>NC_142602.1:46079749-46417683 GCF_041222555.1 Hakea prostrata | reverse complement strand
ACCCTATCTGGGTTACACAGGGAAGTGATCCACAGCCCAAAAGATCAAGTTTAGGAACGATCATATCCACTTAGCACAATAATATAATCAAAAAGCAAGAACAAATCTTTGTATTCAAATAATTTAATAATATAAGTCAAGAAAGGATCACAAAGAACATCAGAGTGCAGAAATGATACCAATAAAATAAATAATCAAAATGTGGAATGAGGCGGAAACCCATTCTACAATAATAACGGAAGGTAGATCGAGATAAAGTACAGATTACAACCAATTCTCAAAAGAAGGGAAAGAAAAGGGTAAGCAACTAAGTTACAGTTTCTTCTAACTTATGCAATGTTTCCTCAATAACAAAATCATAAGAAACTAGACCAGGCCAAATCCGCTCTTGACAAATATCAGTCTCGTACTGATAGTCTTCACCAACGTAGTCACCATGATCAACAGTGAATGAGTCATCAATTTGGTCTTCATAGTGTTGACCATCATAGTCAATAGTAGTACCTGCAAATAAGTCTAACAAAAGATGTTGCAAAAAGGAGTGAGTTCAAAAGAACTCCGCAAGGCAATTATTCCATAATAACATAGATACATGATACAAAGCATAGCATGATGCAATATGATATGAAACACATGATGCGATTATGATTCTAACTCTATATATGATAGTCTCTATGGTAGACATGCTTGAAGTCATAGCACCATACTTCTTTGGGTAGGTCTAAAATCACTCTTCCCTTAACCATCTCGGTATCTTGGGTTCTCCGGTGGTACTTGGTTCTTGCATCCCTCTCGGACAATCCATGGCTGGGGTTTAGGTCACCACTCTCTCACATCACCATTGGTATAAGTATTGGTGCATGTCACGGTAAAGCTTAGCCCAATGCAAGTCATTTACTTAGTCATATCATGTCAGATCTAGATACGTCCATTCCTCGCCCCGGGCAATCCTTTCCGGTATCCTTCACACTAGTGTCACGGATATTACCCACCGGACTCATCAACCCTATTGGTCATCCACAAATTGTGAAACCCAGCCCTGACCCTAATCTGGAAACTCTGTTTATTGTGGGTCCAGTGACCCGAAGTAAGGCAAGAAGTCACCTTTGGGCCATTTCTGTTGAAGACTTGATGGCTAGATTGGAATCCATGAGTGTTGATGCTAGTGTCCCAATGGTGGAAACTGCACCCGGATGAAGATTGGATTAGTTGATGGTCTTGGAGTGGTCTCTGTATTGATTCAAAGGCATTTCTAACTCATAGGTATGTCACTCTAGAGGTGTGCAAAACCCCTTGATGTTTGGACTTGATCTGAGCCTTCAATTCCCTGTTTTGAAGTTGTTGTCTTGATTGGTCGACTCATTGGTCGATTGGACCAATTGACCAATTGATTCTGTTTTTGAAACTTGAATCCTGTCTCTTCTATTTAAGTCTAATCTCGGGAATACTCTGCCTCCTCTGCCTCCTAAGCCTCTGGAACGAGTTAGAACCCTAATCTAACCCATTCCCTTGCATTCTTTGGTGATCTCTTACAAAGACTTGAAGAATTCTTCATCTTTCTACGGCAAAGGTATGATCTCACTCACTCTCTCTTCTATCTCTGATTTTCTTTCTTTTATTCTGTTTTCATTGAGATCAGAAAGGTGATGAAGCATTCTTGTAATCATCAATTCTCTAATCTCACCATCTTCTTTAAGACTCATGATCATCATCATGTTCTTAAACCCTACCTATTGAATTCTTGAAAACCTAACCCTAATCCTTTGAAAAACCCTAACCTGTGTGATTGTCTGGAGAACTTTTGGTAACCTACCTTGTGAAAGGGAAATCCTTTTTGGGTGACCTTGTGTTAACCTAAAACTTAATCATCTATATTTTCCTATTTTGATTTGTCTTTGTTCATTCAGATCTCACAATTATTTGTCCAGGGAGCCAAAAGGGTGAAACCCTAATTCTCTTGGATTAAACCCAGGAATCCCCTAGTTGATCATGTTAACCCAATTATTATGTTTTCTTTACTAGATCTGAATTCTTTCATATCCTAGTTCATTATCTTTAAATTTTCTATTTTTCCCTCATAACCTATGTTCAACCTAATTAGGTTAACCTCATGATTTCTAGGTTGTAACTTGAGAACTTGTTTTGAGTTATGATTTGATATCCTCTATACCCTAAAATACTACCATGATAATTACCCTCTTAATTGTACCCTTTCGAACCATCGAATTTGGTTCTAGATTCCCAAAATTCGGATTCTTGTAGGCCACTGTCTGCATTGGTCGACTCATTGGTCGATTGGTCCAGCAGACCAATCAATCGACCAATGAGTACAGCAACCTCAATCTTGGTCTGTTTCGATTGATTTATGATCTTTTCCATTATGCATCTTTCCTATTATGTTGTGTGCACTTGTTTAGGACTGTCTTCTCCGGTTTAGTCAAGATCATACTTGATTCTTTAAGATTCCATTCAAGTTAGAAGGTAAGGACAGTTGATTCCTTAACTACATAGATTGCTTGTTCTCTGGTTTCTACTTTGTGGAATTATGAGATTACTCACTGTTATTATAATTTAATTCTGATCTCCTACTGTGGAAACAGTAGCACTTGTTTATATCATTTTTTTTTATTAATTAGGTTATATGAATTACTTATTATTGCTTAATCCGATGTTGCTTTTACATTCTCTTTTATATGATGAACTACTGGTTGTGTATGTCATGACTGATCTGAGAATGTGTTTGCTTAAGTTTGGTTTGGGATTGGGAAGTGTCCTTTTGACACTTCTATCCTTGGACATTATCGGAAATAGTATGGGATGTTTCCGGGGTTGCCCATCGACGCTTTCCCGAATCAATGATTGTCATACCTAGGGATGTCTAGTGGTGTTTGGCTAGGATACACTCCTGTTATATCAGACCCGATTCGGAAGGGTATTGAGACCGAACGACCCATGGTAGCAATGGGGATTCACGGGCGCTCAAGACCGGTGAAATGATCCGTGAGAGGACGGGAATCACATTGTGGGGGCCATTTATTGGAGGGTTGCATATGGCTAGACTTGGGCTCATGGGCGCTCAAGATCGGTGAAATGATCCGTGAGGGGACATGAGAGCTTCCCGTTTACCATATGTGGATAACCAATAGGGTTGATGAGTCTGGTGAGTAATATCCGTGACTCTAGTGGAAAGGATACCGAAAAGGATCGCCCGGGGCAAGGAATGGAAGTATCTGGACCTGAGTTGATGTAACTGAGTAGAGGACTTGCATTGGGCAAGGCTTTTCCCTGACATGCGCCAGTAGTTATGCCAAATGGTTGTGAGAGAGTCTGTTGACTTAACCCCCTGCCATGGTTTGTCCTGAGGGATGAAGCACCCATTACCAACCGGCTGCCCAACATACCTTAAATGGGTGAGGGAACCCAAGATATCTTATATGGTTGAGGGTGTGAGCGGACTTTCCTTAAGAAGTACGGTGCTATGACTTAAAGCATGTCTGCCATAGAGACCAGCATACATAGAGTTAGATGCATACATACATTACTTGTTTCATACTGCATTGCATCATGCTATGTTTTGCCACATGTTATCTATGATGTTATGGATTAACTACCTTACTGAGTTTCTCCGAAACTCATTCCTGTTGTATATTTCTGTTTGTTAGATTATCCTGCAGGTACAGAATATTATGACGAGCAAGATGCAATGGCACAAGCTGATGAAGCGTATTACACGCAAAGTGCTGGCAACGATCAAGATTACTTTGATGATCCCCCGGCGGATCAAGCTGCGTACTACTTTTGAGAACGGCATAGAGTTAGAACGGATTCATTGGATTGATGAAGTCCATACTTATGAAGACGTTATCTATAAACTTGAAGACGCTTGATCTTAGTTTATTTCTTAGCACATTTGTTTCAGTTGTGACTCCATCCTCTGAAAGCTGAGTCACCTGATACTCTATCCTATCCTGTCGTGACTCCATCCTCTCATATAGCTGCTCCTGTCTGACCTCCATCCTCTCCAGCATGGAAGTCATCGATCTCATTTGTGCATTGAGATCCGAAGTCTCTGGAACCGCATGAGAAGGACCACCTGTCTCGAAGTGCGAGGAAGGGAAATCGTGATGCTCCGGCACTGTCTCGTGCATCTTAGTATCATCTCCAGCCTGATCATCATCACTGTCAGGACCGATATCCTCTCCACCATCCTTTGACTCCTGCTCATCCTCTGTCTCATCATCCTTCTCACCCTCTGGACCTGGAGATCTCACTGTCTGTGTCAGTCCCATCTGACGTACCATCCTAGTCCCCATGACGTATCCTCGTGGAGCAGTGTCCACTGGTGTATCCTCGAAACTGACCCCGAAATGCCTGAAGATCAAAGTCAGTAACCTCCCATAGCAAAGATTCCGCATGCTAGGCCGCAGAACTAGATCCAGCATGACCTGCTGTATGATGTAGGAAAGGTCAATCTCGAAGCCCATGTAAATCCGGTAGATGACTATGGCCTCCATCACTGTAATCCTATGGTGATGTCCAGCCTTCGGCATGATGTTTCGACTGACGATGCGACCAATAACTCGTGCAAGAATCGTCATCTGTCCGCTGTTCCTAGGAGTGAAGCACCAGCGGCTGTCCCACAGTGTGTTGCATATCTCGCGCAACTCGTATGGCATCAAGTAGCTATCTATAGCTGCTCCTGTAGGTATCCATACGCACTGATCTGGGTAGTGAGGGACCCGCAAGATCTCGGCTAACAATCTGGTGGAAAAGCGAATCTGAGTCTGAAGGACCCTGCTCCTGAGGACAAGTCTAAGTGGATGCCCTGGACCCAATTCCATCACATCATACATAAATGATATTTCATCATATGAAATGAGATATAATATAGCATGATCAATCATATATGTAATTAACAATAATACATAATCATGATAACCAAAGTGATATATAACATGGTACTGCTGTCTTGGAGTATATACAACAGTCATATGATGTTAGAAATACAACAAATAATGTGAATCTATCAAGTTCCAACATAGAGGCATAATTCACATAATCCATGTAATTATGGTAATAACTGTCCTTACCTTAAGTCATGATGATGATAATCCAACAATCTCAAAAGAATGATCCAAGAATGGTATTAAGACCCTTGACAAACATAAATGAAATATTAGAAAAGAAATTGGAAAAATCGGAGGTGGAACGGGTCAAATCAGACAAGAATATAGTTCAGCAGCATTGCTTGGTTGATGGTCTTGGTTGATGGTCTTGGTGATGGTCTTGGTTGATGCCCTTGGTTGATGGTCTTGGTTGATGGGATCGACCAAACAAGCTTTGGGGCTGCAAGGTGGATTTTGGTGATTTGGTCCGAAATCGGTCTTACGGGGCTCCGATCAATCCGAAACTTGGAGGGGATCCTAGGAACAGTAGCAGGAGACTACATAGAAAGAATTAACATGATCCAATGGCCCAATTGAAAATCCCCAATTTGAAATCCTATGTTCTATATGTTAGAACCATAGTCTTCAATGAAAATCATTGCAACTTCAAGAGGACTTAGGAATTTAACCAATAGAATGATGAACAACAGAATATAGACAATTACTGACATATAATCAGACCTAATTGAAAGAGAAAATTAGATTAAGAGATGAATTCATGTTGTAAATAAGAGAAAAATCAAAATAAGAAAGCAAGAACATCATGTATGAGAATCATAGCATGGAAAGGATGCAGAGAGGTTTAATCAAAGCAAAAGAGCTTGTAGAAGAGGTGGTTGCAAGGTTGCAGCACCTTCTTCACGAACTCAGTAGCAAGAAAAATAGTAGATAGGACTATAATAGAGAGAAGGTGAGAGAACACATACCTTGTAGATGAATTTTTGAGAAGAGAGACCAAGATTTCTTGAAGAAACCTTCACCAAAGCCAAGGAGAAGCTTAAGAGGAGCCTTCTCTCGTTCTCAGGAGTTGAAATGAGTAAAATAGGGTTCTAGGTTCGAGGTTTCACTTAAAAAGAGGAAAGAATATCCAAAAAGCATATTTTTTCTCGAATCTGGGCTGCCTTGGTCGATGCTCCTTGGTTGAGGGGATCAACCAAAGAGGATCGACCAAAGACAATTTAGCAGAAAACTCAGCAATAGTTCAGCAACTTCGGATAGGGATTCAGAAGGCTATACGGGGTCAAATTGAGTGAGGTTTTCTCCTACAAGTCAATCAAGAAGTCTAGTTTCAGGAAATACCTTCAGATCAAGCATAGGAGTTCATTAGGTACTTCAAATAACTCACCCCCTTCGATGCGCAAGCAAGATTCGCCAGACATAGTTCAGCAACTTCAGACAGGGATTTGGAGGGCTATACGGGGTTAAATTGAGTGGGGTTTTCTTCTCCAAGTCAATCAAGAAGTCTAGTTCAGGAAATACCTTCGCATTGAGCATGGGAGTTTATTAGGTACTTCAACTAATTCACCCCTCTTCGATGCACAAAATTTCACTAAACACTAACAATGTACTCAAGTAAGGGGCATCATCGTCAATGTCCATGGGTCAAACACCATGTCTTCCATAAAGAGGGTCCACAAGGACAATTTCCATCACTTCAAAACATGGATCTATACTAAGGGAAATGTCGGACATGACTTCCTAAGGCTTTCAAAGATGATAACACTGAAATCAAGGTCCAACTTTAAGGTCTAACATCAAACAAGTCTTTCTTTATCCCAAAACAAATAGGGTGTCCTGGCTAGGTTTGGGCTGGATTTCACAAGTCTGGTGTTGAACAAGATCCTTGTCATGAAGTTGTCACAAGTACATTGTTAGTTGCTTCCTTTCCAACATTTGTTTTGTTTGATACGGGTGCATCTCATTCGTTCATCTCATCTACATTTGCTTTGAAGACTAACCTAACACCCAGGTGTTTATCTAGTTGGTTGTTGATTAGTACCCTTGTTGGGTCTGTTGTAAAGCTAGATAGAGTGTTAGAAGAATGTCATGTGTTGGTTTGTGGAAAGAATTTGAAGGCGAACTTAGTGTTGTTTGATATCAAGGATTTCGATGTAATCTTGGGAATTGACTGGTTGACATCTCACAATGCTGTGATCTTGTGTTCTTCAAAGAGAATTCAGTTTTTGAGTTCCAAGGTGAGAAGGGAAGGATTAGTAAGAAGACTTTGACCCCATTGATGCAAGTCCGTGCATTAATGGAAAGTGCTTCACCCGGAAGCAAGGTCAAGGAAGGGAAGAAGCTTGAAGAAGTCAAGGTTGCATGTGATTTTGTTGATGTGTTTCCAGAGGATCTGTCAGGACTGCCCCCTGATAGAGAAGTTGAGTTTTCCATAGACTTAACTCCTAGAGCTGCTCCGGTATCTAAAGCTCCGTGTAAAATGGCACCTACTGAGTTGGAAGAGTTGCAAACACAACTGAATGAGCTCTTAGTGAGAGGTTTTGTACAGCCTAGTGTATCACCTTGGGGAGCTCTAGTCTTGTTTGTGAAGAAGAAGGACGGTAGTATGAGTCTATGCATCGATTACCAAAAGTTGAACAAGTTGACCGTCAAGAATAGATATCCGCTGCCCCGGATTGATGATCTTTTCAATCAGTTGAAAGGTGCAGCCGTGTTCTCGAAGATTGATTCGAGGTCTGGATATCATCAGTTGAAAGTGAAGTTAAGTGATATCTTCAACACAGCGTTTAGAACAAGATATGAACATTATGAGTTTAGAGTTATGCCTTTTGGTTTAACTAATGCTCCTACTATGTTCATGGATCTCATGAATTGAGTATTTCATGATGTGCTTGAGAAGTTTGTGATCGTCTTTATTGATGACATCTTGATCTATTTGAAGAATGAAGAAGAGCATGTGAAATACCTTCATTTCACATTGCAAAGGTTGAGAGAAAAGAAGCTTTATGCTAAGTTTAGCAAGTGTGACTTTTGGCTCTCAAGGGTAGTATTTCTCGGCCATGTAGTTTCAGCCGAAGGTATTCGTGTTGATCTTGAAAAGGTGCAAGCTGTTGCCGATTGGGAAAGACCAAAGACTGTGACTGAGATAAGAAGTTTCCTTGGATTGGCGGGTTACTACAGAAGGTTTATTGAGAACTTTTCTAGGTTGGCTGCTCCTATATCTAAGGTAACTAGAAAGGAAGGGAAGTTTGTGTGGACCGAAGCTTGTGAGAAAAATTTTGAACAGCTGAAAGTTAAATTGACAAGTGCTCGGGTTTTGACTATATCTGATAGCTTCGGTGGTTTGACAGTCTACACTGATGCCTCCAAGATTGGTTTGGGTTGCGTGTTGATGCAACATGGTGTTGTGACTAAAATATCCCAATCCCGGTTCAAGCTGGTTCACTTTGATCTTATGACAATTTGGTTGGTTTTGATTAATCAAGTAAAGCAATCTATGGGTCCGCCCAAGAACACTGAGGAAGGCCTAATCAGGGCCATTCAAAAAAGGGATGATGAACTCATCGAAAGTTAGTCTCTCAGATCAATCTAAACACCAGTACTTTTCTGATTTTACACCATTAGAGCACCTCAAAAGCTCCTTTGAGCTTTGAAGCATTATCTTCATTTATGACTAGACCGTTGGAGACGTGATGCCCATCAAGACGATCGGCTCAGTTTCTCATTGATGTTCTATTTTCCAGGAACGAAAGATTGATTCATTGTGGAGCAAACCAGATCGATCCAGATCTGAGTGGTTCCGTGCGAAGATTACGGTTCAAAGCCTCCGGCAATTTTAGCACCAACATTTTGGCGCCGTCTGTGAGAATTAGCTTTAACAAGTTCAGAGCAAAGGTCATGGCTCAATTGCCTAAGCGAGAGGAGACATTACCAGTTGAAATGGAAAAAGTAAGCCAGAGGGAGCCGAGGAGAGTCAATCCGAAGAGAAGAACAAGAGAAACAGTTCCAACACTGCAAATTCCAACGATGCAGACTTGGCAAAAGCAAAGAATGACGGAAGATCGTTCACCTCATCCTGCTGAGATTTTCGAAAGACAAGAAAAACAACTAGTAGATACACTGGTTGCTTCTCAATTGGAGTTGGATCTAAATCAAAGCACTAAACAATTTGAGAGTATGCAACATCAAATACTTGAAATGCCCTAATGAGATCGCTCATCAAGCAAGTTGGAGTTCAACCAGAGGGAAGAGTTCTGATCTCGCCTGCTAGAAGATCTCACACTCTTTCCTGGGCTGAGGCGATTTCTGTTCCAAATCCTCAGATCCAGAGGTCAAGAGAAAGTCAGAGGAGATCAATTCTCAGAGAAGGATCAGGAGAGAGTGTAGATCCAAACTACATTCCTATGGAGTCGGAAGATCAGGGATCGTCTAAGGTTGATCGTTTAAGCCACATTCAGAGTAAAAAGAGCAAAATTCTTGGAGATCAGAGAGATAAGAGAGAAACAGGGAGATCGGAAGGTTGTAGATCTGAAGTTCATAGATCTGAAATCAGTAAGAGATTTTGTATCCTGAACGATTAGATTCAGTGATTGACGAATAAAGACGGTGGAGAAATGGTGGAAGAAGCAATGAATCAAAATCCATTTTCTATAGACATCATATCAGCACCATTGCCACATAATTTCAAACTTCCAGTGTTTACATTGTATGATGGAAGCTAAGATCTGTTGGAACACCTGGCTCAGCTCAATTTTGTTATGATGTTGGCAGGTAACTCTGATGTTTTAAAGTGTCGATCCTTTACATCGTCATTGAAAGGTCCTGCAACAACCTAGTTTTTCAGTCAGTTACCGAATTCAATTGGAGATTTCAAAGATTTGACAAAAATATTCTTATCAATATTCCAAAGAAGCATGAAAAGTAGCAAAATGGTGGATAATTTGGCCAATTCACCAAAAGTCAGGGGAATTAGTTCAAAGTTATATGAAGAGATTCAATCAAGAATCAATTCAGATAAAAAACCTGAATGAAGCAGTGGCTTATGATGCTATGTTCAGAGGTTTGACGGACAATCATTTGTTGGAATTTCTGATTATGAACAAGCCGACGAACATTGCAGAATTAACAACACGATGTAATCAGTATGCTAACATGAAAGATATTCTTCAGGCCAGGAAGGAAACTGATGGTGATGGGAGCAGAAAGAAGGAAGATGGAGTCATGCGATCTGATCAGAGAGATCAAAGAAATAATAGAAATTATCCAAGGAATGGTCCTGATTGTCAAATTAGAAGAGATATTCCAAGACCATTCCAGGAAAATTATACTCCTTTTAATACTAAAAGATCAGAAATTCTGATGCGACTCCAACATCAGGGATTTGTAAAATGGCCAGCACCGATGATAGCAAAGGCAGAAGAGTGGAATCCAAACAGATTTTGCAGGTATCATAGAGATCATGGTCATGATACTGATGGTTGCAGAATTTTGAAGAATGAAATTGAGCAATTAATCAATCAGGGGCGGTTAGATCGCTACGTTCAAAGGAGAAATGGAGGACACCAGAGAAATGTTGCTGATTAGCCAAGAAGGTGGAATAACCAGACAGCAATGAAGGAGGACTAGGCGAAAAGAGATTTTCAATCTAGTTCTCCAGATGAAAATGCCAAGCATCAGGAAAATCAAAGGGTTCAACCGAAGCAATCTCCTGTCATGATCATCTTGGGGAGTTTGGATTTAAACTCAATTTCAAAGTCTAAAGCTCAAGCCACGTATGTTAATGCTGTCGAATCTCATGTTATTCCTAAAAGAATTAAGAAGATGAAGGAAATAGTCTTCACGGAGGAGGAGATGGATGGAATTCAAGAGCCACATGATGATGCCATCATTGTTGACATTGAGGTGGCAAACAGAGAGATTCACATGGTTTTAATTGATACGGGGTCTTCCGTAGACATTATGTCTTATAAAGCCTTTCAACGGTTGAAGATGGATACTGTCAAGATAAAACATTGTGGAACAACGGTTGCAATCAACTGTTACTAAATTTTTGTTGATAAAAAATATGTCGGCTTATAATATAATTCTGGGAAGGCCAACTCTGAATTCTATTGGAGCTGTGGTTTCAACGAGGCATTTGAAAGTAAAATTTCCGACTAAAGGAGGCATTGGAGAATGCAAATCTGATCAGAGAACCTCAAGGCAGAGCTATACAACTTTCTTGAAAGATTCTAAGTCACAAGGTAAGGCTCTTGCCCTTACTGTTGAAGTTATGGATAATAGGGACGAAGAAAAAATTCAGAGAGGAGAACCAGTGGAGAAATTAGAAAAAATTTCGTTTGATCTTGAAAATCAAGACAAGGGAACCATGATTGGGGCTGATCAGACCAATCAGGACAAGGTCCTGTTGAAAGAATTTCTTCGAATAAATGTAGATGTCTTTGCCTGGTCAACACAGGACATGCCAGGTTTGAGCAGGGAAGTTGCGGAGCACTGTCTATGGATAGACAACACTGCTAAACTGGTAAAGTAGAGAAGGAGAAATTTTTCATCAGAAAAGCATGATGCAGTCAAAGTCGAAGTGGAAAAGCTCAGGAAGTCAAAGTTTATTGAGCAGATTGAATGTCCCAAATGGTTGGCAAATGTTGTAATGGTGAAGAAGCATAATGGCAAGTGGAGAATGTGTGTGGATTATACTGATCTGAATAAGGCTTGTCCCAAGGATTGTTATCCTTTGCCGCAGATTGATCAGTTGATTGATGCCACATCAGGTCAGCAAATGTTAAGTTCAATGGATGCCTATTCTGGCTATAATCAGATTCTTATGAAGAAGGAGGACCAACCTCACACAGCATTTATGATGAATCGAGAAAGCTATAGCTACAAGGTTATGCCTTTTGGAATAAAAAATGCTGGGGCAATATATCAAAGGGCAATGAATAAGTTGTTTGCTGATCAGATCAGGAGGAACATGGAAGTTTATGTTGATGATCTTCTTGTAAAAAGTCAATTCAGATCTGATCATCTCACAGATTTAAAAAGAATGCTTCGATGTACTCAAAAGGAATGGAATGAGACTTAATCCTGAGAAGTGTGCATTCGGAGTTTCATCTAGAAAATTCTTGGCTTTTATAGTCACACAAAGGGGTATTGAGGCGAATCCAGAAAAAATTAAGGCCATACTGGATATGCCAGCACCCAGCAATATGAAGGAAATCCAAAGTTTGACAGGGAAAGATGCAGCATTGAGCAGATTTATATCCAAATCCGGAGATCAGTGTGCACCTTTTTTCAAGGCGTTGAAAAATATAAATGCACTTAATGAATTCAGATGGTCAGAGGACAGTCAAAGTTCATTTGAGGAATTAAAAAGAAGGCTGACCAGTCCACCAGTTCTATCTTGGCCGATATCAGGAGAAACCGTGTAGATATATTTATCTTCTTCAAAGGCGGCAGTGAGTGCAGCATTAATTCAGGAAGAAGGTATGGTCCAAAATCCTATCTACTTTGTAAGTCATACATTGTTAGATGCAGAATCAAGATATCCAGATTTGAAAAACAGGCCTTAGCTATGAAACCCAGCCCTAACCTTGACCCGGAAACCCTGTTGTTTGTAGGTCCGACAATCGAAGTAAAGCAAGAAGTCAGCTATGGACCATTCTAGTGGAAGACTTGGTGGCTGGCTTAGAATCCATGAGAGTTGATGTCAGTGTTCCATTTATGGAAACTGCACCCTGATGATAATGGAGTTAGTTGATAGACTTGGAGTACTCTCTAGCTTGGTTCGAAGGCATTTCTACCTACTTGGTAACTCACTTAAAGTGTGTGCAAAACCCCTTTATGTTTGGATTTGATCTGAGCCTTCATTTTCCTATTTTGGACTTGCTGTCTTGATTGGTTGACTCATTGGTCGACTGGGCCAGTCAACCAATCAATCGACCAATGAGATCTGATTTTGCTGATTAGGTCTTTGCTTGCTCTATTTAAGTCCAATCTCGAGTCTACTTCGTATTTTCTGCCTCCAAACTCTTTGGAACATACCAGAGCCCTCTGCAGGTCATCTCCCTTGCATCCTTGGTGATTTTCTTGACGGATCTTCGTCGAATCTCGTGCATTTTCACAAAAAGTTATGTGATCATCCTCTTCTATGTTTCATCTTTGATTCTTCATTACTTTTCTTTCCTTTTCTGATTGAGGACAGTAGATATCTCTGTTGCAACTATCACTATACTCTTTCCCTCTCTTTTCCTAAGGATCTAAAGCTTGATGGATGATCTTCATCAAGATCATCACTCGCTTTTGAAGGAAAACATGCATCTATTCACTTTCCTTATTTAGATTGATGTTCATCAGTCTTAGATCTATTTTTCTCAAAGATCTATGCATGCTATTCATGATTTCTTTATCACAATTAGTGAACCATCATCCTATTGTTCTTGTCCATGATTTTTACTATGAATTCTTCAAGAACCATGATTGATCTAATTATGGTAACTTTTTGTTTCCTAATCTGTGACTTGAAGACTTGATATGATTAGAGTTTTGAAGTCCTCTATATACTAGTATATTGTCATAGTAGTTTCCCCCTTGTTTAGTACCCTTTTGAACCACCAAATTCGGTTTCATATTCTAAAATTTTTGATTTTGAAGGCCACTGTCTCTATTGGTCGACTGAGGCAGTAGACAAATCAATCGACCAATGAAGACAGCAACTTCATATTTGGTCTGTTTTGGATGTTTTGATATCTTTCTTTTTAGTATCTTTCCTAATATGTTAAATACACTTGTTTAGGACTTTCTTCCCAAGTTTAGTCAAGGTCTTACTTGATTCCCTAAGATTCCTTTACGAGTTATATAAGGTAAGGATGGCTATTTCCTTAACTACATAGATTGCATGTTCTAGTTTCTATATTTGAATCTTTGATTTATTTCCTTAATTAGATGCTTACACTGATATACTATTGATGCAATTACTTTGAATTACAGTAGCATTACTTGATCATATCAATTGATTCATGTATGATTTACTTATCAATTATATGTAAGTTGTATGTTATTATTGATTTCTTTCCATATAAGAAGTTACCATATATGTGATATGATGGATTTATGTTTGTGAATGATTAAGTATGGTTTGGAAAGGAGAGGTGTCCTTTTGACACTTCTGTCCTTGGACATCGGAGGGAATATTATGGGATGTTTCCGAAGATGCCCTTTGGACACCTTCCTAAACTGTTGGATGACATATTTAGGGCTGTCTAGTAGTGTTTGGCTAGGATGTCCTAATCAGAGGGGTATTGAGACCGAACGACCCGTGGTAGCAATGGGGATTCTTGGGCTCTCAAGACCGGTAACCAACCCGTGAGAGGACATGAATCACATTGTGGGGGCCATTTATTGGTAGGGTTGCATATGGATAGACTTGGGTACACGGGCGCTCAAGACCGGTAACCAACCCGTGAGGGGACGTGAGAGCTTCCCGTTTACCCTATGTGGATGACCTATAGGGTTGATGAGTCCGTAGTTAGGGACTATGAGGACTCTAGTGTGAAGGAGACCTGAAAGGATCACCAGGGTTGAGGAATGGACTTATTTGGATCTGACTTGATGTAACTAAGTAGGAGACTTGCATTTGGCTAGGCTTTGACCTTGACATGCGCCAGTACTTAGACCAATGGTGATGTGAGAGAGTGGTGACTTAACCCCCAGCCATGGGATGTCCCGAGGGATGCCGGACCCACTACCAAAAGGCGTTGTGTGATGAGACCTTCCTATAAGATGTACGGTGCTATGGCTTAAAGCATGTCTGACAATAGAGACCAGCATACATAGAGTTAGAGTCATATTGCATCATGTGTTTCATATCATATAGCATTTTACTTTGCTTTGAAATCCTGCTATTTATGTTGTTATGGATTAACTGCCTTACTGGGTTTCTTTGAAACTCATTCCTTTTGTGCAATGTATTGTTAGATTTCTCTATAGGTTCTGAGTATCATGACTGCTCGTATGAAGAAGCGCAAGGAGAAGAGGCATATCTCCAGGAAGGTGATTGCGGTTACGACAATTACACTGAAGATTCTGCGAGTGGTTATGCTGCGTACGATGCTTAGTCCGACCATAGAGTGGAAGCGCCCTTGCGCCATTTTTGAGATTTATACTTGTAGAGATGTTGTCTATAAGATTGAGAACAATTTAGTTACTTATTGTATCTGCTACTGGGATTAGTTTTCATTCCTTTTCCTTTTCTTTTTAGAACTACTTTTCCGCTGGTTGTAGAGTGGGATTCCGCCTCACTTTACTTATTGACTTAGACATTTTGTTGTCTTTCGTACTCTGATGATATATGATTTATTCCTTCCTTATTTGGATATTTTGGATTATACTTGTACATTGATTATTATTGTTCATGATTATGTTATTGTCTATGTGGGAGGTTGATTACCTCGATACTTGATTTTCGGGGCTGTGGATCACACACTCGGGTATGCCAGGTAGGGTACCGGCTGGGTGGATGTGACATTAGCTTTGATAATAGCGGCCAAAAAGCTCAGGCCCTATTTTCAAGCTCATCCAATTATTGTTCTTACTAATTGGCCTTTAAAGAAAATATTGCATAAACTTGACCTTACCGGAAGAATGGTGTCATGGGCAGTAGAATTGACAGAACATGATATAGATTATAAACCCTGAACTGCGATAAAGGCATAGGTGCTAGCTGACTTCATTACTGAAAGTATTTCATTACCAGAAGATTAGGGGAATTCCAGTGAAGTATTTATGGGGTAGATTCTTCATGTGGACGGATCAAGTCATTCTTAGGGATCAGGAGCAGGGGTGATTTCAAAGTCCATTTGGATTTGTAATTCAAAGTGCTCCTTGATTAAATTTTGAGCTTCAAATAACGAGGCAGAATATAAGGCTCTCATTGCGGGATTGCGGTTAGCTGAATCTTTGTGTGTGCAAAGTATCGAAGTGAAAAGTGATTTTGAACTGGTGGTCAGCCAAGTTACGGGAGTATATGAAGCAAAGGATGATAGGATGATCAGTTATCTTAAGAAGGCGCTGGATTGTAAGGGTGGTTCCAACAATTCTCAATTATGAGGATACCCAGAAATCAAAACACAATGACAGATTCTCTGGCGAAGTTAGCATCCGCAAAATTTACTTCTCTACCACAAGTTGTATATATCGAAGAACTAGATATTCCGGCACATTTGGAGCAAGAAATAAAGGAAATAGATACAGAGGTGTCTTGGATGGATCCCATTATACAATACCTTAAAGAAGATGTTCTTCTTGAGGATAAAGAAAAAGCTAGAACGTTGAAAAGAAGAGCTGCAAAGTTTATTCTAAAGAATGAACTATTGTATAAAAGAACAATTTTTGGGCCACTTTTGAAGTGTTTAGGACCATCCGATGCACAGTATACTTTAGCAGAGGTTCATGAGGGAATCTGTGGGAGTCATCTAGGAGGAAAAGCTTTGGCCTATAAAATTTTGAGGCAAGGATTCTATTGGCTACGGATGCAAGCTGAAGCAATTGTGTGAAACCCAGCCCTAACATTGACCCGGAAACCTTGTTGTTTGTAGGTCCGACAAGCCGAAGTAAAGCAAGAAGTCAGCTATGGGCCATCCCAGTGGAAGACTTGGTGACTGGCTTTGAATCCATGAGTGTTGATGACAGTGTTCCATTTGTGGAAACTGAATCCTGATGAAGATCGGATTAGTTGATGGACTTGGATTGCTCTCTATCATGGTTCGAAGGCATTTCTACCTATTAGGTAAGTCACTTGGTGTGTGTGCAAAACCCCTTGATGTTTGGATTTGATCTGAGCCTTCATTTCTCTGTTTTGGTCTTGCTATACTGATTGGTCGACTCATTGGTCCACTGGACCAGTCGACCAATCCAATCGACCAATGGGTTTTGTTTTTGCTAATTAGGTCTTGCTTGCTCTATTTAAGTTCAATCTCGAGTGTACTTTGTATTTGCTGCCTCCAAACTCTTTGGAACGTACCAGAGACCTCTTCAAGTCATCTCCCTTGCGTCCTTGGTGTTTATCTTGACGGATCTTCTTCAAAACTCGTGTTCTTACACAAAAAGGTATGTCTACACTCTCTTCTTCTTCTTCATCTTTGTTTTCTTTCCTTTTTGGGTTGAGACAGTAGAGAAGATGCTGCATTCGCTATTGCAAACATCTCTTTACTTAACCCTCATGATCTTCCTAAGGATAATGGCTAAAGCAATGATCTTAATCATGATCATTGCAAGCTTTTGAAGGAATCATGATCTAAATCATGATCTTGTCTTCGTTCATCTTTGATTTAAATTCTAATATTCTCAGATCTATTTTATTGATCATATTAGTAGTCAATCGCTATGTTTTCTTTACAAGATCTATAATCTATCAATCTCTGGTTATTTCTCCTTTATCATACCATGCTTTCTTCAAGAATCATGACTGATACATCTATGGTAAGTTTTGTTTCCTTATTTAGATCCATGTTCTTCAGTCTTAGATCTATTTTCTTGAAGATCTATGCATACTTTTCATGATTTCTTATCACAATCAATGATCCATCATCCTATTGTTCTTGTCCATGATTTGTGCTTTGAATTCTTCAAGAACCATGATTGATCTAATTATGGTAACTTTTGTTTCCTAATTTGTAACTTGAAAACTTGATTCGATTAGTGTTTTGAAGTCCTCTATATACTACGATGCTGCCATTGTAGTTTACCCCTTGTTTAGTACCCTTTTGAACCACCAAATTCGGTTATATATTCTAAAACCTCTGATTTTGAAGGCCACTGTCTCGGTTGGTCGACTGATTGGTCGACTGAGACAGTAGACCAATCCAATCGACCAATGAGTACAAGAACTCCATATTTGGTCTGTTTTGGATGTTTTGATATCTTTCCTTCTAGGTATCTTTCCTAATATGTTGTATACACTTGTTTAGGACCTGCTTCTCAAGTTTGTCAAGATCTTACTTAAATTCTTAAGATTCCTTTGCGAGTTATAAAAAGTAAGGATGGTTACTTCCTTAACTACATAAATTGTATATCTTAGTTTCTATATTTGAGTCTTGTTAGTTTATTTCTTTAATTAGATTCTTACAATGTTATACTACTGTTGTACTATCTTGATATCAGTAGCATTACTTGTTTATATTAAATTGACTCATGTATGATTTACTTACCAGTTCTATACAAGTTGGATGTTATTATTGATTTCTTTCCATATATGAAGTTACCATATATGTGATGTTATGGATTGATGCTTGTGTATGCTTAAGTATGGTTTGGAAAGGAGAGGTGCGCTTTTGACACTTCTGTCCTTGGACTACTACGGGAATATTATGTGATGTTTCCGGAGATGCCCTTTGGACACCTTCCTAAACTGTTGGATGACATATTTAGGACTGTCTAGTAGTGTTTGGCTAGGATGTCCCGTTATGTCAGACCCTAATCGGAGGGGCATTGAGACCGAACGACCCGTGGTAGCAATGGGGATTCATGGGCCCTCAAGATCGGTAACCAATCCGTGAGAGGACAGGAATCACATTGTGGATACTCGAAAGAGGCCATTTATCGGTAGACTTGCATATGGATAGACTTGGGCTCACGAGCGCTCAAGACCGGTAACCAACCCGTGAGGGGACGTGAGAGGTTCCCGTTTACCATATGTGGATGACCTATAGGGTTGATGAGTCCGTAGTCAGGGACTATGAGGACTCTCGTGTGAAGGATGCCGGAAAGGATCGCCAGGGGCGAGGAATGGACGTATCTCGATCTGACTTGATGTAACTGAGTAGGAGACTTGCATTTGGCTAGGCTTTGACCCTAACATGCGTCGGTACTTAGACCAATGGTGATGTGAGAGAGTGGTGACCTATACCCCCAGCCATGGAATGTCCCGAGGGATGCCGGACCCACTACCAAAAGGCGTTGTGTGATGAGACCTTCCTAAAGAAGTACGGTGCTACGACTTAAATCATGTCTGCCAATAGAGACCAACATACATAGAGTTAGAATCATATTGCATCATGTGTTTCATATCATATAGCATTTTACTTTGCTTTGAAATCCTGCCATTTATGTTGTTATGGATTAACTGCCTTACTGAGTTTCTTTGAAACTCATTCCTTTTGTACAATGTTTTGTTAGACCACTCTACAGGTTCTGAGTATTATGACTGCTCGTATGAAGAAGTGCAAACTGAAGAGGCATATCTCCAGGAAGATGATTGCGGTTATGACAATTACACTGAAGATTCATCGAGTGGTTATGCTGCGTACGATGCTTAGTCCGACCATAGAGTGGAAGCGCCCTTGCGCCATTTTTGAGATTTATACTTATAGAGATGTTGTCTATAAGATTGAGAACAATTTAGTTACCTATTGTACCTGCTATTGGGATTAGTTTTCATTCTTTTCCTTTTCTTTTAGTACTACATTTTCGCTGGTTGTAGAGTGGGATTCCGCCTCACTTTACTTTATTGATTTGACATTCTGATTGTCATTGTACTCTGATCATATATATGGTTTATTCTTTCCTTATTTGGATCTTTGGTTTATCTTTTGCACATTGATTATTATTGTTCATGGTTATGTTATTGTCTATGTGGGAGGTTGATTACTCGATACTTGGTCTTTGGGGCTGTGGATCACACACTCGGGTATGCCAGGTAGGGTACCGGCTGGGTGGATGTGACAAACTGAATATTTAAGAAGATGCCATCAATGCCAAATTCATGCTCCAATCCAGAAACAACCAGCAGAATAGCTGACATCAATTCTCAATCCCATTCCATTTGCGATGTGGGGGATGGATCTACTTGGTCCATTTCTTATTGCATCTGGAGGAAGAAAATTTGTGATAGCTGCAATTGATTATTTTACAAAATGGGTGGAGGCAGAAGCTTTAGCCACAACCACAACAAATCAAATTGAGAAGTTTTTCAAAATTAAAGGTCATCTTTAGATATGGTCTGCCAAAGGTCTTATTAACAGATCACGAAACTCAGTTTGGCAATGAAAGGTTCAAGGAATTCTGCGTAGACTACCACATCGAATACAAAAATTCTTCTGTGGCATATCCTCAATGCAATGGGCAAATTGAGATAACTAACAGAACTCTCTTACAGGGAATCAAAAGAAGGCTGGATGAAGCAAACAACCTATGGGTTGACGAATTACCTCATGTATTATGGGCATATAGAACTACAGTTAGAACACCAATGTGAGAAACACCTTTTAAGTTGGCTTATGGATCAGAGGCCTTGGCTCCAGTAGAGGTAATGGTTGGGTCAGATAGATCAGAGAGGTTTGATCCAGCAACTAACGAAGAAGGACTGAGGGTGAATCTAGAGTTTTTGGATGAAGTTAGGGAGAAGGCTCTATATCAAAATATAGAGTACCAGAGGAGAACAACATCATACTATAATGCTCATGTCAGGCCTAAATCTTTTAAGGTAGGAGATTTGGTCTTAAGGAAAAAATCATCATCAGACCCGAGAAATTGTGGAAAGCTCTCCGTAAACTGGGAAGGACCATTTGTAATAACAAAGACCGTAAGCAAAAACACATATTGGCTCAAAGATATTCACGAAAGCTGTTTGAGGCGACCATGGAATGTAGTTCACCTCAAGAAGTATTATCAATAGAAAGGGAGCAGAATTTTCTAATATTTTTGAAGGATTTATTTCTGTCAACTATTGTCACCTAAAGATTCTTCTTCAAATTGCGCAAAAGGTCTTTTCATCAAACTAGTCTTCCGATTATGCTGATCTAGGATCATTCCTTCCGAGGGTGATCCCGGCTTTCCGAAGTCAGCCTCCTGTAAGCCAGCCTTCTGAGGCCTGATTATGCTAGATGATCACGAATCATTCGTTCCAAGGGTGGTCCCAAATTTCCGAAGTCAGGCTCAAGTAGCCAGCCTTCCGAGGCTTGGTCATGCTTTCTGAAGCTGATCACGGATCATTCCTTCTGATGGTGGTCCCGACTTTCCGAAGTCAGGCTCAAGTAGCCAGCCTTCAAAAGCCTGGTCATGCTTTCCGAAGCTGATTATGGATCATTCCTTCCGAGGGTGGTCTCGACTTTCCGAAGTCAAGCTTAAGTAGCCAGCCTTCCGAGGCCTGGTCATGCTTTCCGAAGCTGATCACGGATCATTCCTTCCGAGGGTGGTCCTGACTTTTCGTAAGTCAGGCTCAAGTAGCCAGCTTTTCGAAGCAGCCTACTGATCATAGTCACAGGAGCTGGTCAAGAGGATTTCTTGAAACTATAGGTTATATTGAATATTCTAATCAAAGTTGTTAAGACTCTTTTCAACTGGTCAGAAAGTTTCTGATCTATTATTAAGGTTTTCGTCATCTGTTTTCTCAAAAAGCTTCATTAGCCATTCTTTCCTAAAGAATATTTCACCAGCAACTGATCAAAGATATAACAAGTGGTCAGAAATATAGTACCTGATCAGATGTGTAGCAGATCAAAGATTGCTAAGATTCTCTTCAAAATATTGTTTAATCAAAGTTACAAGGGAAAAAAATAATAAAGAATAGAAAGGGAAACTCTATTGATCAAAAAGAAAAAAAAAGGATCTAGAAGGTCAACAGAGTCAGAACCATTACATCAAAAAGTTTATAAAAAGGTATATCAAAAGCAAGGAAGAATATATTCCTAAACAGGAGGCTCAACTGGAGGATTGTTGTCAATGGCAGCATTCTTGTCACCTTCCGGAGGAGACCCATCATCATCATCATCATCATTAGAGGAGTAGCTATAACCAGAACTGGCAGTTTCTTCTTTTTTAGAGTCCACATCATCCTCATCATTGGCATCTCCAGAAGAACTCTCAGAATCTGGATGTTTTAAATTCCTGAGATCAAAAAATTTTCTGGACGGAAGAAACTCTGGGGGAAGTAGCTTGAAATCAACATTGGGGCAAATTTTTAGAACTTCAAAAAAGATTTGATCAGAACAGACCTTCACCACATTCTTGCAGAATCCAAGAAAAGCTGGATTATCTCCAGCCTCCTCCATAGCAGAGGTAACTGTACTGAGAACAACCTGATGTTCATCAGGAATTCTTTTTCTTTCTAACTCAAAAATTTTCCTTTCTAACTGGCATCCCTTCAAGCACGAAGCTTTGTCCTTAAGAGTCTCATCCAGAATAACATTCAAATTTTCTTTCGCTTTAGAAACCAAATCTAAAGAGATCTTGAGATTATCCTTTTCTGTAGAAGCCTCACGTAAGCTCAATTCCAAATTGTTGTTTTTACATTCCAAATCAGAATTTTCCTTTAGGACAGAGTTAAAAGCTTCTGAAGATACTCATGTCCTAGTTCCAAATCAGCTTTCAATTTTTCAATCTTCTCAAGTTTCTCCAAAAGCTCACCCTTTTCTTTCTCAAAGCCTTTAGACCAAGCAAAGGCCTTAGATAACTTTTCTTTGAGTTCATCCCTCTCAGATGTTGCAAGTTTTGCTCTTTCCAGAGCATCATTCTTTAACATCTCAATTTGCAGAAGCTCATCCTTGTGATTTAAAACAGAAGCCCTTAACAGTGATACCTCATCCTGCAAATCAGTGCATAAGTCAGAACAGATTTGAAAGTCATTTTGTAAATCATCTATCTCAATACACAATTCCATTTCTCTGAATTGAGCAGCTTCTAGTTTTCTTTCTGAGGATTTCAAACTTTTTCGGAATTCTTGTACCTCATCAATCAATTCAAAGTTTCGTTTGATCAAACTGTCATTTTCCTGGGAAAGAATTTTTTCTTTTTCCAGTACTTCGGAGAAGGCATTAAAAGCGGCACCAAAACATCTGCAGGCCAAACAATAAAAACCAAACAAAATAAATACATAAAATCACTAATAAATCAGTCTTAATAAGAGAAATAGAAGTTTATTCCTTACCCCCATGCATGTGAGTAGAGATCAGGGTCAGACATACGGGTTGTCTCCCTTTTGCCACGAGGGATCCTTCCTCTTGTTCCCCATTCATGGGCAACTTCCCAGTTCCGGCTAGCTGTGTGGTTCTCTTTCAAATTCCAGGCAGGGTTAAACTGATTCCCGAAATCAGCAACACTCAGAACATCATCTAACTGATCAGGGCCAATTGGTTGTGGGTTGGCTGTCACATCCACCCAGCCAGTACCCTACCTGGCATACCCGAGTGTGTGATCCACAGCCCCGAAGATCAAGTATTGAGGAAATCATCCTCCCACATATACAATAACATAATCATAAACAGGAAATAATCAAGGTTTAAATACTATAAACAAAGATTCAAATCAAGAAATGAATAAACAATATAATCAGAGTGTAGAAAATGATACCAGATATCCGAAGATATCAAAATAGAGTAGAGAGAGAGGCGGAAACTCACTCCACAAATACAGCGGAACGTAGTATGTAAGTCTAAAAGGAATTACAACTAAATCAAAGGAACTAAGAAAGACAAACTAAACTTAAGAGTCTTCTATCCTATAGATGACATCTTCAAAATAGTGGACTTCATCAATCCAACGGAGATGCTCCAACACCATGTTGCCTTTAATCGTAGTACGCATCTTGATCGCCTGAGGGATCATCAGAGTAATCTTGATTGTCGCCAACACCTTGCGTGTAGTACGCTTCATCGGCTTGCACTTCATCGTACTATCCGTCATAGTAGTTAGTACCTGTAGAATAGTCTAACAAGAGATTGTACAAAAAGGAATGAGTTTCGAAGAAACTCAGTAAGGTAGTTAATCCATAACAACATAAATAACATGTGGCAGAACATAACAAGATGCAATGCAATATGAAACAGATAATGTATGTATGCATCTAAACTCTATGTATGCTGGTCTCTATTGGCAGACATGCTTTAAGTCATAGCACCGTACTTCTTTAGGAAGGTCACACACACGGCTCCGGTTGGTAGTGGGTCCGAAATCCCTTGAGACAATCCATGGCTGGGGGTTACGTTACCGCTCTCTCACATCACCATTGGTCTAAGTATCGGCGAATGTCAGGGTCAAAGCCTAGCCCAATGCAAGTCTCTACTCAGTTACATCAACTCAGGTCTAGATACTTCCATTCCTCGCCCCGGGCGATCCTTTCCAGTATCCTTTCCACTAGAGTCCTAATAGTCCCGGACTACGGACTCATCAACCCTATTGGTTATCCACATATGGTAAATGGGAAGCTCTCATGTCCTCTCACGGGTTGGTTACCGGTCTTAAGCGCCCATGAGCCCAAGTCTAGCCATATGCAACCCTCCAATAAATGGCCCCCACAACATGATTCCCGTCCTCTCACGGGTTGGTTACCGGTCTTGAGCGCTCGTGAATCACATTTCTACCATGGTTCGTTCGGTCTCAATACCCTTCCGATTTGGGTCTGACATAACGGGGACATCCTAGCCAAACACTGCTAGACAGCCCTAGGTATGACATCCAATGATTCGGGAAAGCGTCGATGGGCATCTCTGGAAACATCCCATACTATTCCCGTAGTTGTCCAAGGACAGAAGTGTCAAAAGGACACCTCCCAATCCCAAACCATACTCAGTCAAACACATTCTCAGATCAGTCGTGACATACACAACCAACAATTCATCATATAAAAGAGAATGTAAAAGCATAATTCGATCAAGCAATAATAAACAATTCATATAAGCATGAATAATGAAAAAGAATACATAAACAAGTGCTACTGCACTTATAGTAGTATATCAGAAGTATAAAGTACAACAACAGTAAACAAACTCATAGTTTCATAAAGTAGAAACCAGAGAGTATGCGATCTATGTAATTAAGGAAATAACTGTCCTTACCTTATATAACTCGCAAAGGAATCTTAGGGAATCAAGTAAGACCTTGACTAGACCTGAGAAGAAAGTCCTAAACAAGTGTATACAACATATTAGGAAAGATACCTAGAAGGAAAGATATCAAAACAATCAAAACAGACCAAAAATGAGGTTACTGTACTCATTAGTCGATTGGATTGGTCTATTGCCCCAGTCGACCAACCGAGACAGTGGCCTTCAAGAATCAGAATTTTGGGAATATAGAACCGAATTTGGTGGTTCAAAAGGGTACAAAATCAGGGGGAAACTACAATGAAAGCATACTAGTATATAGAGGACATCAAAACACTAATCGAATCAAGTTTTCAAGTTACAAATTAGGAACCAAAAAGTTACCATAATTAGGTTAATCATGGATCATGAAGAAAGTACGGTATGATCAAGGATAAAGAACTAGAGGTTGATAGGTTACAAATCTTGTAAAGAAAACACATTGATTGGCTACTAACATGATCAAATAAAATAGATCCAAGAAACTAGGGTTTCAACCTTTATGGCTCTCATGAAAAGGTTGTGATCACAGGATGAAAGGGAATAAATTGTTTGGTCAAAAACAACAAGAAAATCATGCAATGATCAAGTTTAGATTAACATAAATATTGCCCATGAGGTTTCCCTCACATGGGAGGTTACCAAAGGTTTCCAGAAAGATCATTCAAGGGTTAGGGTTTCAAGAAAATATTTGGCTACGGTTAAGATCATGACGATGATCATAGATCTCAAAGAATAGAATGAGATCATGGAATAGATGGTTGCAAGAATGCAGCATCTCCTTCCTGATCTCAATCAAGAACAAGATTAAAGAAAATAAATTCAGAGATGGAGAAGAAAAAGAGAGCGTATACATACCTTTGATGCCGGAGGAAGGAGATTACTTGAGTTCTTGCGAGATATCAACCAAGGATGCAAGGAAATTGATTAGAATGGAGTTCTAACTCGTTCCAGAGGCTTAGGAGGCAGAGGAGGCGGAGTAATCCCGAGATTTAGACTTAAATAGAGTAGCCACAACCTAATTAGCAAAACAGAACCAATTGGTCGATTGGTCCAGTCGACCAATGAGTCGACCAATCAGGACAACAAGATCAAAAAGTCGACCAAACATAACTGGGTTTTGCACACACCTAAAGTGACTTACCTAGTAGGTAGAAATTCCTTCGAACCAATACAGAGAGCACTCCAAGTCCATCAACTAATCCGATCTTCAACAGAATGCAGTTTCCATAAATGGAACACTGAAATCAACACTCATGGATTTCAATCCAGCCACCAAGTCTTCTACTGAAATGGCCCAAAGTTGACTTCTGGGCTTACTTTGGGTTGTCAGACCTACAAACAACAGGGTTTCTGGGTCAAGGTTAGGGCTGGGTTTCACATTGGCGGCCTCAACAATTTCATTATGATCAGCATCTACGGCAGCATCATTAGAGTCAACTTGCATGTCAGCAAATTCAGCCGCAATGTTTTCTTGGCCTTCAAGACCAATTGGAGGATCAGCTGGCATATTAACTCGGGGGGAGAAGCATTAAAAAATTCTTCATTTGGTGGGGCAATCTGGATATTTTCTTCATCAATGACAGGAGCAACATTAATGTCTGGAATAACATTATTCAAAACATGATCTTGTATGACAGAAGCAAAAACTAGAGTGTTATCAGCAACAACATTCTCATTTTGGGGAATATTCTCAAGAATATTCTCTCCTAAAGCAATTTCAGGAGGAACAGGAATAGAAGTATTCTCAGCAAATAACTGATCAGCTATTTGTTCAATGATGTTACCTGTAGCATGAGTAAGAATTTCTTTAGCAATTTTCTTCAGCTGGTCAAAGGAGTAATCAGGAATTTCCTTACCTTGATCTTCATTCTCAACCATCATTTCTGGGAGAACAGAAGCATCATGGAATGGCACGGGTGATACAAGGGGAGTGCAATCTTCATTTATGGGAGAACCAACAGGTTTAGCAATTTCTTCAACAACATTGACAGTGGCAGTAGGAATTTCTTCCTGAAGATTGTTTCTTTCAGTGGGGATTTCAGCAGCAGTAGGAGCAGATTCTTTTTTCTCTTTTCTTTTCTTGATGCCAGACAATTCTTGACCAGAAGAAGGACCTGTGGATCGGAGTCTACATCTCAAAGTTTTGGAAGTCCTTGAAATTCTTGTTTTTATAGCAGGATTACTGTTGGCAACTGTTTTGACAAACTGGACATCAGGGTTTTCTTCAGCAATTTCTTCTTCAACAATATCTTTTTGTGCCTAGGTTGCCTTTCGCTAACTAGGTGGAGATTTCTTTTCAACAATCTTTTTCAAAAAGGATTTTTTGTGACCTCGGTCACTGGAAGGACAGACGGCAGAGTGCTTTATTTCTTACCTGACTTTTCAGGTTTGGAATCGGGTTTCTTCTCTTTAGAAGCGGCCTTTTGAAGTTTAAAGATGTTGGGAACTTGATGAACAACAGTTCCTATATGTATGTATATATAAAAGAGAGTGACAAAAGGAGGTTAAAAAAAATCATTATCATCGTAATCATCATTGTTTACCTGGAAAAAGACCATGGTTGGTAAGACCTGCATCGGTTTTCAGATCAGCCGCATCAATGGGTATTTCGGTGGGAATCAAGTCCCAAGTCTCTTGATCATATTCATTGAGTTCAGGACGTTTGTTCAAAGGAAGAAGAGAATTTAAAGAATGCAGACACCATCGGGAACGGTAGTTTGGACTAGGAATGGCACAAAAAAAATATTTCTCTCGCCATTGTTTGTTGTCATGAGGAATGGAGGAATCAGTGAAAATTCGGGTATCTTGACCCAGTTCACTCGTAATACATGTTCTTCTGGAAAAATGAATGTAACCACATTCGCAGGATACTCTCAAAGTGTAGTAATTTCTGAAAAGCTCTACGGAGGGGAGACGCTTCATTTTGTGAATGAAAGCAAAAAAGCAGTACAATAATCTCCAACTGTTTGGAGTAAGTTGACAGCGACAGACATGGTAGTAGTCAAGCAGGGACTGGACTATCGGGACCAGGGGAACTCTAAAACCAGACTCAAGTTGGTCAAGATAAATGGTAATGACCCCAGGTTCAACACTGTATGGACGATCAGAAGGTTCAGCGACCCATACCTTGGCATCAGAGGGAAAATGGTAATCTTCCAAGTAAGACAACAGGTGAGACTTCTTCACCTTCGTTGGATACCACTCTGGACCGGCATATCATGGGTTTTTATTTTCCTTAGACATGTCTACAGGTATGTAAGGAACAATAGCTTCATCATGAGCGTAAGAAGTGGGTTTCCAGTCTAAGGAAACCTGATCGGGGGAGAAAATACCTGGGGTTTTTTTTGGTTGGTTGGCACTCGAAAGAATAGTGGGTTGCTCAGAAGTGTGAGATGCAGAAGGATTAGTTGAAGGGTCCATGGCAAAGAAGGAAAAGTAGGAAGTGAAGATTTGCATAATAAAAGTAGAAGTAGGAAGAACAACGGAGATGGCAGATGAATATGTTTGATATTTTCGAAGAATGAAGACAGAGTACGGGTGAGAGTAGATAGTAGAAGATTAATAAATATAAGGAATGAAGTGAGGTGAAGGAGGTTTCTTGAAAAGTGGAGGGAAATACAGGATGTTTCAAGATCAACGATTGTAGCTACTCGTAATCGACGCGTGGAGTCAATCGGTGGATTTAAAAGCCTTACGGTTGGACACGAAGACAATATAAAGGGAGTTGGGAAGGATGTGATAACCATACACTAGGAAGAGATAGAATTTATGATCAAATGGCGCAAAGAAGGATAACGTCAAGGAAGACAGAAAGCTATATTTAATAAAGAATAAAAGGTTTGACAAGATAAAGATTTCGGTTGATCTGCAGGATGATTTGGGGGCTGAGCACAGTAACCTTATGATTACGAGGGATGGTTTGATTTCCGAGAAAATTACGATATTATATAAGAGATGGACCATGGATCAATGTTCGAGTTACTGATGACTTGGGAACTTGAGGCTGCAGTTTTGAAAATCATAATTTCTTGAGAAAAGTTATAGGATGTTGATCCAGTGAAGTTCTGCCACGTGGAAGAAATTTTGGAAAGATTAACATGGGATACCAAGAGTCAACATTTAAAGAGAAATTTTTTGTTCTAGTTGGACGATTCTGATGAAATCTACGAGATCGTGACAAACACAGTATTCTGGAATTATTTGAAAGAAAGATTCAAACCTCCTGACCAAAGTCTCATACAAGTTCGACCTGAACAGGCTTGGGGGCTCGTGTTGTGACTAAAATATCCCAATCCCGGTTCAGGCTGGTTCACTCCGATCTTATGACAATTCGGTTGGTTTTCATTAATCAAGTAAAGCTATCTATGGGTCCGCCCAAGAGAACACTGAGGAAGGCCTAATCAGGGCCATTCAATCCTATGCTATAATCCGACGGTCACAGTTAAAAGCAGAACAGGCGGGAAATCTATAAATAAAAGGGATGATGAACTCATCGAAAGTAAGTCTCAGATCAATCTAAACACCAGTACTTTTCTGATTTTACACCATTAAAGCACCTCAAAAGCTCCTTTGAGCTCTGAAGCATTATCTTCATTTCTGACTAGACTGTTGGAGATGCGACACTGACCAAGACGATCGGCTCCGTTTCTCACTGGTGTTCTATTTTCCAAGAACGAAAGATTGATTCACTGTGGAGCAAACCATATCGATCCAAATTTGAGTGGTTTGGTGCGAAGATTACGGTTCAAAGCCTCCGAAAATTTTAGCACCAACACATGGTAAGGTAGTGGCATATGTGTGAAATCCAGCCCTATCCTAACCCTGACCTTGACCCGAAAACCCGGTTGTTTGTAGGTCCGAAGACCCGGAGTAAAGGAAGAAGCCAACTATGGGCCATCTCAGTGGAAGACTTGGTGTTTGACCCAGAACCCATGGAAGTTGCTAATGGAGTTCCATACTTGGAAGTCTGTGCTGATTTGGAAAGGAAGCTGCAGCTTGATGAAGGTGTGTCAAGTTGATGGACTTAAAGTATAGTGAGACATGATTCAAAGGCATTTTTCTATACTTGGTAAGTCATATGTCGTGTTGGGAGAAGCCCATGAGGTTTGGACTTGAGTTGGGCCTCCAATTCCCTGTTTGAGCCTTGCTGACCAGCTTGGTCGACTGGTTGGTCGATTGGGCCAATCGACCAACAGGTCCAGTAATCCGAGAAAATGCTCTGTTTAGGGTTTTTTTTTCACTTTCTATTTAAGTAAACTTCGTGTTTCTTAGTATCCTTTGCCTCCAAAACTCTCAGAGAATGTGGGAAGACTCTTTCAAAGCTCTCTTTGGCGATTTCAAAGGATCTCTACAAGATCTGAAGCTTCTCATCTCCGATCTGTCAATCCAAGGTTATTAATCTCTTCTTTGTTTTGATTTATCCTTCCATGTTCTTATTTTTGATCGAGACTAGGAAGAAGATGCTGCATCCTTGCAACCATCTCTTCCATAATCTCCTTCCATTATCAAGGTTTGATGACAATTACATTGATCTTTGCCATGATCCTTGTAAAACCCTCACGAAACCTTAATTCTCCTTTTTGATTCACTTTCTTAACATGATTGGATCTCATTTTCATGATGGAATTGTGAATGACTTTTGATTATCTCTTACTAGGATGAGATCTGATCATTTCTAGTTTTCCCATGGATTCATAGTATATTTTTGATCGAATTCTAGGGTTTTCACCCAATTGGAAGGTGGTATTTTTAATCATTGTTAATGCCTAATCTATACTCCTTTAGTGTTAGAATACTGTTCTAAAGGTTTCCTCCAAGTTTCGTAGAGTTTCGAATCTTGTAGATTGAGTTTCGGATCAAAATCCACTGTCTTGCTTCGTACTGACTCAGTTGGTCGACTAGTTGGTCGACTGGGTCAGTAGACCAACCAATCGACCAAGCAAGTCAGTAGCTCTGTTTTTCACTCGATTTCATTCGTTTGCTCTCCAATCTTTTAGGCCTCTTTCCTAATGTTGTATCTATGATTGTCTAGGGTTTATTTGCCAGGTTTGGAACCTCTCTCTTTGATCTTTGGATAATCATCAACGATATTTAAGGTAAGGATAGTTATCTCCATAATGACATAGATTGCGTGTATGTTAGTTTCTGATTTCAGAAACTCTTAGATTCACTACTGATATTGTACATTTTATCTATGATGTACTGCTGTAAGTACAGTAGCACTTTACTTATGTTTTATTTTTCAAGTATATTTATGCATGCTTATTCATGTATGATGTTTAATGAATGGATCATGCTTTTACATATTCTTTTATATGATTATATGTCGGTTATGTATAATGTGACTGATCTGAGAATGTGTTTGAATAGGTATGATTTGGGTTTGGGAAGTGTCCTTTTGACATTTATGTCCTTGGACATCAGTGGAAATAGTATGGGATGTGTCACATCCCCCCAGCCGGTACCCTATCTGGATTACCCGGGGAAGTGATCCACAGCCCAAAAGATCAAGTTTAGGAACGATCATATCCATTTAGCACAATAACATAATCAAAAGCAAGAACAAATCATAATGTTCAAGTAATTTATAATAAAAATCAATAAAGGATCTCAGAAGGATCACAAAAGAATATCGAGTGCCAGAATAACAAGATACCAAATCAAAAGACAACTGTAGAGTATAGCGGAAATATACTCCACAACATATGCAGAAGGTAGATCGAAATCTAAGTAAAGCTGTCACATCCTCCCAGCCGGTACCCTAACTGGCATACCCGAGAGTGTGATCCACAGCCCCGAAGATCAAGTATCGAGGAAATCATCCTCCCACATATACAATAACATAATCATAAACAGGAAATAAATCAAGTTTTAATATTATAAACAAGGTTCAAAACAAAAATGAATAATCAGTATAATCAGAGTGCAGAAAGATACCAGATATCCAATGATATCTAAAAGGAGTAAAGTGAGGCGGAAACTCACTTCACCAAAAATAGCGGAACGTAGTATGAAAATCAAAAGGAATTACAACTGAAACAAATGTACTAAGAAATAAACTAAGATCAAGCATCTTCAAGTTTATAGATAACGTCTCCATAAGTATGGACTTCATTAATCCAATGAATCCGTTCTAACTCTATGCAGTTCTCAAAAGTAGTGCGCAGCTTGATCCGCCGGGGAATCATCAAAGTAATCTTGATCGTTGCCAGCACTTTGCGTGTAATACGCTTCATCAACTTGTGCTTCGCTGTACTGCTCGTCATGATAATCTATATCTGCAGGATAATCTAACAAAAAGAAATATACAAAAGGAATGAGTTTCGAAGAAACATAGTAAGGTAGTTAATCCATAACATCATAGATAACATGTGGCAAAACATAACATGATGCAATGCAGTATGAAACAGATAAAGTATGAATGCATCTAACTCTATGTATGCTGGTCTCTATGGTAGACATGCTTTAAGTCATAGCACCGTACTTCTTAAGGAAAGTCTGCTCACACCCTCAACCATATAAGATATCTTGGGTTCCCTCAACCATATAAGATATCTTGGGCAGCCGGTTGGTAATGGGTCCTGCATCCCTCTCGGACAAACCATGGTAGGGGGTTAAGTCAACACACTCTCTCACAACCATTTGGCATAAGTATTGGCGCATGTCAGGGAAAAACCTAGCCCAATGCAAGTCATCTAGTTAGTTACATCAAGTCAGTTCCAGATACTTCCATTCCTCCCCTCTCGGGATCCTTTCCGGTATCCTTCACACTAGTCACGGATATTACTCACCGGACACATCAACCCTATTGGTTATCCACATATGGTAAACGGGAAGCTCTCATGTCCCCTCACGGATATAACTCACCGGTCTCGAGTTCCCATGAGCCCAAGTCTAGCCATATGCAACCCTCCAATAAATGGTCCCCACAATGTGATTTCCGTCCTCTCACCGGTCTTGAGCGCCCATGAATCCCCATTGCTACCACGGGTCGTTCGGTCTCAATACCCTTCCGAATCGGGTCTGATATAACAGGGGTGTATCCTAGCCAAACACTGCTAGACATCCCTAGGTATGACAACCATTGATTCGGGAAAGCGTCAATGGGCAACCCCGGAAACATCCCATACTATTTCCGATAATGTCCAAGGACAGAAGTGTCAAAAGGACACCTCCCAATCCAAAACCAAACTTAGTCAAACACATTCTCAGATCAGTCATGACATACACAACCAGTAGTTCATTATATAAAAGAGAATGTAAAAGCAACATCAGATTAAGCAGTAATAAGTAATTCATATAACATAAATAATGAAAAAGATGATATAAACAAGTGCTACTGTTCCCATAGTAGGAGATCAGAATTAAAATACAATAACAGTAGGTAATCTCATAGTTTCATAAAGTAGAAACCAGAGAACAAGTAATCTATGCAGTTAAGAAATTAACTGTCCTTGCCTTCTAACTTGGATGGGATCTTAAAGAATCAAGTATGATCTTGACTAAACCTGAGAAGACATTCCTAAACAAGTGCACACAACATGTTAGGAAAGATGCATAAAGGAAAAGATCATAAATCAATCGAAACAGACCAAGATTGAGGTTGCTATACTCATTGGTCGATTGATTGGTCTGCTGGACCAGTCGACCAATTAGTCGACAATGCAGACAGTGGCCTGCAAGAATCCAAATTTTGAGAATCCAGAACCGAATTCGATGGTTCAAAAGGGTACAAATCAGAGGGGAATTATCATGGTAGTATTCTAGGGTATAGAGGATATCAAATCATAAATCAAAACAAGTTCTCAAGTTACAACCTAGAAATCATGAGGTTAACCTAATTAGGTTGAACATAGGTTAGGAGGGAAAAATAGAAAAATTAAAGATAATGAACTAGGATATGAAAGAATTCAGATCTAGTAAAGAAAACATAATAATTGGGTTAACATGATCAACAAGGGGGTTCCTGGGTTTGATCCAGGAAAATTAGGGTTTCACCCTTTTTGGTTCCCTTGGAAAATAATTGTGAGATCTGGATGAACAAAGACAAATCAAAATAGGAAAATATAGATGATTAAGTTTTAGGTTAACACAATGTTACCCAAAAAGGATTTCCCTTTCACAAGGAAGGTTACCAAAAGTTCTCCAGACAATCACACAGGTTAGGGTTTCAAAGAATTAGGGTTAGGTTTTCAAGAATTCAACAGGCAAGGTTTAAGATCATGATGATGATCATGAGTCTTAAAGAATATGGTGAGATCAGAGAATTGATGATTACAAGAATGCTTCATCATCTTTCTGATCTCAATGAAGAACAGAATAAAAGAAAGAAAATCAGAGATAGAAGACAGAGTGAGTGAAATCATACCTTTGCCGTAGAAAGATGAATAATTCTTCAAGTCTTTGCGAGAAATCACCAAAGAATGCAAGGGAATGGGTTAGATTAGGGTTCTAACTCGTTCCAGAGGCTTAGGAGGCAGAGGAGGCGGAGTATTCCCGAGATTAGACTTAAATAGAAGAGACAGGATTCAAATTTTAAAAACAAAATCAATTGGTCGATTGGTCCAATCGACCAATGAGTCGACCAATCAAGGCAGCAACTTCAAAACACGGAATTGAAGGCTCAGATCAAGTCCAAGCATCAAGGGGTTTTGCACACACCTAGAGTGACATACTTAGGAGTTAGAAATGCCTTCGAATCAATACAGAGACCACTCCAAGACCATCAACTAATCCAATCTTCATCCGGGTGCAATTTCCACCATTGGGACACTAGCATCAACACTCATGGATTCCAATCCAGCCATCAAGTCTTCAACAGAGATGGCCCAAAGATGACTTCTTGCCTTACTTCGGGTCACTGGACCTACAAATAACAAAGTTTCCGGATTAGGGTCAGGGCTGGGTTTCACATTCTCCCCCCCTTAAAGAAATTTCGTCCCCGAAATTGAAAGCGTACCTGTGCTTCCAAAGAGGTGAGGAAACTTCTCCTTCATATCTTCTTCCTTCTCCCAAGAAGCTTCTTCAGGGGTATGGTCCTTCCAACTAATCTTTACCAAAGGGATGGTGCGATTCCGCAATTGCTTGTCCTTCTTATCCAAAATTTTAACTGGCTCTTCATCATAGGTAAGATCAGCACTAAGTCCTTCAGGTACTTGCTGTAAGACATGTTCCGGATTTTCAACATATTTCCGGAGCATCGAAATGTGGAACACATTATGCACAGCAGCAATAGCCGGAGGTAATGCCAATCGATAAGCAACGGGTCCAACCTTCTCCAAAATCTCAAAAGGTCCAATGAAACGAGGGCTAGGCTTCCCTTTAACATTAAACCTCATCACACCCTTCATTGGTGAAACCTTCAAGAAAACTTTCTCTCCAACTTGAAATTCCAGATCAATCCTTCTCTTGTCAGCATAGGATTTCTGTCTTGACTGGGCAGACTTAATCCTTTCTCTTATCATATCCACCATTGCGCTCGTAGCTTCAATCAATTCAGGACCTAAGACTTTTCTTTCACCCGTCTCAGTCCAATACAATGGTGTTCTACAAGTGCAACCGTACAAAGCCTTAAACGAAGCCATGCCTATCTTTTCTTGATAACTGTTATTATAGGCAAACTCAACCAAAGCTAAGTGTTCATCCCAGTTTCCACCCATATCCACCACGCAAGATCTGAGCATGTCTTCCAAAGTCTGAATTGTCCACTCAGATTGTCCATCTAACTGTGGATGATGAGCTGTACTCAAGTTCAATTGGGTTCCCAAGGCCTTCTGTAGACTGTTCCAAAACCTTGAGGTGAACCTGGGATCACGATCGGACACAATACTCATTGGCACACCATGTAGACGAACCACATTATCCACATAAAGTCTAGCTAGCTTATCCAAAATATGAGTGATCTTCATAGGAATAAAATGGGCTGATTTGGTCAACCTATCAACAATCACCCACACAGTGTCATTGCCTTTACTTGTCCTAGGCAAGCCAGTAACAAAGTCCATAGAGATATCTTCCCACTTCAAATTAGTAACAAGAAGGGGCTGAAGCAATCCAGATGGAGGTTGATGAACGGCTTTCACACCATGGCAAGTCTCACACTTGGCAACAAAGTCATCAACATCGGCCTTCAAACCAATCCACCAAAAATGTTCCTTCAAGTCCTTGTACATTTTGGTGCTTCCAGGGTGTACTGTAAAGATTGATTGGTGTGCTTCCTTCAATATTTCCTTCTTAAGATCTTCATTTGCTGGCACACACAGTCTACCTCTAAACAATAAAGCACCATCCAAAGATATACCAAAGTCGGGATCCGACTCAGGATTCGAATAAATCTTCTCAACCTTGTCCTTAAGTTCCGGATCAGAACTCTGCAAAGCAACAATCTTATCTCTAAGACTAGACCTTGCCGTCATAGCAGAAAGAACAACAGCAGAATTCTCTGGAACAACTTCCAAATCAAAACTCTCAATAGAAGACAACAAGGGTAGACTCAAAGCATTCAAATCCATAACCTTCTTCTGAATCTTCCTACTAAGAGCATCAGCAACAACGTTTGCCTTTCCAAGGTGATACTGAATATCACAATCATAATCAGAGACTAGTTCAAACCATCTTCTTTGCCTCATGTTTAACTCTTTCTGGGTAAAGAAGTATTTCAAACTCTTATGATCCGTGAATATGGCAATTTTCTCACCATAGAGGTAATGTCTCCAAATCTTCAAAGCAAAAACAACAGCGGCAAGCTCTAAATCATGAGTGGGGTAATTCCGCTCATAATCCTTCAATTGCCGAGAGGCATAGGCTACAACCTTACCGTGCTGCATCAGTACACAACCCAAACCAATCTTTGACGCATCAGTATAGACTGTCATACCACCAAAACTATCAGGTATAGTCAGAACCGCGGCACTTGTCAGTCTATCCTTCAATTATTGGAAATTCTTCTCACAAGCGTCAGACCAAACAAACTTCTCTTCCTTCCGGGTTAACTTAGTCATAGGAGCAGCTAACCGAGAAAAGTTCTCAATAAACCTTCTAGTAGTAACCCGCGCACCAAGGAAACTTCTTATTTCCGTTACAGTCTTCGATCTTTCCCAATCAGCAACTGCTTGGACTTTCTAAGGATCAACACGAATACCTTCAGCAGAAACCACATGGCCGAGGAATAATACACTCTTGAGCAAGAAATCACACTTGCTAAACTTAGCATAAAGTTTCTTTTCTCGTAGTCTTTGCAAAGTGAAATTTAGATGCCTTTCATGCTCTTCTTCACTTTTCGAATAAATCAGAATATCGTCAATGGAGACAATCACAAATTTATCGAGCACATCATGAAAGACTCGGTTCATGAGGTCCATGAACACAGCAGGAGCATTAGTCAATCCAAAAGGCATGACTCGGAATTCATAATGGTCGTACCTTGTTCGGAAGGCTGTCTTGAAGACATCACTTGACTTCACTTTCAACTGGTGATATCCAGACTTTAAATCAATCTTTGAGAACACAGCTGCACCCTTCAATTGATCAAAGAGATCGTCAATCCGGGGCGGCGGGTATCTATTCTTGATAGTCAACTTATTCAACTCACTGTAATCAATGCACAGACGCATACTACCATCCTTCTTCTTGACGAACAAGACCGGAGCTCCCCAAGGTGACACACTAGGTTGTATGAAACCTCTTTCAATGAGCTCATTTAACTGGTTTTGCAACTCTTTTAACTTAGTAGGAGCCATCCTATACGGAGCCTTAGATATCGGAGCGGCACCAGGGACGAGATCAATAGAAAACTCAACATCCCTATCTGGAGGCACTCCCGATAGATCATCAGGGAAGACATCAACAAAGTCATAGACAACCTTGACTTCGTCAACTCTTTTCTCCACTTTTCTCTTGCCTTCAGAAGAAGCATCATCTACTATGGTGTAGATTTGCATCAGTGCGGACAATATCTTTTTACAAACCCTTCTTTTCTCACCTTGAAATTAAAAAACTGAACCTACGCAAGTATGGAATTGAATCTTTCTCAAGGAGCAAAGAAATACAGCTTTGTGGGTTGTTAACCAGTCAATTCCCAAAATAACATCGAAGTCTTCCATATCAAGAAGTACCAAATTAGCTTCCATGTTCATCTTACCAACCAACACAGGACATTTAACTAATCCTTTATCTAGTTTCACAGTAGGACCAGTAGGTGTACTAATCAATAAACAACTAGACAATTTCTCAGGGATTAGGTCAGTCTTCTTAATGAATGCAGATGATATGAATGAATGATATGCACCCGTATCAAATAAAACAAATGGAGGAAAAGAAGCGACTGACAATGTACCTGTGATCACATCATGGCTTCGATCTTGCTCAGTACTAGAGATACTGAACACTGTACCAGAGGGAGGAGTAGGAGCACTCTTCACCACTTGGATAGGCTGCTGGACAAGCTTCTTCGGACAATCGCGAGCAAAATGATCGGACTGCTTACAGTAGAAGCAAACAGGATTGCTCGGTCCTACTGGAGCAGCTGCAACGGGAGGCTTCTGAACAAAAGGCTTAGGATTCGCATTCACTGGCCTAGCACTTGCATTCACTGGTGGTCGATTCCTGCCAGACTGAAACTGACCAGGCTGTCGAAAACCAGGGCTTTGACCTATACTCCTAGGCTGAAAAGTAGAAGTGGGATAGGGTGTAGGTCTCACAAAGCGCCGATCATTACGATCCACCAAACCAGGGTTTCTACACTGCCGAGGCCTTTGCACTCGAGCATTCTCCTTTTCATTTTCTTCCAACTTCTTCGAGTTTTGCACCACTTGGGCATAGCTCACTATAGGCTGGACAGTGAGATAGCGTTTAATGGCAGGGCGCAATCCCTTAAAGAACTTCTTCGCCTTAGCAATATCAGGCTTCTGAGAATCAGGAGCAAAGAAATGAAGTTCCTCAAACTTTTGTTGGTACTCTAACAAAGACAATGATCCTTGTGCGAGAACCATGAACTCAGCTTCCTTCGCATCCTTTACCACCTCAGGGAAAAAATTCATGCAAAAAGCCTCTCTGAATAAATCCCAAGTTACAACACCTGCATGCAAACCTTCCAAAACAGGCCGAGTGGAAGTCCACCAAGCATCGGCTTCATGCTGCAACTTCTGCTCAGCAAACAAAATCTTTTGAGCTTCGGAGCATTGCAGATGACGAAAAGTCTTTTCCAACTCACGAATCCACTTGTTAGGGAACAAGAGATCCTTGGTAACACCAGTAAAGTTGGGCACCTACATCTTCAGAAAACTCTCCATCCGGCGAGTATGAGGAGTTCCAGCAAGGCCACCCGCATTCAAAACTGCGGCATGAGGATTCACATTAACACCAGCACGAGTCTCATTATGTAGTGTCATGAAACCCGTCAACATCTGATTAAACTGAGCTGCTTGCTGTTGCATCATATTGCCCATGATGTTGGCAATATCATGAAAGCTTTTGACATTCGGGGCACCTGGTATGTCCTGGGTACCTTAGTCACCAATCTGCTGATCATGACCACCTTCAGGTATTTCACCACGACCACTTCCATGACCACTGGATTCGCCACGCCCACTTCTCAGAGTAACCATTCTGCAAGAACCGGAAACATCAAAATACCAAATTTCGAAGTTTCAATGAAATCAACATGTCCAAATGATTTGAAAATTTTAAATCATGCTCAAATACATCCATTTAGTCATCCAACAACAATTCATAGGACAAAAATCACATTTTCCAACATTTCAACCAAAATTGGAGCCTATTGGGTCGGTCCATTGGTCGGTTGATTGGTCGATTGACCCAATCGACCAATGAGTCGACCAATGCTCCCACGAAATCGCATATAAGCCTCATTTTCACATTCAAACTTCATTTTAACTTCTTCCACAAGTGAGAAGCTCTAGGAAATATCTTCTAAGGTTCTTCCAAGCATCCTTGGGTGATCAAGTGCTTTAACAACAACACCATAACTCACATTCATCAAACCGGTAAGCTAACATTTTCTCTTTACTTTCATCTTCTCATGCTTGCATTTCATCAATCCTGTTTTACTTGTATCCATTGTTAGAATCTGTTTAGAAATACTTGAACATATTCCCTAGGTTTTAAACACAATGCCATGCATAGACAACAGTTCTAACACCTCTTTGCACTTCTCGCGGTTTTCGTACCAAAATCGTTATCTTTGAAATTTCGATTTCTCACAAACCGCTTGGGTTTCCGCTTGATTCATTGCTACATGCTCAAATGATACTATAGATATGTCCATATGTTTGATTTAACCAATTTCAACTTTTCAAAATTTCAATTTTGACCTAGTTGCAAAATCCCCAAATTCCTTCTTGCTGATTTTTTGCTTTGATCAGTTTTCGATCGATTTCATCAAATTTTCATAGACATGCAATTCCAAGTATTATCCACATGCTGTATCTTCAAATCAAATTTCCCTGAAATTTGAATTTTCCAAATTACGAAATACCCTTTTGGCTTAAATCTTGAAATAGCACTTAACCAACAATGTCATTGTCACATACTCCCAGCCTACCGGCATCCCGAGGTGTGATCCACAGCCCCGAAGTCAAGTATCGAGAAATCATCCTCCCACACATATATACATAGTCATAAACATGAATAAATCAGTTTTAATATTATAAACAAGGTTCAAAACAAGAAATGAACAATCGTATAATCGGAGTGCGGAAGATACCGATATCCAATGATATCGGAGTAGTGAGGCGGAACTCACTTCACCAAATAGCGGACGTAGTATGAAATCGGGTTACAACTGAAACAATGTACTAGAGATAAACTAAGATCAGCGTCTTCAGTTTATAGATACGTCTTCATAGTATGGACTTCATCAATCCAATGAATCGTTCTAACTCTTGCGTTCTCAAAGTAATGCGTAGCTTGATCCGTCGGGGAATCATCAGTAATCTTGATCGTTGCTAGCACTTTGCGTGTAATCGCTTCATTGGCTTGCTCTTCACTCTCGCTCGTCATAATATTCCGTCCTGCAATATAATCTAACAAAGAAATATACATAGGAATGAGTTTCGGACTCGTAAGGTGTTAATCCATAACATCATAGATACATGTGGCAAACATAACATGATGCATGCGGATGAACAGTAATGCATGTATGCATCTAACTCTATGTATGCTGGTCTCTTGGCGGACATGCTTTAAGTCATGGCCGGACTTCTTAGGAGGTCCGCTCACCCCTCAACCATATAGATATCTTGGGTTCCCTCAACCATTTAGGTATCTTGGGCAGCCGGTTGGTAATGGATCCCGCATCCCTCAGGACAAACCATGGCAAAGGGTTTTTGTCAACACACTCTCTCACAACCATTTGGCATGTACCGGCACATGTCGGGAAAAGCCTAGCCCATGCAGTCATTTAGTCGGGTTACATCAACTCGGGTCTAGATACTTCCATTCCTCGCCCCGGCGATCCTTTCCGGTATCCTTTCCAATAGAGTCCTAATAGTCCCGACTACGGACTGATCAACCCTATTGGTTATCCACATTGGTCGGGGCTCTCTGTCCTCTCACGGGTTGGTTCCGGTCTTGAGCGCCCATGAGCCCAAGTCTAGCCATATGCAACCCTCCAATAATGGCCCCCACAATGTGATTCCCGTCCTCTCTGGGTTGGTTCCGGTCTTGAGCACCCGTGATCCCCATTGCTGCCCGGGTCGTTCGGTCTCAATCCCTTCCGATCGGGTATGATATAACGGGGTATATCCTGCCAACACTGCTAGACATCCCTAGGTTGACAATCATTGATTCGGGAAGCGTCGTGGGCAACCCCGGAAATTCCCATCTATTTCCGATTGTCCGGCGGTGTCAAAGGACACCTCCCAATCCCAAACCATACTTAATCAAACACATTCTCAGATCAGTCATGACATACACAACCAGTAGTTCATCATATAAAAGAGAATGTAAAAGCAACATCAGATTAAGCAGTAATAAGTAATTCATATAACATAAATAATGAAAAAGATGATATAAACAAGTGCTACTGTTCCCACAGGAGGAGATCATAATTAAAATACAATAACAGTAGGTAATCTCATAGTTTCATAAAGTAGAAACCAGAGAACAAGCAATCTATGTAGTTAAGGAATTTACTGTCCTTACCTTCTAACTTGGATGGGATCTTAAAGAATCAAGTATGATCTTGACTAAACCTGAGAAGACAGTCCTAAACAAGTGCACACAACATGTTAGGAAAGATGCATAAAGGAAAAGATCATAAATCAATCGAAACAGACCAAGATTGAGGTTGCTGTACTCATTGGTCGATTGATTGGTCTGCTGGACCAGTCGACCAATGCAGACAGTGGCCTGCAAGAATCCGAATTTTGAGAATCCAGAACCGAATTTGATGGTTCAAAAGGGTACAAATCAGAGGGGAATTATCATGGTAGTATTCTAGGGTATAGTGGATATCAAATCATAAATCAAAACAAGGTCTCAAGTTACAACCTAGAAATCATGAGGTTAACCTAATTAGGTTGAAAGATAGGTTAGGAGGGAAAAATAGAAAAATTAAAGATAATGACCTAGGATATGAAAGAATTCAGATCTAGTAAAGAAAACATAATAATTGGGTTAACATGATCAACAAGGGGATTCCTGGTTTGATCCAAGAAAAATTAGGGTTTCACCCTTTGGGCTCCCTAGACAATAATTGTGAGATTTGGATGAACAAAGACAAATCAAAACAGGAAAATATAGATGATTAAGTTTTAGGTTAACACAATGTTACCCAAAAAGGATTTCCCTTTCACAAGGTAGGTTAACAAAAGTTCTCCAGACAATCACACAGGTTAGGGTTTCCAAGGATTAGGGTTAGGTTTTCAAGAATTCAATAGGTAGGGTTTAAGAACATGATGATGATCATGAGTCTTAAAGAATATGGTGAGATCAGAGAATTGATGATTGCAAGTGTTGTAACTAATATATCCATTACCGATTTATACTGGTCAAACCAAATTCAACCGGGTTCGATTGAGAGATAAAGGCAAGATGATCAGAGACGTCCAAAAAGGAGCGATGATCTGATGGTCATAATTGAAAGAGAATTATAAGCGGGAAAGCCAGTATAAAAGCCAAAGAAGATCCGTAGGAAGGTAAGTCTCTAGAATGAACCAAAACTCTAAGCTCACTCTGATTGAACTCCATTACTAGCATTTGAGAAGCTCCAGAGAGCTCTGTAAACACCATCGACACCAAACTGACTAGACCGTCAGAGACGAGACGCCGATCAAGACGATCGGCTCCGTTTCTTACTGTGATTCTGTTTCTTTCAGGAGTGAGAGGTTGATTGATCGAAGAGCAAACCAGATCGAATTAGATCTGAGGAGTTCGGTGCGAGAAATTACGGTTCAAGGCGATTGACAAAAATAGCACCAACATTTTGGCGCCGTCTGTGGGAGACAAGTCAGAACAGAAGCTATGGCTCAATCACCTGAGCGAGAGGAGGAATTACCAATAGAAATGGCGGAAACAAGCCAGAGGGAGCCAAGGAGAGTAAATCCAAGAAGAAGAACGAGAGAAGTGGTTCCGATGCCGCAAATTCCAGTGATGCAAACTCGACAGAGGCAGAGAATGCTGGAGGATCATTCTCCACCTCGTCCAACTGATCAGTTTGAAAGGCAAGAGAAACAATTAGCAGATACATTGGCGACATCTCGTCCAGAGTTAGATCCAAATCTGATCGCTGAGCGGTTTGAAAGCATGCAGCATCAAATACTGTAGACACAAAATCTGATGCGGACTTTCATCAAACAGATCGGAGTACATCCTGAGGAAAGAGTTCCAGTCTTATCAGCTGGAAGATCTCGAACTCTTTCCCGAGCAAAAGCGACCTCTGTCCCAAACACTCAGATTCAAAAGTCAGGAGGAAGCCGAAGGAGATCATTTCTGAAGGAAGGATCAGGAGAAAGTGCGGATCCAAACTATATTCCACTAGACACTGAAGATCGAGAATCGTCCAGAGATGATCAATTGAGTCATATCTGGAGCAAAAAAAGCAGGAGCGTTGGGAATTGGAGAGATAAGAGAGAAACAGGAAAATCAGGATATTGCAGATCTGAAGTTTATGGATCGGAAATCAGTAAAAGATTTCGCGTCCTTGATGATCAGATCCAACGACTGGTGAACAAAGATGGTGGAGAAAAAGCTAAGGAAATAATGAACCAGAATCCATTTGCTAAAGACATTATGTCAGCACCATTGCCGCCCAATTTTAAACTTCCAACATTCACAATGTACGATGGAAGTACAGATCCAATGGAACATCTGGCTCAGTTCAACTCTGTTATGATGCTAGCAGGTAACTCTGATATTTTAAAGTGTCGCTCATTTCCATCTTCCTTGAAAGGATCTGCAACAACCTGGTTCTTCAGCTTATTACCAGATTCCATTAAGGATTTTAAGGATTTGATGAAAGTATTCTTGTCAAGATTCCAAAGTAGCATGAAAAGCAGCAAAACTGTTGATAACTTAGCTGCAATCCGTCAAAAATCGGGAGAATCAGTTCGAAATTATATGAAGAGATTCAATCAGGAGTCAATTCAAATTAAAAATTTGAATGAGGCGGTGGCATATGACGCTATGTTCAGAGGCCTAACAGATGAACATCTTATGGAATTCCTGATCATGAACAAGCCAGCGAATATAGCAGAATTGACGACTCACTGTAATCAGTATGCAAATATGAAAGACATCCTCCAAGCAAGAAAAGAAACTGATCGCAGTGGAGTTAAAAGGAAAGATGATGGAGTTGTGAAATCTGATCAGAGAGACCAGAGGGAGCGAAGGAATAGCAGGAGCTTTTCCAGAAATATTCCTGATCGTCAATACAGAAGGGACATTCCCAAACCATTCCAAGAAAACTATACTCCTCTCAACGCAAGAAGATCGGAAATTCTGATGCAAATTCAGCATCAGGGATTTATGAAATGGCCATTACCAATGATAGCAAAGGCAGATGAGAGGAATCCGAATAGGTTCTGTAGATATCACAAAGATCATGGTCATGATACTGATGACTGCAGAATTCTGAAAAATGAAATTGAACGACTGATCAACCAAGGAAGATTGGATCAATATGTTCAAAAGAGAAATGGGGGAAACAGAAGAAATGTTGTTGATCAGCCGAGAAGGTGGAACAATCGAAAACCAGCTAGAGAAGAACAAGCCAAGGGAGATTTTCAGTATAACTCTCCAGAGGAAAATACTAAACAGCAGGAAAATCGGCAGATTCAACGTAAGGCCCCCCGTCATGACCATCCTGGGAAGTTTGGACTTAAATTCAATTTCAAAATCTAAGGCTCATGCCAGGTATGTGAATACTGTCGAATCTCATGTTATTCCTAGAAGAATCAAAATGATGAAGGAAATAGTCTTCACGGAGGAAGAAATGGAAGGAATTCAAGAACCACACGATGACGCCGTTGTGGTAGTCATCGAGGTGGCAAACAGAGATATTCATAGAGTTCTGGTAGACACAGGATCATCTCGTAGACATCATGTCTTACGAAGCTTTTCAACGATTGAAGTTGGATACGGTCAAGATAAAACCTTGCAAGACAAGACTATTTGGATTTTCTCGGAGAGTCTACTTCGGTAGAGGGGACTGTGGAACTAACGATAACACTTGGAACACATCCACAAACGGTAACTACAGTTACCAAATTTTTGTTAATAAAAAGTCTGTCAGCATACAATATAATTCTTGGGAGACCAACGTTGAATACTATTGGTGCAATAATTTCGACAAGACATTTGAAGGTCAAATTCCCAACAGAAGGTGGCATTGGAGAATGCAAATCAGATCAGAAAACTTCAAGGCAAAGCTATACAACTTTTTTGAAGGATTCGAAAGCACAAGGTAAGGCACTTGCCTTTACTGTTGAAGTTACAGATAATAGGGATGAGGAAAAAATTCAAAGAGGTGAACCAGTAGAAAAGCTAGAAAAAATTTGTTTTGGTTTGGAGAATCCAGAAAAAGGGACCATGATAGGAGCTGATCAGAACAGTCAGGACAAGGAGCAATTGAAAGAATTTCTTCAGCAAAACGCAGATGTCTTTGAATGGTCAGCACAAGACATGCCAGGTTTAAGCAGAGAGGTGGCAGAGCATTGTTTATGGATAGATAAATCTATCAAACCAGAGAAACAGAGACGAAGGAATTTCTCATCAGAAAAGCATGATGCAATTAAGGTTGAAGTGGACAAACTTAAGAGATCTGAGTTCATTGAGCAAATCGAGTGTCCAAGGTGGTTAGCAAATGTGGTAATGGTGAAAAAGCATAATGGAAAATGGTGAATGTGTGTAGATTACACTGATTTGAACAAGGCATGTCCCAAGGATTGCTATCCTTTGCCGCGAATTGATCAGCTAATCGATGCCACATCGGTCAAGCAAATGTTGAGTTTCATGGATGCTTATTCAGGTTATAATCAAATTCTTATGAAAAAGGAGGATCAACCTCACACGGCATTCATGACAAATCGGGAAAGCTATTGTTATAAAGTTATGCCTTTTGGGTTAAAAAATGCTGGTGCAACATACCAAAGGGCAATGAACAAGCTGTTCGCTGATCAGATTGGAAGAAATATGGAGGTTTATGTAGATGATCTTCTTGTAAAAAGTCAATTTAAATCTGATCATCTCGTCGATCTAAGAGAGTGCTTTGATGTATTGAGGAGAAATGGAATGAGACTCAATCCTGAGAAGTGTGCATTTGGAGTTTCATCTGGTAAATTCCTAGGTTTCATGGTCACACAGAGGGGCATTGAAGCAAATCCAGAAAAAATCAGGGCTATCTTAAATATGACGGCTCCCAGCAGTATGAAAGAAATTCAAAGTTTAACAGGAAGAGTTGCAGCATTAAGTAGATTTATATCCAGATCAGGAGATAAGTGTGCACCATTCTTCAAGGCTTTGAAGAATCTAAATGCACTCAACGAATTCAAATGGTCAGAGGACTGTCAGAATTCATTTGAAGAGCTGAAGAGGAGGTTGACCAGTCCACCAGTTTTATCTCGACCAAAGCCCGGAGAAAGCTTGCAGATATATCTATCTTCTTCAAAGGCGGCGGTAAGCGCGGTGTTAATCCGGGAGGAAGGTACTGTTCAAAATCCTATCTACTTTGTAAGCCATACATTGTTAGATGCAGAATCTAGATATCTGGAATTTGAGAAATAGGCTTTCGCCTTAATAGTAGCAGCCAGGAAGCTCCGGCCCTATTTTCAGGCTCATCCAATTATTGTTCTTACTAACTGGCCTTTAAAGAAAATACTGCATAAACCTGATCTGGCGGGGAGAATGGTATCATGGGCGGTAGAGTTAACAGAACATGATATAGATTATAAACCTAGAACTGCAATAAAGGCACAAGTTTTGGCCGATTTTATTGCTGAAGGTATCTCATCACCAGAGGAGGAAAAAGATTCTAGTAAGGTGTCTTCTGTGTGGACCTTACATGTAGATGGGTCAATTCATTTGCAGGGATCAGGAGCGGGAGTGATTTTACAAAGTCCGTTCAGATTTGTAATTCAAAATGCACTTCGGTTTAATTTTCATGCTTCAAACAATGAAGCAGAATATGAAGCTCTTATTGCAGGGTTACGACTAGCCAGATCTCTCTGTGTTCAAAGCATCGAAGTAAAAAGTGATTTAGAGCTGGTGGTCAGTCAAGTCACGGGAGCGTATGGTGCGAAAGATGATCGAATGGTCAGCTATCTTAAAAAAGTATCACAATGTAAGGAGTGGTTCGCACAATTCTCAGTCACAAGGATATCTCGAAGTCAAAATAATGAAGCAGATTCTCTGGCAAAATTGGCATCCGCAAAGTCTGTTTCTATTCCACAAACTGTATATTATGAGGAGCTAGATATTCCGGCATATTCAGAGCCGAGAGATAATGGAAATTGATGCGAGAGATATCTTGGATGGATCCTATTATACAGTATCTGAAGGACGGTATTCTTCCTGAAGATAGGGAAAAGGCCAGAACTGTGAAAAGAAGGGCTGCCAGGTTTATTCTAAAAAATGAGTTATTATATAAAAGAACAGTTTCTGGGCCACTGTTGAAATGTTTGGGACCCTCTGATGCTCTTTATGCCTTATCTGAAGTTCATGAAGGAATTTGTGGAAACCACTTAGGTGGGAAAGCTTTGGCGTATAAAATTTTAAGACAAGGATTTTATTGGCCACGAATGCAATCTGAGGCAATTAAGTATGTAAGAAGGTGTCATCAATGCCAGATTCATGCACCAATTCAGAGCCAGCCAGCAGAGCAGCTAACATCAATTCTTAATCCTCTCCCATTTGCTATGTGGGGTATGGATTTGTTGGGACCTTTTCCTGTTGCAGCTGGAGGGAAAAAGTTTGTAGTGGCTGCAATCGATTATTTTACGAAATGGGTAGAAGCAGAAGCCTTGGCAACAACTACCACGAGTCAAATTGAAAAGTTCTTCAGAAATCATGTCATATTCAGATATGGCCTACCAAAGATTCTACTGACTGATCACGGACCACAATTTGACAATGAGAGATTCAAGGAATTCTGTGCAGATTATCATATTGAGTGCAAACACTCATCTGTAGCATATCCTCAATCCAATGGCCAAATTGAGGTAACAAACAGAACACTTTTGCAGGGGATAAAAAAGAGACTGGATGAAGCGCATAGTTTGTGGATTGATGAACTACCTCATGTACTATGGGCATATAGGACTACGGTCAGGACCCCAACAGATGAAACACCTTTCAGACTGGCGTATGGATCAGAAGCATTCGCTCCAGTGGAAGTTATGGTGGGATCAAACAGATATGAAGGATTTGATCCAATAACTAATGAAGAGGGACTACGGGCAAACCTCGAATTTTTAGATGAAGTCAGAGAAAAGGCCTTATACCGTAATATGGAATATCAAAGGAGAACAGCATCATATTATAATGCTTGAATCAAACATAAATCTTTCAGAGTAGGAGATTTGGTTTTGAGGAAAAAATCAGCATCAGATCCAAGGAACTGTGGAAAGCTTTCTGCAAACTGGGAAGGACCATATGTGGTAACAAAAACTGTGAGCAAAAACACATATTGGCTGAAGGACTCTCATGGAAGTTGTTTGAAACGACCGTGGAATGTAGTTCACCTTAAGAAATATTATCAGTAGAAAGAATTTTCTGGTATTCTTGGAGAATGCATTTTATTAAACGTGGTCATCCAAAGTTTCTTTCTCGTTATTAATCCAAAAGACATCTATGCGAACCAGTTTCTTCTGATCAAGCCATTTCAACGCTGATCCAGGATCATTCTTTTAGAGGATGATCCCGACTTTCCGAAGTCAGACCCAAGTGGTCAGCCTTCCGAGGCCAGGTCATGCTTTCCGAAGCTGATCACGGATCATTCCGTACCGAGGGTGATCCCGACTCTTCGTGAGTTAGGCTCAAGTAGCCAGCCTTCCGAGGCGTGATTATGCTAGCTGATCCGGATCATTCCGTACCGAAGGTGATCCCGACTCTTCGTGAGTTAGGCTCAAGTAGCCAGCCTTCCGAGGCCTGGTCATGCTTTCCGAAGTTGATCACGGATCATTCCGTACCGAGGGTGATCCCGACTCTTCGTGAGTTAGGCTCAAGTAGCCAGCCTTCCGAGGCCTGGTCATGCTTTCCGAAGCTGATCACGGATCATTCCGTACCGAGGGTGATCCCGACTTTACGTAAGTCAGGCTCAGGTAGCCAGGTCATGCTAAGCTAATCACGGATCATTCCTTTCGCGAGGGTGATCCCGGATTGTTCCTTCCGAGGAATGATCCCGACTTTCCGAAGTCAGGCTCAAGTAGCCAGCCTTCCGAGGCCTGGTCAGGCTTTCCGAAGCTGATCACGGATCATTCCTTTTGCAAGGATGATCCCGACTTTTCGAAGTCAGGCTCAAGTAGCCAGCCTTCCGAGGACTGGTCGTGCTTTCCGAAGCTGATCACGGATCATTCCTTTTGCAAGGATGATCCCGACTTTCCGAAGTCAGGATCCAGTAGCCATCTTTCTAAGGCAGCATTCGGATCGAGTACGACGGAATTAATCAGTAAAATAACTCAAGGATCAGGTTACACTGAAGTCTATTAATTGAAGTTCAAAAGTCAGATCAGGTATTAAATCAACATCTCAAGGTATCTGATCAGGTATTAAAAATCCTTTTAAATACTTTTTCATCAGAGGTATTTCAGCAGTATATATAATATAAAAATAATCACAATAGAAGGAGGGAAGAAAATTTCATTCACATAAAAGTTGAACAAGTTAAAAAAAAAAAAAAAAAAAAAAAAAAAAAACCTCATATGCAAAAGAGGTAGGCAAGAAAGAAAAAGGTAAGTTCATAAAGCAAAAAGAGTGTTTTCTTCATATGTGTGATTTTGTAGATGGATCAACATCTGTAGCATTACCAGACGGATCAACATCAACAGCATCATTAGCACCAATATCTTTGTAAAACCCAGCCCTAACCTTGACCCGGAAACCTTGTTATTTGTAGGTCCAGTGACCCGAAGTAAAGTAAGAAGTCAACTTTGGGCCATCCCAGTGGAGGACTTGGTGTCTGGCTTTGAATCCATGAGAGTTGATGATGAAGTTCTATTTATGGAAACTGAATCTTGATGAAGATCGGATTAGTTGATGGACTTGGAGTGCTCTCTATCATGGTTTGAAGGCATTTCTACCTATTAGGTAAGTCACTTGATATGTGTGCAAAACCCCTTTAGGATTGGATTTGATCTGTGTCTTCAATTCCCTGTTTTGGAATTGCTGTCTGCATTGGTCGACTGATTGGTCGACTGGACCAGTCGACCAATCCCCTCGACCAATGGGTGCTGCCTTTGGCAATTAGGTCTTGCTTGCTCTATTTAAGTCCAATCTCGAGTCTACTTCGTATTTTCTGCCTCCAAACTCTTTGGAACGAACCAAAGACCTCTGCAAGTCATCTCCCTTGCATCCTTGGTGATTTTCTTGACGGATCTTCGTCAAAACTCTTCCTTTTGCATCAAAGGTATGTCTACACTCTCTTCTTCTCCTCCATCTCTGTTTTTCTTTCCTTTTTGAGTTGAGACAGCAGAGGAGAGCAGAGGAGATGCTGCATTCTCTGTTGCAAACATCTCTGGACTTGTCTCTCATGATCATCCTAAGGATTAATGGCTAAAACAATGATCTTAACCATGATCATTGCAAGCTTTTGAAGGAATCATGATCAAACCATGATCTAGTCTTTGTTTAACTTCTGATTTGAATTATGATCTCCTTGGATCTTCTATATTGATCATGTTAGTAGTCAATTGCTGTGTTTTCTTTTCATGATCCATGATCTATCAATCTCTAGTTGTTTCTCTTCTACCATACCATGTTTTCTTCATGAATCATGATAGTTACATATATGGTAGGTTTTGTTTCCTTATTTAGATTTATGCTCTTAGGTCTATTTTCTTGAAGATCTAAGTATGCTTTTCATGATACCTTTACCCGAATCAATGATTCATTCTCCTATTGTTCTTGTCTTTGATTTCTATCTAGAATTCTTCAAGATCCATGGTTGATCTAATTATGGTAAATTTTTGTTTCCTAATTTGAATCTTGATGGCTTGATTCGATTAGTGTTTTGAGGTCCCCTATATGTTAGGATAATACTGATGTAGTTTACCCCTTGATTAGTACCCTTTTGAACCACCAAATTAGAATTTTATATCTTAAAACTCTGATTTTTAGGCTACTGTCTGCATTGGTCGACTGATTGGTCGACTGGACCAGTCGACCAATCCACTCGACCAATGAGTACAGCAACTCCAGAATTGGTCTGTGTTGGATGTTTTGGTATCTTTTCTGTTAGGGATCTTTCCTAATATGTTGTATACATTTGTTTAGGACCTTCTTCTCAAGTTTGCCAAGATCTTACTTGATTTCTTAGGATTCCTTTGCGAGTTATAAAAGGTAAGGATGGTTACTTCTTTAACAACATAGATAGCATGAATCTAGTTTCTATATTTGAATATCATTGATTTGTTTCCTTAATTAGATTCTTCCAATGATATATTACTGTTGCATAATCTTGATAACAATAGCATTACTTATTCATATTGATTAGACTCATGTATGATTTACTTACCAATTATATACAAAGTGATTGTAATTATTGATTTCTTTCCATATATGAAGTTACCATATATGTGATGATATGAATTGATGCATGTGTATGCTTAAGTATGGTTTGGAAAGGAGAGGTGTCCTTTTGACACTTCTGTCCTTGGACTACTACGGGAATATTATGGGATGTTTCCGGAGATGCCCTCTGGAAACCTTCCTAAACTGTTGGATGACATATCTAGGACTGTCTAGTAGTGTTTGGCTAGGATGTCCCGTTATGTCAGACCCTAATCGGAGGGGTATTGAGACCAAACGACCCGTGGAAGCAATGGGGATTCATGGGCGCTCAAGACCGGTAACCAACCCGTGAGAGGACAGGAATCACATTGTGGGGGCCATTTATTGGTAGGGTTGCATATGGATAGACTTGGGCTCACGGGCGTTCAAGACCGGTAACCAACCCGTGAGAGGACGTGAGAGCTTCCCGTTTACCATATGTGGATGATCAACAGGGTTGATGAGTCCGTAGTCAGGGACTATGAGGACTCTAGTGTGAAGGATACCGGAAAGGATCGTCAGGGACGAGGAATGGACGTATCTGGATTTGACTTGATGTAACTAAGTAGAAGACTTGCATTTGGCTAGGCTTAACCCTGACATGCGCCGGTACTTAGACCAATGGTGATGTGAGAGAGTGGTGACTTAACCCCCAGCCATGGAATGTCCCGAGGGATGCCGGACCCATTACCAACTGATGATGAGTGATTGAGACCTTCCTAAAGATATACGGTGCTATGACTTAAAGCATGTCTGCCAATAGAGACCAGCATATGTAGAGTTAGATTCATTCATTCATTGCTTGTCTCATACCATATTGCATTTATGTTTGTTCTGAAATCCTGCCATTTATGTTATTATGGATTTAACTGCCTTACTAAGTTTCTTTGAAACTCATTCCTTTATTGTACAATGTTTGTTAGACTATTCTGCAGGTACTGAATATTATGACGGCCCCTATGAAGAAGCGCAAGGAGAAGAGGCATATCTCCAGGAAGGTGATTGCGCTTACAACAATTACACTAAAGATCCCGCGAGTGGTTATGCTCCGTACGATGCTTAGTCCGACCATTGAGTGGAAGCGCCCTTGTGCTGTTTATGAGATTTATACTTATAGGGATGTTGTCTATAAAGTTGAGAACAATTTAGTTACCCATTGTACTTGCTACTGGGATTAGATTTTGTCTTGCTTATTCTCTTTTAGAACTACTTTTCCGCTGGTTGTAAAGTGGGATTTTGCCTCACTTTACTTATCTGTTTTAGACACTCTGATTATATCTAGTACTCTGATTTATATATGATTCATTCCTTCCTTATTTGGATCTATGGTTTATCTTCCGCACTTTTATTATTATTGTTCATGATTATGTTATTGTTTATGTGGGAGGTTGATTACTCGATACCTGATCTTCGGGCTGTGGATCACACTCTCGGGTATGCCAGATAGGGTACCGGCTGGGAGGATGTGACAGATTGGTATCAGAGCCCAAGGTTCGAGGAAATCCTAACCACAAAAGACAATAACTGAACATTCCTGAGTCATTGATCTGAAATGACTCTTCTACTCTTAGAAGTGAATAATAGAACACTTGGATTAGAAACTTAACCTATGAAGCATAACAGAACATTTCCGAATAACATACCATAATTATACTTAAACAAATGTCACTAATGCAAAGAAAAGAAAGGTGCATAATATACAATAATTAAGTGAAACAAAATGAACTTCATTAATTTCAAAAGCTTTTACAACGATTACATCTGAAATGCATAAATGAAAATCCTAGGGTACAGTCTATCTAGGTGATCTTCTCCGATCTCTCGTATGCTCCGAACTCCTCCGCTAGCCGAGTCACCTGATGCTCTATCCTATCCTATCGTGACTCCATCCTCTCGTACATCTGCTCTGTCCGACCTCCATCCTCTCTAGCATGGAAGTCATCGATCTCATCTCGTGCCCCAAGATCCGAAGTCTCCGGAACCGCATGTGAAGGGCCACCCGCCTCGAAGTGTGATGAAGGAAACTCGTGATGCACCGCTCTCGCCTCGTGCATATCTGTATCATCTCCGGCCTGATCATCACTATCGGGACCGATATCCTCTCCTCCATCCTCCGACTCCCGATCCTCATCCTCCGACTCCTCATCATCCTCACCCTCCGGACCAGGGAGATCTCTCGAGCTGCTGCGGTCTCATCCGACGAATGGTCCGAGTCCCGATGGAGTATCCCCGTGAACCGGTGTCCACCGGTGTATCCTCGAAACTCACCCCGAAATGCCGAAGATCAAGGTCGGTAGCCTCCCATAGCAAAGGTTCCGCATGCTAGGCCGCAGAACCAAGTCCAAAGCATGACCTGCTGAATGATGTAGGAGAGATCGATCTCGAAGCCCATGTAGATGCGGTAGATGACTAAGGCCTCCATCACCGTGACCCGATGGTGATGTCCGGCCTTCGGCATAATGTTTCGGCCGACTATGCGACCGATAATCCGTGCAGAATCCGTCATCCGTCCGCTAGTCCACGGAGTGAAGCATCGATGACTATCCCATAGCGTAGAGCATATCTCGCGAAGCCCGTACAAACATCGATGGCCCACGAAGATCTCGGCTAGTGCTCGGTGGAAAAGCGAATCTGAGTCCGGAAGACCATGCTCCTTAGGACAAGTCTAAGTGGATGTCCTTGGCCTCGAGCCTCCTCTGTGTAGGTAAGGTTGCTGAAGAACAACCTCACTAGCTCCGAGTATACCGGCAGATCCTCGGTGAAGAGATGAGTCCACTGCAACGTGTTGAATCTCTGCCGAATCCTAAAGACTCTGAGCTGGCGTAGGTGAAGTAGACGTCCCATCTCGATGTTACGATGAACTGAAGTAGGCCTCGTACAAGAACTCGGCTCGAGGTGTGTCGAACATGTCCGGTCTCCGAACCTCCCGTCTAGGCTCACGAAGGAACCCGACCTCTGCCCCCTAAGTGCCCCTACAATTCGACCATGACCTCTACCTCGTCCTCGCCCTCCCCTCTGCATAGTGTGTATCTGTGAAAGAGACAAGAGACAATTCCAGTTAGTGCTACTTTAAGATTTGAGCCAAAAGGGTATTTTCGTAATTTTTTGGAAAATTTCAAATTTGGGGGAAATTTGATTTGAACATACTAGCATGTGCGCAATACTTGGAATTTCATGTCTATGAAGTTTGTTTGAAGAAAATCGATCGAAAACTTGGATTAAAGCGAAAAATTCAGCAAGAAGGAAATTTGGGGATTTTGCAATTTAGGTCAAAATTGGATTTTTGAAAAGTTGAAATTGGTTAAATCAAATTTTATGGACCTATCTACAATATCATCTTGAGCATGTAGCATTTGATTTCGTGCGAAAATTTCAAGCGGATTGAGAGAAAACGAAAATTTTCTAAAGATAACAATTTCGGTATGAAAACGTTGCGAGATGAACACCAATATGTTAGAACTTGTTGTCTATGCATGGCATTGTGTTTAAAACCTAGGGAATATGTTTCTAAGCATTCCTAAGCATGATTTCTAGCATTGGATACAAGCAAAGCATGGTTTTGATTGAAATGCAAGCATGAGAAGATGAAAATGGAAGAAAGAATGAGAGATTTACCTTGTTTGTGATGGTTGTGTGTTGTTGTGTTGTTTTTGAAGCACCAAAACACCTCAAGAACACTTGTGAGAACTTTTGGAGACTTTCCCTAGAGCTCTCTCACCTTTGAAAGAAGATAAAATGAAGTTGGAATGTGGAAATGAGGCTTATAATGCGAATTTTCGCATTCTGTCTGCATTGGTCGACTCATTGGTCGACTGGGTCAGTCGACCAATCACTCGACCAATGGTCACAGAGACCTCTTTTGCTGTTGAATTTTTGGAAAATGTGATTTTTGCCTTATGGATTATTGTTTGATGACTATATGGATATATTTGAGCATGATTTAAGTTTTCAAATCATTTGGACTTGTGGTTTATGTTGAAACTTCGAAATTCGGTATTTTGATGTTCTCAGTTTTGCAGAATGGTTACTCTGAGAAGTGGGCGTGGTGAATCCAGTGGTCAAGGAGGTGGTGAAATACCTCAAGGAGGTGGTGAAATACCTCATGGAGGTGGTGAGATACCTAATGTCGATCAGGGTACCCATGAGATACCCGGTGCCCCGAATGTTGGAAGTTTCCGAGATATTGCCAATATTATGGGCAATATGATGCAGCAGCAAGCAACTCAGTTCAACCAGATGTTGGTGGGTTTCATGACTCTGCATAATGAGACTCGAGCTGGTGCTAATGTGAATCCTCATGCCGCATCCCCGAATGCGGGAGGTTTAGTCGGAACTCCTCATACTACTTTGATGGAGAGTTTTACGAAGATGCAAGTACCCACTTTCACCGGAGTTACCAAGGACCCCTTGTTTCCTAACAAGTGGCTTCGTGAGTTGGAGAAGGCTTTCCGACATCCGCAATGCTCGGAAGCTCGAAGATTCTGTTTGCTTGAGCACCGAAGTTACAACAAGAAGGCGATGCATGGTGGATCTCCACTCGGCCTGTTTTGGAAGGTTTGCATGCAGGAGTTGTAACTTGGGAGTTGTTCAAAGAGGCTTTTGTATGAATTACTTCCCCGAGGCGGTGAAAGATGCGAAGGAAGCTGAGTTCATGGTTCTTACACAAGGATCTCTGTCTATGTTGGAGTACCAACAGAAGTTCGAGGAGCTTCATTTCTTTGCTCCAGATTCTCTGAAGGTTGACCTCGCCAAAGCGAAGAAGTTCTTCAAAGGACTGCGCCCTGCCATTAAAGCTTACCTCACAGTCCAGCCTATAGTGAGCTATGCTCAAGTGGTACAGAACTCGAAGAAATTGGAAGAAACGAGAGAAGGAAAGTGCACGTGTGCAAAAGCCACGGGCAGCCAAGGAACCCTGGTTTGGTGGATCGTAATGATCGGCGTTTTGTGAGACCTACACCCTACCCCACTCCTACCTTTCAGCCTAAGAGTGTAGGTCAGAACTCGGGTTTTCAGCAACCCGGCCAGTTTAGACAGTATGGCGGAAATCGACCACCAGCAAGTGCAAGTGCTAGGCCTTTTGTTCAGAAGCCCTCTGTTGCAGCCACCCCTGTTGGACACAGCAATCCTGTTTGCTTCTACTGCAAGCAAGCTGGTCATTTCGCTCGTGCCTGTCCGAAGCTTCTGTCCGGCAGCTGCTCCGGTGGTGAAGAGTGCTCCTCTGCTCCTCCCTCTGGTAGAGTTTTCAGTATTTCCGATCTTGAGCAAGATCCAAGCCATGAAGTGATTACAGGTACGTTGTTAGTTGCTTCTATTTCTGCATTTGTCTTATTTGATACGGGTGCATCTCATTCGTTCATGTCATCTGCATTCATCAAGAAGACTAACCTAATCCCTGAGAAGTTGTCTAGTTGTTTATTGATTAGTACACCTACCGGTCCTGTTGTGAAACTAGATAAGGGGTTATCTAAATGTCCTGTGTTGATTGGTGAGAAGAACTTGGAAGCCAATTTTGTAATTCTTGATATGAAGGACTTCGATGTTATTTTGGGAATTGATTGGTTAACAGCCCAAAAAGCTGTGTTCCTTTGTTCCTCAAAGAAGATTCAGTTCCATATTTGTGGAAGTCCGGTCTTAGAATTTCAGGGTGAAAAGAGAAGGGTTTGTAAGAAGGTGTTGTCTGCACTGATGCAAGTCTATGCCCTAGTGGATGATGCTTCAATTGAAGGCAAGGGTAAAGTGGATAAAAGAGTCGATGAAGTCAGGGTTGTCTGCGACTTTGTTGATGTCTTCCCTGATGATCTATCGGGAGTGCCTCCAGACAGGGATGTCGAGTTTTCTATTGATCTCGTCCCTGGTGCCGCTCCGGTATCTAAAGCTCCATATAGGATGGCTCCTACTGAGTTGAAAGAGTTGCAAAATTAGTTGAATGAGCTTATTGATAGAGGTTTCGTAAAGCCTAGTGTGTCACCTTGGGGAGCTCCGGTCTTGTTTGTCAAGAAGAAAGACGGTAGTATGCGCCTGTGCATCGACTACCGTGAGTTGAATAAGCTGACTATCAAGAATAGATACCCGCTGCCCAGAATAGATGATCTCTTCGATCAGTTGAAGGGTGCAGTTGTGTTCTCAAAGATTGACTTAAGGTCCGGATATCACCAATTGAAAGTGAAGTCTAGTGATATCTTCAAGACAGCTTTCCGAACACGGTATGGTCACTACGAGTTTAGAGTCATGCCCTTCGGATTGACCAATGCTCCTGCGGTGTTCATGGACCTCATGAACCGAGTATTTCACGATGTGCTTGATAAGTTTGTGATTGTTTTCATCGATGACATCTTGATCTATTCGAAGAGCGAAGAAGAGCATGCGAGTCATCTAAGTTTCACTTTGCAAAGGTTGCGAGAAAAGAAGTTGTACGCTAAGTTTAGCAAGTGTGATTTCTGGCTTAAGAGAGTAGTATTCCTTGGCCATGTGGTTTCAGCTGAAGGTATTCGTGTCGATCCTGAAAAAGTCCAAGCTGTGGCTGATTGGGAAAGACCGAAGTCGGTAACGGAAATAAGAAGTTTTCTTGGATTGGCGGGTTACTACAGAAGGTTTATTGAGAACTTTTCTCGGTTGGCTGCTCCTATGACTAAGTTGACTAGGAAAGAAGAAAAGTTTGTTTGGTCTGACGCCTGTGAGAAGAATTTCCAAGAGTTGAAAGAAAGATTGACAAGTGCCCCGGTTTTGACTATACCTGATAGTTCTGGTGGTATGACAGTTTATACCGATGCGTCAAAGATTGGATTGGGTTGCGTACTGATGCAACATGGCAAGGTCGTAGCCTATGCTTCTCGGCAATTGAAAGATTATGAGCGGAATTACCCCACTCACGATCTAGAACTTGCCGCTGTTGTCTTTGCTTTGAAGATTTGGAGACATTACCTCTACGGTGAGAAGATTGCCATTTTCACGGATCATAAGAGTTTGAAATACTTCTTCACCCAAAAGGAGTTGAACATGAGACAAAGGAGATGGTTAGAACTAGTCTCCGATTATGATTGTGATATTCAGTATCACCCTAGGAAGGCAAACGTTGTTCCTGATGCTCTTAGTAGGTAGAACCAGAAGAAGACTTTGGATTTGAATGCTTTGAGTTTACCATTGTGGTCTTCTATTGAGAGTTTTGATTTGGAAATTGTCCCTGAGAATTCTAATTTTATTCTTTCTGCCATGACGGCAAAATCTGGTCTCAGAGATAAGATTGTTGCTCTGCAGAGTTCCGATCAAGAGCTTTTGATCAAAGTTGAGAAGATTTCTTCGAATCCTGAGTCGGACCCCGACTTTGGTATATCCATGGATGGTGCTTTATTGTTTAGAGGAAGACTGTGCGTGCACATCAAACGAAGAAATTAAGAAAGAAATATTGAAGGAAGCACACCAGTCAGTCTTTACTATACACCCGGGAAGCACCAAGATGTACAAGGACTTGAAGGAACATTTTTGGTGGATTGGTCTGAAGGCTGATGTTGATGATTTTGTTGCCAAGTGTGAGACTTGCCAACGTGTGAAAGCCGTTCGACAACCCCCATCTGGATTACTTCAACCTCTTCCTATTCCTAGTTGGAAGTGGGAGGATATCTCTATGGACTTTGTGACTAGCTTGCCTCGGACAAGTAAAGGCAATGACACTGTGTGGGTGATTGTTGATAGGTTGACCAAATCAGCCCACTTCATTCCTATGAAGATCACTCATACTCTGGATAAGCTAGCAAGGCTTTACATGGATAATGTGGTTCGTCTGCATGGTGTGCCATTGAGTATTGTTTCGGATCGTGATCCTAGGTTCACCTCAAGGTTTTGGAATAGTTTGCAGAAGGCCTTGGGAAACCAATTGAACTTGAGTACAGCTCATCATCCACGGTCGATGGACAATCTAAGCGGACAATTCAGACATTGGAAGACATGCTCGAGATCTTGTGTGGTGGATATGGGTGGTAATTGGGATGAACACCTAGCTTTGGTTGAGTTTGCCTATAACAACAGTTATCAAGCAACAATAGGCATGGCTCCATTCAAGGCTTTGTATGGCAGTACTTGTAGGACACCTTTGTACTGGACTGAGACAGGTGAAAGAAAAGTCTTAGGTCCTGAGATGATTGAAGCTACGAGTGCTATGGTAGATATGATAAGAGAAAGGATTAAGTCTGCCGATCAAGACAGAAATCTTATGCTTGATAAGAGAAGGACCGATTTGGAATTTCAAGTTGGAGAGAAAGTTTTTCTGAAGGTTTCACCAATGAAGGGTGTGATGAGATTCAATGTTAAGGGAAAGCTTAGCCCTCGTTTCATTGGACCTTTCGAGATTTTGGAAAAGGTTGGACCTGTTGCGTATCGATTAGCATTACCTCCGCCTCTTGCTGGTGTTCACAATGTGTTTCATATTTCGATGCTCCGAAAATACATAGAGAATCCGGAACACATTTTGCAGCAAGCACCTGAAGGACTTAGTGCTGATTTGACCTACGATGAAGAACCAGCCGAAATCTTGGATAGGAAGGACAAGCAGCTGCGGAATCGCACCATCCCTTTGGTGAAGATTCGGTGGAAGAACCATACCCCTGAAGAAGCTTCTTGGGAGAAGGAAGAAGACATGAAGGAGAAGTTTCCTTACCTCTTTGGAAGCATAGGTACACTTTCAATTTCGAGGACGAAATTTCTTTAAGGGGGGGAGAATGTAAAACCCAGCCCTAACCTTGACCCGAAAACCTTGTTATTTGTAGGTCCAGTGACCCGAAGTAAAGTAAGAAGTCAGCTTTGGGCCATCCCAGTGGAGGACTTGGTGTCTGGCTTTGAATCCATGAGAGTTGATGATGAAGTTCTATTTATGGAAACTGAATCTTGATGAAGATCGGATTAGTTGATGGACTTGGAGTGCTCTCTATCATGGTTTGAAGGCATTTCTACCTATTAGGTAAGTCACTTGATATGTGTGCAAAACCCCTTTAGGATTGGATTTGATCTGGGTCTTCAATTCCCTGTTTTGGAATTGCTGTCTGCATTGGTCGACCAATCCACTCGACCAATGGGTGCTGCCTTTGGCAATTAGGTCTTGCTTGCTCTATTTAAGTCCAATCTCGAGTCTACTCGTATTTGCTGCCTCCAAACTCTTTGGAACGAACCAAAGACCTCTGCAAGTCATCTCCCTTGCATCCTTGGTGATTTTCTTGACGGATCTTCGTCAAAACTCTTCCTTTTGCATCAAAGGTATGTCTACACTCTCTTCTTCTCCTCCATCTCTGTTTTTCTTTCCTTTTTGAGTTGAGACAGTAGAGGAGATGCTGCATTCTCTGTTGCAAACATCTCTGGACTTGTCTCTCATGATCATCCTAAGGATTAATGGCTAAAACAATGATCTTAACCATGATCATTGCAAGCTTTTGAAGGAATCATGATCAAACCATGATCTAGTCTTTGTTTAACTTCTGATTTGAATTATGATCTCCTTGGATCTTCTATATTGATCATGTTAGTAGTCAATTGCTGTGTTTTCTTTTCATGATCCATGATCTATCAATCTCTAGTTGTTTCTCTTCTACCATACCATGTTTTCTTCATGAATCATGATAGTTACATATATGGTAGGTTTTGTTTCCTTATTTAGATTTATGCTCTTAGGTCTATTTTCTTGAAGATCTAAGTATGCTTTTCATGATACCTTTACCCGAATCAATGATTCATTCTCCTATTGTTCTTGTCTTTGATTTCTATCTTGAATTCTTCAAGATCCATGGTTGATCTAATTATGGTAAATTTTTGTTTCCTAATTTGGATCTTGATGGCTTGATTCGATTAGTGTTTTGAGGTCCCCTATATGTTAGGATACTACTGATGTAGTTTACCCCTTAATTAGTACCCTTTTGAACCACCAAATTCGGATTTTATATCTTAAAACTCTGATTTTTAGGCTACTGTCTGCATTGGTCGACTGATTGGTCGACTGGACCAGTCGACCAATCCACTCGACCAATGAGTACAGCAACTCCAGAATTGGTCTGTGTTGGATGTTTTGGTATCTTTTCTATTAGGGATCTTTCCTAATATGTTGTATACACTTGTTTAGGACCTTCTTCTCAAGTTTGCCAAGATCTTACTTGATTTCTTAGGATTCCTTTGCGAGTTATAAAAGGTAAGGATGGTTACTTCTTTAACAACATAGATAGCATGAATCTAGTTTCTATATTTGAATATCATTGATTTGTTTCCTTAATTAGATTCTTACAATGATATATTACTGTTGCATAATCTTGATAACAGTAGCATTACTTATTCATATTGAATTGACTCATGTATGATTTACTTACCAATTATATACAAAGTGATTGTAATTATTGATTTCTTTCCATATATGAAGTTACCATATATGTGATGATATGAATTGATGCATGTGTATGCTTAAGTATGGTTTGGAAAGCAGAGGTGTCCTTTTGACACTTTTGTCCTTGGACTACTACGGGAATATTATGGGATGTTTCCGGAGATGCCCTCTGGACACCTTTCTAAACTGTTGGATGACATATCTAGGACTGTCTAGTAGTGTTTGGCTAGGATGTCCCGTTATGTCAGACCCTAATCGGAGGGGTATTGAGACCGAACGACCCGTGGTAGCAATGGGGATTCATCGGCACTCAAGACCGGTAACCAACCCGTGAGAGGACAGGAATCACATTGTGGAGGCCATTTATTGGTAGGGTTGCATATGGATAGACTTGGGCTCACGGGCGTTCAAGACCGGTAACCAACCCGTGAGAGGATGTGAGAGCTTCCCGTTTACCATATGTGGATGATCAACAGGGTTGATGAGTCCGTAGTCAGGGACTATGAGGACTCTAGTGTGAAGGATACCGGAAAGGATCGTCAGGGACGAGGAATGGACGTATCTGGATCTGACTTGATGTAACTAAGTAGAAGACTTGCATTTGGCTAGGCTTAACCCTGACATGCGCCGGTACTTAGACCAATGGTGATGTGAGAGAGTGGTGACTTAACCCCCAGCCATGGAATGTCCCGAGGGATGCCGGACCCATTACCAACTGATGATGAGTGATTGAGACCTTCCTAAAGAAGTACGGTGCTATGACTTAAAGCATGTCTGCCAATAGAGACCAGCATATGTAGAGTTAGATTCATTCATTCATTGCTTGTCTCATACCATATTGCATTTATGTTTGTTCTGAAATCCTGCCATTTATGTTATTATGGATTTAACTGCCTTACTGAGTTTCTTTGAAACTCATTCCTTTATTGTACAATGTTTGTTAGACTATTCTGCAGGTACTGAATATTATGATGGCCCCGATGAAGAAGCGCAAGGAGAAGAGGCATATCTCCAGGAAGGTGATTGCGGTTACAACAATTACACTAAAGATCCCGCGAGTGGTTATGCTCCGTACGATGCTTAGTCCGACCATTGAGTGGAAGCGCCCTTGTGCTGTTTATGAGATTTATACTTATAGGGATGTTGTCTATAAAGTTGAGAACAATTTAGTTACCCATTGTACTTGCTACTGGGATTAAATTTTGTCTTGCTTATTCTCTTTTAGAACTACTTTTCCGCTGGTTGTAGAGTGGGATTTTGCCTCACTTTACTTATCTGTTTTAGACACTCTGATTATATCTAGTACTCTGATTTATATATGATTCATTCTTTCCTTATTTGGATCTATGGTTTATCTTCCGCACTTTTATTATTATTGTTCATGATTATGTTATTGTTTATGTGGGAGGTTGATTACTCGATACCTGATCTTCGGGCTGTGGATCACACTCTCGGGTATGCCAGATAGGGTACCGGCTGGGAGGATGTGACAATCTTTATCTCCTTGAGCAGGTAAGTTATCATCATCATTATCATCTGAACCACTGGCAGAATGATCTGGGCCAGAGCTGGAGGAGTCACTCATATCATTATCAGAATCATCTTCTGACGAACAATCAGAACTGGGATGCTTCAAATTCCAAAGATCAAAAAAGGTTCTAGAAGGGAGAAACTCTGGAGATAACAACTTGAAATCTAAACCAGGATGAGTCTTAAGGATCTCTGAGAAAATTTGGTCAGAGCAGTCCTTTACCATATTTTTGCAAAACCCTAGGAAAGTTGGATTATCTCCAACTTCCTTCATAGAGGAGGTAACCGAATTTAAAACTATCTGGTTTTCACTTTGTATTCTTCTCTTTTCAATTTCAAACTGTTTCCTCTCTGCCTCTAAGTCTTCATGCAGCAAAGTTTTGAATTTTAAAGTTTCATCCAGGAGTGCATGAAGGTTTTCTTTCTCTTTAGAAACCAAATTAAAGGAAGCATTGAGATTATCCTTTTCTGCTGTTATCTCATCGAGCCTTAACTCCAAACCATTACTCTTATCCTCCAAAGCAAACTTCTCCAGCAGAATTGAACTGAAAGCTTTCACATGATATTCTTGTGCCAACTCTGAAGCAGTATTTAGCTTCTCAATCTCATCAAACTTCTCCTGGAGTTCATTCTTTTCCTTCTCGATACTTTGTGACCAGACCAAAGCTCTGGTCAGCTATCCTTTAAAATCTTCTCTTTCACCTGTGGCAATTTTGGCCCTGTCAAGGGCATCATCCTTTAACATTTTAAGTTGAAAAAGCTCATTCCTATGATTCAAAATGGCTTCTCTCAACATAGAAACTTCTTCCTGCAATTCAGCACAATGTTCAGAGCAAATTTCATAATCATTATGCAAACTATCAAGATCATTCATCAAATCTATTTCTCTGAACTCAGCTGCTGTTAATTTTCTCTCTGAAGATCCCAATTTTCTTCGAAGATCCTGTACCTCATTAACCAATTCGAAGTTCTTCTTGATCAGTTCATCATTTTCCTGAGACAAAGTTTTTTCTCTCTCCAACACTTCAGAAAATGCATTGAAGGCAGCCCCAAAACATCTGTTTATCAATCAATATATACGTATATATTAAAGACAATATAAATAATCAGATCAAAAGTAAATTAGTTCTAAATAAAAAAAAAAGGGGTCTAATTCTTACCCCCACCCATGAGAATAAAGATCAGAATCAGACATCCGTGCAGTATTCTTCTTGTCACGAGGGATTCTGCCTTTTGTACCCCATTCTCTAGCAGCCTCCCAATTACGGCTTTGGTGTGATTTTCTTTTAAAAACCACTCAGGGTGGAAAGGATTCCCAGAATCAGCATTGCTCATGGTATCATCAACCTGATCAGGGGCTGGTTGGAGATCAGCTATCTCAAGACTATTCTCAGGATTAACATTCACTGCAGCATCATTTGAACCAGTCTGCATGATGATATTTTCTTGGTCTTCATGACCGACATGAGGGTCAATTACCATGAGAGCTTCAGGAGGGACAGGATTATTCTCTGGGAGAACTACTTCATGAATTCCATGGGAAACATTTTGGTTATTGTCCTCCAAGGGAGGAACATCTTCATCACTTTTCTCGGAGGGGGGAACATTAATATCTGGAGGAGCAAGAACATCAGTATCTGGGACAGCAACATCCAACATAGGGATGGATAAAGGTAAAACGGAAACAGAAATTTCATTCACACGATCCTCGGCAACAACATCCAAGGGAGAGACAGGAACATCAACATTTTCATCACATAATTGATCGGCTATTTTTTCAATAATACCACCTGCCGCATGTGTTAGTATGTCTTCAGCAATTTTCTTCAGGTGGTCAGAAGAATAGTCAAGTAAATCCTTACCTTGACCTTCGTCCTCAACCATTTTTCTGGGAAGACGGAAGTATCATGAGGAATTTCTTCACGTGGATTATCTTCAACAGTGGGAACTTCTTTGGGGGCAGTATGAATTTCTTTTCTTCTTTTCTTCTTCTTCTTTGAGCCAGACGGGCCCTGGTCAGAGACTGGACCTGTAGACCTAAGTCTACATCTCAGTGTATTGGAGGTTCTGGAGGTCCTCATCTTGGGACCAGGGATTTCACTTGCAACTGTTTTCACAATTTGCACATCAGCATCTTCTCTGATGGCACTTTCAGGGGCCGGGGTAGTTTTCTCTTGATCAGGGGAATCTCTCTTAGCAGTTTTTCTTTTCGAAGGATGATGGGCAGTGTGTTTTCTTTTCTTGGAGGGTTTAATAACCCTAGAATCAGATTTCTTTTCCTCTGAAACACTTCTCCGTAGGTCAGCAACATTAAGGATGGGACGAGCAATTACTTCTGATGGCAAAAATATATGATAATGAGTAAGGATTACAAAAAGATAGAAAGGTATACAACAGTTATTATCTTTACCTGGAAAAAGGCCGTGACTAATGAGACCTGCATCTGTCTTCAACTTGGCCGCATCTATGGGAGTTCCAGTCGAAATCATACTCCAGGTTATTCGGTCATATTCAGTAAGCACAGGACGTACTTTTAGAGGAGATAAGGATTCCAAGGAATGAAAACACCATCGAGACCGGAAGTTTGGATTTGGAATAGCGCAGAAGAAGTATTTTTCCCGCCATTGCTTATTGTCATGGGGAATGGAAGAATCAATGAAAATTTTGGATTCTCTTCCCAGTTCACCCAAAATGCAGGTTCTTCTGGAAAAATGAAGATATCCGCGTTCGCGGGATACTTTCAAGGTGTAATAATTTCTGAAGAGATCAACAGACGGGACACGATTCATCTGGAGAATAAACGCAAAAAAACAGTAAACCAACCTCCAACTATTTGGAGTAAGCTGAGAAGGACAGACATGATAATAGTCCAATAAAGATTGAACTACGGGAATCAGTGGGATTCTAAAACCTGAATCAAGGTGATCAAGGTAGATGGTGATAACACCAAGATCAATTGAGTAAGGACGGTCGGAAGAGTCGAGAACCCATACTCTAGCATCAGAAGGAAAATGGTAACTTTCCAAATAAGAATCCAGGTGGGATTTCTTTATTTTAGTGGGATACCATTCAGGACCGGCATGCTTTGGGTCCATTTTTTCTCTGGACATGTTGACAGGAGTATAAGGAAGGATGGCTTCGTCATGAGCATACGGGACCGGTTTCCAGTCTGAAGGATTATGTTGAGAAGAGGAAGAAGCACCAGACACATTTTTCATTTGCTCTCTGTTTGGAGGTATATCAGGTTGGGAAGAGATACTAGGTACTGAAGGATTGGAAGCAGGATCCATAGCGGAGATAAGAAAGGAAGAAGAAGAAAATTGAAAAGGTAAAATCTGAAAAGGAGTAATAAAGGAGTTAGCAAATAGGTATGTTGGTGTTCGCGAAGAAGAACAGAGTACGGAAAGGAAAAGGCGACAGTTGATAGATATATATAAAGAATGAGAGAGGATTTCTTGAAAGGAGGGGGAAACACACGATGGTCCAAAATCAATGGTCATTACCTTTCGTAACCGACGCGTGGGATTAATCGGCTAACGCATGAAAAACAGCAGTTGAAAAGAATGAAGATGATGTGTGAAAGGGCAAGGGAACCATATGATGGCAATGCATGGGAAAAAGACGAAGTCAGTGATCAAGCGGCGGTAACGTTAGGGAAGTTAAAAAGTTATATTTGAAAATTCAGAAAAGAGCTGACAAGACAGTGATTTCAGCCAGTTTTAAGATAATTTGGGGGTTGAGTACAGTAATATAATTTCAACCAATACAAAGGACATGATTTCATGAGAGATATGATTATAAGCAGATTTTCAAGATAATGATGATATGATACGATAACTCGTCATCAAGGTTTTGAAGAAACCGAGGATTACCTGGGGAAAAGGCGTAATAGCTGGACAAGGAATACTGTGTGATTTTGATGAAAAGGATAAAACCTGCTGATCAGAGTCTCATTTAGATTCAACCTGATCAGCAGGCTTGGGGGCTTATGTTGTAACTAATATATCCATTACCGATTTATACTGGTCAAACCAACTTCAATCGGGTTCGATTGAGAGATAAAGGCAAGATGATCAGAGATGTCCAAAAAGGAGCGATGATCTGATGGTCATAATTGAAAGAGAATTATAAGCGGGAAAGCCAGTATAAAAGCCAGAGAAGATCCGTAGGAAGGTAAGTCTCTAGAATGAACCAAAACTCTAAGCTCACTCTGATTGAACTCCATTACTAGCATTTGAGAAGCTCCAGAGAGCTCTGTAAACACCATCGACACCATACTGACTAGACCGTCGGAGACGAGACGCCGATCAAGACGATCAGCTCCGTTTCTTACTGTGATTCTGTTTCTTTCAGGAGTGAGAGGTTGATTGATCGAAGAGCAAACCAGATCGAATCAGATCTGAGGAGTTCGGTGCGAGAAATTACGGTTCAAGGCGATCGGCAAAAATAGCACCAACAACAAGAATGCTTCATCATCTTTCTGATCTCAATGAAAAACAGAATAAAAGAAAGAAACTCAGAGATAGAAGAGAGAGTGAGTGAAATCATACCTTTGCCGTAGAAAGATAAAGAATTCTTCAAGTCTCTGTAAGAGATCACCAAAGAATTCAAGGGAATGGGTTAGATTAGGGTTCTAACTCGTTCCAGAGGCTTAGGAGGCAGAGTATTCCCGAGATTAGACTTAAATAGAAGAGACAGGATTCAAATTTCAAAAACAGAATCAATTGGTCGATTGATTGGTCGATTGGTCCAATTGACCAATGAGTCGACCAATCAAGACAACAACATCAAAACGGGGAATTGAAGGCTCAGATCAAGTCCAAACATCAAGGGGTTTTGCACACACCTAGAGTGACATACCTAGGAGTTAGAAATGCCTTAGAATCAATACAGAGACCACTCCAAGACCATCTACTAATCCAATCTTCATCCGGGTGCAGTTTCCACCATTGGGACACTAGCATCAACACTCATGGATTCCAATCCAGCCATCAAGTTTTCAACAGAAATGGCCCAAAGATGATTTCTTGCCTTACTTCGGGTCACTAGACCTACAATTAACAGAGTTTCCGGATTAGGGTCAGGGCTGGGTTTCACATTCTCCTCCCCTTAAAAAATTTCGTCCCCGAAATTGAAAGCGTACCTGTGCTTCCAAAGAGGTGAGGAAACTTCTCCTTCATATCTTCTTCTTTCTCCCAAGAAGCTTCTTCAGGGGTATGGTCCTTCCAACGAATCTTTACCAAAGGGATGGTGCGATTCCGCAATTGCTTGTCCTTCTTATCCAAAATTTCAGCGGGCTCTCCATCATAGGTAAGATCAACACTAAGTCCTTCAGGTGCCTGCTGTAAGACATGTTCCGGATTTTCAACATATTTCTGGAGCATCGAAATATGGAATACATTATGTACAGCAGCAATAGTCGGAGGTAATGCCAATCGATAAGCAATGGGTCCAACCTTTTCCAAAATCTCAAAAGGTCCAATGAAACGAGGACTAAGCTTCCCTTTAACATTAAATCTCATCACGCCCTTCATTGGTGAAACCTTCAAGAAAACTTTCTCTCCAACTTGAAATTCCAGATCAGTCCTTCTCTTGTCAGCATAGGATTTCTGTCTTGACTGAGCAGACTTAATCCTTTCTCTTATCATATCCACCAGTGCGCTCGTAGCTTCAATCAATTCAGGACCTAAGACTTTTCTTTCACCCGTCTTAGTCCAATACAATGGTGTTCTACAAGTGCAACCATACAAAGCCTTAAACGGAGCCATGCCTATCGTTGCTTGATAACTGTTATTATAGGCAAACTCAACCAAAGCTAAGTGTTCATCCCAATTTCCACCCATATCCACCACGCAAGATCTGAGCATGTCTTCCAAAGTTTGAATTGTCCGCTCAGATTGTCCATCTGACTGTGGATGATGAGCTGTACTTAAGTTCAATTGGGTTCCCAAGGCTTTCTGTAGACTGTTCCAAAACCTTGAGGTGAACCTCGGATCATGATCGGACACAATACTCATCGGCACACCATGTAGACGAACCACATTATCCACATAAAGTCTAGCTAGCTTATCCAAAATATGAGTGATCTTCATAGGAATAAAATGGGCTGATTTGGTCAACCTATCAACAATCACCCACACAGTGTCATTGCCTTTACTTGTCCTAGGCAAGCTAGTAACAAAGTCCATAGAGATATCTTCCCACTTCCAATTAGTAACAGGAAGGGGCTGAAGCAATCCAGATGGAGGTTGATGAACGGCTTTCACACCCTGGCAAGTCTCACACTTGGCAACAAAGTCATCAACATCGGCCTTCAAACCAATCCACCAAAAATGTTCCTTCAAGTCCTTGTACATCTTGGTGCTTCCAGGGTGCACTGTAAAGATTGATTGGTGTGCTTCCTTCAATATTTCCTTCTTAAGATCTTCATTTGCTGGCACACACAATCTACCTCTAAACAATAAAGCACCATCCAAAGATATAACAAAGTCGGGATCCGACTCAGGATTCGAATAAATCTTCTCAACCTTGTCCTTAAGTTCCGGATCAGAACTCTGCAAAGCAACAATCTTATCTCTAAGACCAGACCTTGCCATCATAGCAGAAAGAACAACAGCAGAATTCTCTAGAACAACTTCCAAATCAAAACTCTCAATAGAAGACAACAAGGGTAGACTCAAAGCATTCAAATCCAGAACCTTCTTCTGAATCTTCCTACTAAGAGCATCAGCAACAACGTTTGCCTTACCAGGGTGATACTGAATATCACAATCATAATCAGAGACTAGTTCAAACCATCTTCTTTGCCTCATGTTTAACTCTTTCTGGGTAAAGAAGTATTTCAAACTCTTATGATCCGTGAGTATGGCAATTTTCTCACCATAAAGGTAATGTCTCCAAATCTTCAAAGCAAAAACAACAGCGGCAAGCTCTAAATCATGAGTGGGGTAGTTCCACTCATAATCCTTCAATTGCCGAGAGGCATAGGCTACAACCTTACCGTGCTGCATCAGTACACAACCCAAACCAATCTTCGACGCATCAGTATAGACTGTCATACCACCAGAACTATCAGGTATAGTCAAAACCGGGGCACTTGTCAGTCTATCCTTCAATTATTGGAAATTCTTCTCACAAGCGTCAGTCAAACAAACTTCTCTTCTTTCCGGGTTAACTTAGTCATAGGAGCAGCTAACCGAGAAAAGTTCTCAATAAACCTTCTGTAGTAACCTGCCAGACCAAGGAAACTTCTTATTTCCGTTACAGTCTTCGGTCTTTCCCAATCAGCAACTGCTTGGACTTTCTCAGGATCACCACGAATACCTTCAGCAGAAACCACATGGCCGAGGAATACTACACTCTTTAGCCTGAAATCACACTTGCTAAACTTAGCATAAAGTTTCTTTTCTCGTAGTCTTTGCAAAGTGAAATTTAGATGCCTTTCATGCTCTTCTTCACTTTTCGAATAAATCAGAATATCGTCAATGGAGACAATCACAAATTTATCGAGCACATCATGAAAGACTCGGTTCATGAGGTCCATGAACACAGCAGGAGCATTAGTCAATCCAAAAGGCATGACTCGGAATTCATAATGGTCGTACCTTGTTCGGAAGGCTGTCTTGAAGACATCACTTGACTTCACTTTCAACTGGTGATATCCAGACTTTAAATCAATCTTTGAGAACACAGCTGCACCCTTCAATTGATCAAAGAGATCGTCAATCCGGGGCGGCGGGTATCTATTCTTGATAGTCAACTTATTCAACTCACGGTAATCAATGCACAGACGCATACTACCATCCTTCTTCTTGACGAACAAGACCGGAGCTCCCCAAGGTGACACACTAGGTTGTATGAAACCTCTTTCAATGAGCTCATTTAACTGGTTTTGCAACTCTTTTAACTTAGTAGGAGCCATCCTATACGGAGCCTTAGATATCGGAGCGGCACCAGGGACGAGATCAATAGAAAACTCAACATCCCTATCTGGAGGCACTCCCGATAGATCATCAGGGAAGGCATCAACAAAGTCATAGACAACCTTGACTTCGTCAACTCTTTTCTCTACTTTTCTCTTGCCTTCAGAAGAAGCATCATCTACTATGGTGTAGATTTGCATCAGTGCGGACAATATCTATTTACAAACCCGTCTTTTCTCACCTTGAAATTCAAAAACTGAACCTATGCAAGTATTGAATTGAATCTTTCTCGAGGAGCAAAGAAATACAGCTTTGTGGGCTGTTAACTAGTCAATTCCCAAAATAACATCGAAGTCTTTCATATCAAGAAGTACCAAATTAGCTTCCAAGTTTATCTTACCAACCAACACTGGACATTTAACTAATCCTTTATCTAGTTTCACAATAGGACCAGTAGGTGTACTAATCAATAAACAACTAGACAATTTCTCAGGGATTAGGTCAGTCTTCTTAATGAATGCAAATGATATGAACGAATGAGATACTGAACACTCTACCAAAGGGAGGAGTAGGAGCACTCTTCACCACTGGGATAGGCTGCTGGACAAGCTTCTTTGGACAATCGCGAACAAAATGACCGGACTGCTTACAGTAGAAGCAAACAGGATTGCTCGGTCCTACCGGAACAGCTGCAACAGGAGGCTTCTGAACAAAAGGCTTAGGATTCGCATTCACTGGCCTAGCACTTGCATTCACTGGTGGTCGATTCCCGCCAGACTGAAACTGACCAGGCTGTCGAAAACCAGGGCTTTGACCTATACTCCTAGGCTGAAAAGTAGGAGTGGGATAGGGTGTAGGTCTCACAAAGCGCCGATCATTACGATGCACCAAGCCAGGGTTTCTAGACTGCCAAGGCCTTTGCACTCGAGCATTCTCCTTTTCATTTTCTTCCAATTTCTTCGAGTTCTGCACCACTTGGGCATAGCTCACTATAGGCTGGACATTGAGATAGCCTTTAATGGCAGGGCGCAATCCCTTAAAGAACTTCTTCACCTTAGCAATATCAGGCTTCAAAGAATCAAGAGCAAAGAAATGAAGTTCCTCAATTTTCTGTTGGTACTCTAACACAGACAAGGATCCTTGTGCAAGAACCATGAACTCAGCTTCCTTCGCATCCTTTACTGCCTCAGGGAAATAATACATGCAAAAAGCCTCTTTGAATAAATCCCAAGTTACAACACCTGCATACAAACCTTCTAAAACAGGCCGAGTGGAAGTCCACCAAGCATCGGCTTCATGCTGCAACTTCTGCTCTGCAACATCTGCTCAGCAAACAAAATCTTTTGAGCTTCGGAGCATTGCAGATGACGAAAAGTCTTTTCCAACTCATGAATCCACTTGTTAGGGAACAAGAGATCCTTGGTAACACCAGTAAAGTTGGGCACCTGCATCTTCAGAAAACTCTTCATTAGGCGAGTATGAGGAGTTCCAGCAAGGCCACCCGCAATCGGAACTGCGGCATGAGGATTCACATTAACACCAGCACGAGTCTCATTATGCAGTGTCATGAAACCCGTCAACATCTGATTAAACTGAGCTGCTTGCTGTTGCATCATATTGCCCATGATGTTGGCAATATCATGAAAGCTTCTGACATTCGGGGCACCTGGTATGTCCTGGGTACCTTGGTCACCAGTCTGCTAATCATGATCGCCTTCAGGTATCTCACCACGACCACTTCCATGACCATTGGATTCGCCACGCCCACTTCTCAGAGTAACCATTTTGTAAGAACCGGAAACGTCAAAATACCAAATTTCGAAGTTTCAATGAAATCGATATGTCCAAATGATTTGAAAATTTTCTTTTATCATGCTCAAATACATCCATTTAGTCATCCAACAACAATTCATAGGACAAAAATCACATTTTCCAACATTTCAACCAAAATTGGAGTTACTGGGTCCATTGGTCGGTTGATTGGTCGATTGACCCAATCGACCAATGAGTCGACCTTGGCTCACAGAATACGAAAATTCGCATTATAATCCTCATTTTCACATTCAAACTTCATTTTAACTTCTTCCACAAGTGAGTGAGCTCTAGGGAAACATCTTCTAAGGTTCTTCCAAGCATCATTGGGTGATTCAAGTGCTTTAACAACAACACCACAACTCACATTCATCAAACACAAGGTAAGACTAACATTTTCTCTTTTACTTTCATCTTCTCATGCTTGCATTTCAATCAACTCCATGTTTTACTTGTATCCATTGTTAGAAATCATGTTTAGGAATACTTAGAAACATATTCCCTAGGTTTTAAACTCAATGCCATACATAGACAACAAGTTCTAACACCTTGCACTTCTCGCAAGGTTTTCGTAACGAAATCGTTATCTTTAGAAAAATTTTGATTTCTCACAAACCGCTTGGAGTTTTCGCATGAAATCAATTGCTACATGCTCAAAATGATACTGTAGATATGTCCATATAATTTGATTTAACCAATTTCAACTTTTCAAAAATTCAATTTTGACCTAGAATGCAAAATCCCCAAATTCTTTCATAGACATGCAATTCCAAGTATTGTGCACATGCTAGTATCTTCAAATCAAATTTCCCCCAAATTTGAAATTTTCCAGAAAATTACCAAAATATCCTTTTGGCTTAAATCTTGAAATAGCACTTAACCAACAATGTCATTGTCTCTTCTACAAATATTCACTATGCCGAGAGGAGTACGCGGACGAGGTAGAGGTCGCATAGTAGGGGCACTCAGAGGTAGAGGTCAGGTTCCTTTAGAGCCTAGACAGTATGTCCGGAGACCAGATCGCTTCGACACTCCACAGGCCGAGTTCCTATATGAGGCCTACTTCAGCTACTGCCAGATCTAGCTAGGATGTCTATTACATCTTCTCCAGCTCCGAGTCTTTAGGATAAAGCAGAGGCTCGACACCTTGCAGTGGACTCATCTCTTCACAGATGATCTGCTTGTATATCCTTAGCTAGTGAGGTTGTTCTTCAGCAACCTTACTTACACCGAGGAGGCTAGAGGTCCAAGGCATCCACTTAGACTTGTCCTCAGGAGCAGGGTCCTTCAGACTCAGATTCGCTTTACCACCAGATCGTTAGCCGAGATCTTGGGGGTCCCTCACTACCTAGATCAGTGCGTATGGATACCTGCAGGAGCAACTATAGATAGCTACTTGATGCCATACGAGTTGCGCTAGATATGCAACACACTGTGGGATAGCCGCCGGTGCTTCACTCCTAGGAACAACGGACGGATGATAGATTCTGCACGAGTTATCGGTTGCATCATCGGTCGAAACATCATGCCGAAGGCTGGAAATCACCATAGGATTACAGTGATGAAGGCCATAGTCATCTATCGGATTTACATGGGATTCGAGATCGACCTTTCCTACATTATACAGTAGGTCATGCGGAATCTTTGCTATGGGAGGTTACTGAGTTTGATCTTCAGGCATTTCGGGGTCAGTTTCGAGGATACACCAATGGACACTGGTCCACGAGGATACGTCATGGGGACTTGGATGGTACGTCAGATGGGACTAACACAGACAGTGAGATCTCCTGGTCCAGAGGGTGAGGAGGATGATGAGACAGAGGATGAGCAGGAGTCAGAGGATGGTGCAGAGGATATCGGTTCTGACAGTGATGATGATCATGCCGGATATGATACTGAGATGCACGAGACAGTGCCGGAGCATCACGATTTCCCTTCCTCGCACTTCGAGACAGGTGGTCCTTCTCATGCGGTTCCAGAGACTTCGGATCTCAGTGCACAGATGAGATCGATGACTTCCATGCTGGAGAGGATGGAGGTCAGACAGGAGCAGCTATATGAGAGGATTGAGTCACGACAGGATAGGATAGAGTATCAGGTGACTAAGCTTTCAGAGGAGTTCCGAGCTTATAGAGATCAGGGGAGATCACCTAGATAGACTGTACTACGATTTTCATTTATGCTTTTCAGATGTAATAGTTGTAAAACTTTTCTTAAAGTTAATGAAGTTCTCTTTGTTTCACTTTATTATTGTGTATTATGCACTTTTCTTTTATTGCATTAAGTGACAATTGTTTAAATATAATTATTGTGCATTATTTAGAAATATCCATTTATGCTTCATTAATAGTTTCTAGAGTGAGTGTTCTATTATTCACTTCTAAGAGTAGATGAGTCACTTCTGGATCTATGACTCAGGAATGTTCTATTACTGATTTCTGTGGTTAGGATTTCCTTGAACTTTGGGCTTTGATACCATTCTGTCACATCCTCCCAGCCGGTACCCTAACTGGCATACCCGAGAGTGTGATCCACAGCCCCGAAGATCAAGTATCGAGGAAATCATCCTCCCACATATACAATAACATAATCATAAACTAGAAATAAATCAAGTTTTAATATTATAAACAAGGTTCAAAACAAGAAATGAACAATCAGTATAATCAGAGTGCGGAAAGATACCAGATATCCAATGATATCAAAAAGGAGTAAAGTGAGGCAGAAACTCACTTCACCAAAAATAGCGGAACGTAGTATGAAAATCAAAAGGGATTACAACTGAAACAAATGTACTAAGAAATAAACTAAGATCAAGCGTCTTCAAGTTTATAGATAACGTCTTCATAAGTATGGACTTCATCAATCCAATGAATACGTTCTAACTCTATGCAGTTCTCAAAAGTACTTGCGCAGCTTGATCCGCCGGGGAATCATCAAAGGAATCTTGATCGTTGCCAGCACTTTGCATGTAATACGCTTCATTGTCTTGCTCTTCACTGTACTGCTCGTCATAATATTCTGTACTTGCAGGATAATCTAACAAAAAGAAATATACAACAGGAATGAGTTTCGAAGAAACTCAGTAAGGTAGTTAATCCATAACATCATAGATAACATGTGGCAAAACATAACATGATGCAATGCAGTATGAAACAAGTAATGCATGTATGCATCTAACTCTATGTATGCTGGTCTCTATGGCAAACATGCTTTAAGTCATGGCACCGTACTTCTTAGGGAAGGTCCGCTCACACCCTCAACCATATAAGATATCTTGGGTTCCCTCAACCATTTAAGGTATCTTGGGCAGCTGGTTGGTAATGGGTCCTGCATCCCTCAGGACAAACCATGGCAAGGGGTTTTAGTCAACACACTCTCTCACAACCATTTGGCATAAGTACCAGCGCATGTCAGGGAAAAGCCTAGCCCAATGCAAGTCATCTAGTCAGTTACATCAACTCAGGTCCAGATTCTTCCATTCCTCGCCCCGGGCGATCCTTTCCGGTATCCTTTCCACTAGAGTCCTAATAGTCCCAAACTACGGACTGATCAACCCTATTGGTTATCCACATATGGTAAATGGGAAGCTCTCATGTCCTCTCACGGGTTGGTTACCGGTCTTGAGCACCCATGAGCCCAAGTCTAGCCATATGCAACCCTCCAATAAATGGCCCCCACAATGTGATTCCCGTCCTCTCACGGGTTGGTTACCGGTCTTGAGAGCCCGTGAATCCCCATTGCTGCCACGGGTCGTTCGGTCTCAATACCCTTCCGAATCGGGTATGATATAACAGGGGTATATCCTAGCAAAACACTGCTAGACATCCCTAGGTATGACAATCATTGATTCAGGAAAGCGTCGATGGGCAACCCCGGAAACATCCCATACTATTTCCGATAATGTCCAAGAACAGAAGTGTCAAAAGGACACCTCCCAATCCCAAACCAAACTTAATCAAACACATTCTCAGATCAGTCATGACATACACAACCAGTAGTTCATCATATAAAAGTGAATGTAAAAGCAACACCAAATTAAGCAATAATAAGTAATTCATATAACATAAATAATGAAAAAGATGATATAAACAAGTGCTACTGTTCCCACAGTAGGAAATCAGAATTAAAATACAATAACAGTAGGTAATCTCATAGTTTAATAAAGTAGAAACCAGAGAACAAGCAATCTATGTAGTTAAGGAATTAACTGTCCTTACCTTCTAACTTGGATGGGATCTTAAAGAATCAAGTATGATCTTGACTAAACTTGAGAAGACATTCCTAAACAAGTGCACACAACATGTTAGGAAAGATGCATAAAGGAAAAGATCATGAATCAATCGAAACAGACCAAGATTGAGGTTGTTGTACTCATTGGTCGATTGATTGGTCTGCTGGACCAGTCGACCAATGAGTCAACCAATGCAGACAGTGGCCTGCAAGAATCCGAATTTTGAGAATCCAGAACCGAATTCGATGGTTCAAAAGGGTACAAATCAGAGGGGAATTATCATGGTAGTATTCTAGGGTATAGAGGATATCAAATCATAAATCAAAACAAGTTCTCAAGTTACAACCTAGAAATCATGAGGTTAACCTAATTAGGTTGAAAAATAGGTTAGGAGGGAAAAATAGAAAAATTAAAGATAATGACCTAGGATATGAAAGAATTCAGATCTAGTAAAGAAAACATAATAATTGGGTTAACATGATCAACAAGGGGATTCCTGGGTTTGATTCAAGAAAAATTAGGGTTTCACCCTTTTCGCTCCCTGGACAATAATTGTGAGATCTGGATGAACAAAGACAAATCAAAACAGGAAAATATAGATGATTAAGTTTTAGGTTAACACAATGTTACCCAAAAAGGATTTCCCTTTCACAAGGTAGGTTACCAAAAGTTCTCCAGACAATCACACAGGTTATGGTTTCAAAGGATTAGGGTTAGGTTTTCAAGAATTCAATAGGTAGGGTTTAAGAACATGATGATGATCATGAGTCTTAAAGAATATGGTGAGATCAGAGAATTGATGATTACAAGAATGCTTCATCATCTTTCTGATCTCAATGAAAAACAGAATAAAAGAAAGAAAATCAGAGATAGAAGAGAGAGTGAGTGAAATCATACCTTTGCCGTAGAAAGATGAAGAATTCTTCAAGTCTTTGTAAGAGATCACCAAAAAATGCAAGGGAATGGGTTAGATTAGGGTTCTAACTCGTTCCAGAGGCTTAGGAGGCAGAGGAGGCGGAGTATTCCCGAGATTAGACTTAAATAAAAGAGACAGGATTCAAATTTCAAAAACAGAATCAATTGGTCGATTGATTGGTCGATTGGTCCAATCGACCAATGAGTCGACCAATCAAGACAGCAACTTCAAAACAGGGAATTGACGGCTCAGATCAAGTCCAAACATCAAGGGGTTTTGCACACACCTAGAGTGACATACCTAGGAGTTAGAAATGCCTTAAAATCAATACAGAGACCACTCCAAGACCATCAACTAATCCAATCTTCATCCGGGTGTAGTTTCCACCATTGGGACACTAGCATCAACACTCATGGATTCCAATCCAGCCATCAAGTCTTCAATAGAAATGGCCCAAAGATGACTTCTTGCCTTACTTCGGGTCACTGGGACCTACAATTAACGAGTTTTCGGATTAGGGTCTTGGCTGGGTTTCACAGTCATTGTCTCTTCCACAGATATTCACTATGCCGAGAGGAGTACACGGACGAGGTAGAGGTTGCATAGTAGGGGCACTCAAGGGTAGAGGTCAGGTTCCTTCAGAGCCTAGACAGTATGTCCGGAGACCAGAGCGCTTTGGCACTCAACAGGCCGAGTTCCTGTATGAGGCCTACTTTAGCTACTGCCAGATCGAGCTAGGACGTCTATTACACCTTCGCTAGCTCCGAGTCTTTAGGATACAGCAGAGGTTTGACACCTTGAAGTGGACTCATCTCTTCACAAGAGGATCGGCTGTATATCTTGAACTAGTGAGGTTGTTCTTCAGCAACCTTACTTACACCGAGGAGGCTAGAGATCCAGGGCATCCACTTAGACTTGTCCTTAGGAGCAGGGTCCTTCAGACTCAGATTCGCTTTTCCACCAGATCACTAGCCGAGATCTTGTGGGTCCCTCACTACCCAGATCAGTGCGTATGGATACCTGCAGGAGCATATATAGATAGCTACTTGATGCCATACGAGTTGCGCGAGATATGCAACACACACGTGGGACAGGACAGCCGCCGGTGCTTCACTCCTAGGAACAACGGACAGATGACAGATTCTGCACGAGTTATCGGTCGCATCGTCGGTCGAAACATCATGCCGAAGGCTGGTCATCACCATAGGAATACAGTGATGGAGGTCATAGTCATCTACCGGATTTACATGGGCTTCGAGATTGACCTTTCATACATCGTACAGCAGGTCATGCTGGATCTGGTTCTGTGCGGCCTAGCATGCGGAATCTTTGCTATGGGAGGTTACTGACTTTGATCTTCAGGCATTTCGGGGTCAGTTTCGAGGATACACCAGTGGACACTAGTCCACGAGGATATGTCATGGGGACTTGGATGGTACGTCAGATGGGACTGACACAGACAGTGAGATCTCCTTGTCCAGAGGGTGAGGAGGATGATGAGACAGAGGATGAGCAGAAGTCAGAGGATGGTGGAGAGGATATCGGTCCTGACAGTGATGATGATCAGGCCGGAGATGATACTGAGATGCACGAGACAGTGCCGGAGCATCACGATTTCCCTTCCTCGCACTTCGAGACAGGTGGTCCTTCTCATGCAGTTCCAGAGACTTCGGATCTCAGTGCACAGATGAGATTGATGACTTCCATGCTAGAGAGGATGGAGGTCAGACAGGAGCAGCTATATGAGAGGATGGAGTCACGACAGGATAGGATAGAGTATCGGGTGACTCGGACTTTCGAGGAGTTTCGAGCTTACAGAGATCAGAGGAGATCACCTAGATAGACTGTACTAGGATTTTCTTTTATGCTTTTCAGATGTAGTAGTTGTAAAACTTTTCTTAAAGTTAATGAGGTTCTCTTTGTTTCACTTTATTATTGTGTATTATGCACTTTTCTTTTATTGCATTAAGTGACGATTGTTTAAATATAATTATTGTGCATTATTCAGAAGTATCCATTTATGCTTCATTAATAGTTTCTAGTCCAAGTGTTCTATTATTCACTTCTAAGAGTAGATGAGTCACTTCTGGATCTATGACTCAGGAATGTTTTGTTACTGATTTCTGTGGTTAGGATTTCCTTGAACTTTGGGCTCTGATACCATTCTGTCACATCCTCCCAGCCGGTACCCTAACTGGCATACCTGAGAGTGTGATCCACAGCCCCGAAGATCAAGTATCGAAGAAATCATCCTCCCACATATACAATAACATAATCATAAACATGAAATAAATCAAGTTTTAATATTATAAACAAGGTTCAAAACAAAATTGAATAATCAGTATAATCAGAGTGCGAAAAGATACCAGATATCCAATGATATCAAAAAGGAGTAAAGTGAGGCGGAATCTCACTTCACAAAAAATAGCGGAACGTAGTATGAAAATCAAAAGGAATTACAACTGAAACAAATGTACTAAGAAATAAACTAAGATCAAACGTCTTCAAGTTTATAGATAACGTCTTCATAAGTATGGACTTCATCAATCCAATGAATCCGTTCTAACTCTATGTAGTTCTCAAAAGTAGTGCGCAGCTTGATCCTGCCGGGGAATCATCAACGTAATCTTGATCGTTGCCAGCACTTTGCGTGTAATACGCTTCATCAACTTGTGCTTCGCTATACTGCTCGTCATGATAATCTATATCTGCAGGATAATCTAACAAAAAGAAATATACAAAAGGAATGAGTTTCGAAGAAATTCAGTAAGGTAGTTAATCCATAACATCATAGATAACATGTGGCAAAACATAACATGATGCAATGCAGTATGAAACAGATAAAGTATGAATGCATCTAACTCTATGTATGATGGTCTCTATGGTAGACATGCTTTAAGTCATAGCACCGTACTTCTTAAGGAAAGTCCGCTCACACCCTCAACCATATAAGATATCTTGGGTTCCCTCAACCATTTAAGATATCTTGGGCAGCCGGTTGGTAATGGGTCCTGCATCCCTCTCGGACAAACCATGGTAGGGGGTTAAGTCAACACACTCTCTCACAACCATTTGGCATAAGTACTGGCGCATGTCAGGGAAAAACCTAGCCCAATGCAAGTCATCTAGTTAGTTACATCAAGTCAGTTCCAGATACTTCCATTCCTCCCCTCTCAGGATCCTTTCCGGTATCCTTCACACTAGAGTCACGGATATTACTCACAAGACTCATCAACCCTATTGGTTATCCACATATGGTAAACGGGAAGCTCTCATGTCCCCTCACGGATATAACTCACCGGTCTCGAGCGCCCATGAGCCCAAGTCTAGCCATATGCAACCCTCCAATAAATGGTCCCCACAATGTGATTCCTATCCTCTCACGGATATAACTCACCGGTGTTGAGCGCCCGTGAATCCCCATTGCTACCACGGTCCGTTCGGTCTCAATACCCTTCCGAATCGGGTCTGATATAACAGGGGTGTATCCTAGCCAAACACTGCTAGACATCCCTAGGTATGACAACCATTGATTCGGGAAAGCGTCAATGGGCAACCCCGGAAACATCCCATACTATTTCCGATAATGTCCAAGGACAGAAGTGTCAAAAGGACACCTCCTAATCCCAAACCAAACTTAATCAAACACATTCTCAGATCAGTCATGACATACACAACCAGTAGTTCATCATATAAAAGTAATTCATATAACATAAATAATGAAAAAGATGATATAAACAAGTGCTACTGTTCCCACAGTAGGAGATCAGAATTGAAATACAATCACAGTAGGTAATTTCATAGTTTCATAAAGTAGAAACCAGAGAACAAGCAATCTATGTAGTTAAGGAATTAACTGTCCTTACCTTCTAACTTGGATGGGATCTTAAAGAATCAAGTATGATCTTGACTAAACCTGAGAAGACAGTCCTAAACAAGTGCACACAACATGTTAGGAAAGATGCATAAAGGAAAAGATCATAAATCAATTGAAACAGACCAAGATTGAGGTTGTTGTACTCATTGGTCGATTGATTGGTCTGTTGGACCGGTCGACCAATGCAGACAGTGGCCTACAAGAATCCAAATTTTGAGAATCCAGAACCGAATTCGATGGTTCAGAAGGGTACTAATCAGAGGGGAATTATCATGGTAGTATTCTAGGGTATAGAGGATATCAAATCATAAATCAAAACAAGTTCTCAAGTTACAACCTAGAAATCATGAGGTTAACCTAATTAGGTTGAACGTAGGTTAGGAGGGAAAAATAGAAAAATTAAAGATAATGAACTAGGATATGAAAGAATTCAGATCTAGTAAAGAAAACATCATATTTGGGTTAACATGATCAACAAGGGGGTTCCTGGGTTTGATCCAAGAAAATTAGGGTTTCACCCTTTTTGGTTCCCTCGGAAAATAATTGTGAGATCTGGATGAACAAAGACAAATCAAAACAGGAAAATATAGATGATTAAGTTTTAGGTTAACACAATGTTACCAAAAAGGATTTCCCTTTCACAAGATAGGTTACCAAAAGTTCTCCAGACAATCACACAGGTTAGGGTTTCAAAGAATTAGGGTTAGGTTTTCAAGAATTCAACAGTCAGGGTTTAAGATCATGATGATGATCATGAGTCTTAAAGAATATGGTGAGATCAGAGAATTGATGATTACAAGAATGCTTCATCATCTTTCTGATCTCAATGAAGAACAGAATAAAAGAAAGAAAATCAGAGATAGAAGACAGAGTGAGTGAAATCATACCTTTGCCGTAGAAAGATGAAGAATTCTTCAAGTCTTTGCGAGAAATCACCAATGAATGCAAGGGAATGGGTTAGATTAGGGTTCTAACTCGTTCCAGAGGCTTAGGAGGCAGAGGAGGCGGAGTATTCCCGAGATTAGACTTAAATAGAAGAGACAGGATTCAAATTTCAAAAACAGAATCAATTGGTCGATTGATTGGTCGATTGGTCCAATCGACCAATGAGTCGACCAATCAAGATAGCAACTTCAAAACAGGGAATTGAAGGCTCAGATCAAGTCCAAACATCAAGGTGTTTTGCACACACCTAGAGTGACATACTTAGGAGTTAGAAATGCCTTCAAATCAATACAGAGACCACTCCAAGACCATCAACTAATCCAATCTTCATCCGGGTGCAGTTTCCACCATTGGGACACTAGCATCAACACTTATGGATTCCAATCCAGCCATCAAGTCTTCAATAGAGATGGCCCAAAGATGACTTCTTGCCTTACTTCGGGTCACTGGACCTACAAATAACAAAGTTTCCAGATTAGGGTCAGGGCTGGGTTTCACAAAAGCTCTAAGCTAATACAAGTAAAGTAAAAGATAAGTCTAGAATAAACAAGAGAAATCTAATCCACATCTTCAGTCGGCTCTTCTTCATCTTCTTCACCTTGCGCTTCTTCATATGTACCGTCATAGAAATTCGAACCTGTAGAGAAGTCTAACAAAAGATATGGTACAAAAGGAGTGAGATTCGAAAGAAACCCAGTAAGGTAGTTAAATCCATAATAACATAAATAGCAGAATTTCAAAGCAAAACATGAATGCAATATGGTATGAGACAAACAATGAATGTATGAAATTTTGGTCGATCCTTTTGGTCGATACCATCGACCAAAACGATCGACCAAAGTTGTTGCTGACAGCAACCTTGGCCAGTTTTGATCCAATTGATATCCAATCTTCCTAATTTCTCCTCTAACTTATTATTGATGTTTGTTTAGGGCCTTAACAATTATTTTGGACTATTTCTTGGTACTCTCAATTCATCATCAATTCAACCCAAGGTAAGGATGGTTATCTCCATAAACATATAGATCACCAACTTATGATTTATGTTCTTGTTTATGAATGGAACCTTTTGATTACTTTTAAATCTTTATAACACTGTTATATATGTGTTAGAACAGTAGTATTGACATCTTTATACTCTTGTCATGTTACATTACTATTCTTGTTTACTTATGTCTATGATGATTCATTTGAATATCATGTTTTAACTTTTATGATAAGATGTATTGGATGAATGAAAGATGATGAACTTGAATATGTGATTGTTTACGTATTGACTTGGGATTGGGGAGTGGTCTATTGACACTTCTGTCCTTAGGCATCGGAGGGAATAGTATGGGATGTTCTCCGATGGTGCCTATCGACACTCTCCCGGGTTATTGGATGACATACATAGGACTGTCCAGTTGGTTGGCTAGGTTTATCCTTGTCGTGTCAGACCCGAATCGGAAGGGCATTGAGACCGAACAACCTGTGGTAGTGTATGGTTGGATGGACGCTCTAGGCCGGTAACCAATCCGGTAGGGGACATAAACCATGCTACGGATACCTGAAAGGGGCCATTTATTGGTAGAGTTGCATATGGATAAACTTGGGCTCACGGGCGCTCAAGACCGGTAATCAATCCGTGAGAGGACGTGAGAGCTTCCTGTTTACTATATGTGGATGACCAATAGGGTTGATGAGTCCGAAATCCGGGATTTCGCTGACTCTAGTGTGAAGGATACTGGAAAGGATCGCCGGGGTCGAGGAATGGACGTATCTGAATCTGACTTGACCGACTGAGTAGATGACTTGCATTGGGCTAGGCTTTACTGTAACATGCGCCAGTACTTGACCAAATGGTGATGTGAGAGAGCGGTGACCGATCCCCTTACCACGGTTTTTTGATGACTCTACCGATCTTCCCCAGGCATTCCCAAGATATGGAAATGGGAGAGTGACTGACGACCCAAAGAAGTACGGTGCTATGACTTAAAGCATGTCTACCCTAGAGACTAGCATTCATAGAGTTAGACTCATATTTGCATCATATGTTCCATATCGCATTGCATTATACTATGTTCTGAATGTGTATGATTTCTAATTATGGAATAACTGCCTTGCTGAGTTCGCTTCTTCGAACTCATTCCTTTTTGTGCAAATGTTTTTAGATTATATTCCAGGTACCGAGGACTACGATGGCACCTCCTTTGAGGCCGACTATGATTCCACATACTACCCTCCGGGTAGTGGCGTCGGTGAGGATCCGTATATTGGAGCTGAGGAGGATTACTATCCGCACCAGGGTTAGCCCCACAGTTGTGCGGGAGCGGCAGCATTGGGTTTACTTCATCCGTACAGTTGAGGAGACCACTATTAGTATAGAAGAAACCCTAGCTTAGTGCCCCATTCCCCTAGTGTATTTTTGGAGTACTTGGACCTATAATTAATTAACTTTTCGGAATTATCTTTAATACTTGGACATGTACTTAACTACTTTTACTTTTCGCTGCTTTGAGAGAGTGGCTACCACACCTTCTCTCCCTAATATGATTTTGACCACATTCTGATATTATCTATATTCCGCACTCTGATATATATTTAGTCCTATCTTATACATATTGTTTAGTATTAGTTGTTTTTACCATTGATTATTACTGTTCATGATTATGTTACCGTGTATGTGGGAGGCATGGACCTCAGATCATTGATCCTTGGACTGTGGATCACATCCCGGGTATTCCAAATGGGGTACCGGTTGGGTGGATGTGATAGAAGTAATCCTGAGATTGGACTTAAATAGAGCAGCCAAGACCTAATTCAGCAAAATAGATCTCATTGGTCGATTGATTGGTCTACTGGCCCCAATCGACCAATCAGTCGACCAATGGAGACAGCAAGGTACAAAATGCACTGTTTTGGTCATAACTTCTTCGTTTGAAGTCCAATTGGTCCGAAATTTGAAAGGGAACTTCACACAAACATACTAAGACTATCTAGCATGAATTGGACATCATCCATGTCCAAAAATCAGTACTTTATAAATTGGAAACATGAGTTTCTAAATTGGAAACAACATGGTTCTCATAGCAAACTCACCATTGATTCAAGGGAAGAATTAGAGAGAACAAGGCTTCACTCTAATGGAATATCAAGAACATATCAGAGGCAAGAATAACTAAATATAAAATCAAAAGAATACTAATCCTAGAATGAGAGGAATCAAAAATAGAAAGTTACAGAATGCTTATATCAATGGTCAACATAGAAGGCTATAATGGCTAGAAAGAAAGGGGAATTGATTCGAATAGATGAAATACATTAGAACAGCAGTAAAGGCTAAGATCAAACATGTTAAACATTAATTAGAAAAGAAGCTACATTAGAATGGTCATGCTGTCCAAAATTCAATCAAAATCAGTAAAGAATTGAGGAGATTCACCATGTGGTTTCAAGGAATGCATAGAGTGATTGGGGGTTCACTCTGAGACATAAGGAGATTAGAGATTAGGTAGTTACAGTAGTGTAACACCTTCTCCACAATCAAAACATCAAGATAGAATAGTAAGAAGAAGAAAAGAGAGAAGAAGGAGATAGAACACTGAAATCAAGGTCTAACTTCAAGGTGTAACATTGAACTAACATTTCTTCACCAAAAACAGATAGGGTGTCCTAGCTAGGTTTGGGCTGGATTTCACAGGATGTTTCCAATGATGCCCTCTGACGCTTTCCCAGATTATTGGTTGTCATACCTAGGGCTATCTAGTAGTGTTTGGCTAGGATGTCCCCGTTATATCAGATCTAATTTGGAAGGGTATTCAGACCAAACGACCTGTGGTAGTAATGGGGATTCATGGGCACTCAAGACCGGTAACCAACTAATCGTGTCGCTAATTAATCAAAAATAAAATCCTATACTAATCTAGCAAGCAGAAAGTACGGGGTCGAACTATGGGAAACTAAAAGGCTAAGTCACTAAGATTAAATTCAATAAAACTTAATCTAAACTAAATCTACTAATTAATGTAAAAACGTTAACTATGAATATGTGAAGATCTTTGGGATTTCAAATCCCCAATGCTTTTCCCTAACCGATATAACTCTACACTTCAAAGCAAATTAGGGATGGTCTTCCTAGGTATGCCCTATCTTCGCAAGACTATCGTCCTTCACCGAAGCTTGGCACGCTTAGTTTGCTGAGCTATAGAACATCTTTGGCCAAACTCAAACACAATCAACTAGAAGATATAGAACAATCAAATTAATGAAATAAGCATGGTTCATCTACATCCCAAAGAAAAGGAACTAGCTACTCATTATCTCAAAGTTCATAAGAAAAATAAAGATGAAACATAGGGGGAGAGAGAGAGATGTGGTCTTCTTCTTCAGCAATGAGAGATGAGAGCCGCGTTCGCTGTCTTCTTCTCTTCTCTGTGGTTGGTTTTTCTTTTATGTCTCCCGCACACAATGAATCCCTTCTCTTTACCCATCGATTTCAGCTATATTCTTTCGGATTTTGGGAAAACTCAAAACTGGAAAGTTGTATATATTTTCGATATCGTTCCACAGCATCTTAAATCACCAAAATCCAAGCTTATATGAAAGAGATATGCCCAAAATACTGAAGGTAGGTCTGTTTACCCGATTTTCAGATTTATTACCAATTTTGTTCCTTAGACCTCCACCTGTTTCCAATTTGGCAAAGATCTCACTTTTCATGATTTCTTGGGCACCAAAATTGAATGCCATGATTTAAAATCCACCAATATCTAAAATATTTGCCAACTTTACTCCATATTATCTATAATAACCAAAATCATTTTATTCCTGAAAAATACACAAAAATACTCGATTAGCTCTCTTTAATTAAATAAGTATGGGGAATTAAATCAAATAAATAATGGTAAATGAATGCTTATCAAATACCCCCACACTTGAGTGTTTTCTTGTCCTCGAGCAAAACAAAACAATAAAAGTAATACGGAAAATAAAGAAAGAAAAACCTAACTCACTTTTGTAGGAATCACGGTTGCACTTAGCATGTGCAACAAGCCTTTAAACCCCTAGGTTACCCTAGTGGATGAGTTGTGTCTCGTGAGTGTTTGCAAAGAATATACACACAAAATTCTTAAATGCTCTTCTAATTATTCTGGCATTAGTAAGAGTAAAAAGATAGATTCCAAGACAAAGACACTCCATTAAAGATTGGAGGGAATATAGGCACCCCCACACTTAAGCTCTTTACACCCTCTCTTGAGTCTAGCTCTAGGCAAACAATTCAATCGAGAAGTCTCCTCTTATCTTCAGTCTACCAGTTCACCCTTAGATAAGACTAAACTAGGTACCAAATAATACCAAGAACTCAAGATCTAAGCAATATTGACATTCTTAGACATTTCACCTTTATAAGCACATTAATTCACTTCTTTCTTTAATGGTCACAGTTCTAGTCCGTGCAATGTCTTGCCTCTTAAGCTTTCTAGATGGCCTATGTAACGAGTGTTGGGTCAGCCGCTCTCAAGCCAGATGGCCTTAAGGGACTAGGTGTAGAATACCCCTCGAACTTACTTACTCAAGACAACTAGGCTACAGGCCAAGACTGGACCAAAGACACCCCAACTGTTTGACGCGAGGCACAATGTTGGTGACACCGAGACTCGGTTACTAAGAAGGAGGTCTAACCTTTAAACTTCAGCATTTTTTTTTTCACATTATACTTCAATTCACTTCACATTTAAATAGTCTAAAATCGGTCACAACTAGTCACCATAAGCACAAGGCAATACAAGACAACTAGATGGTCAAACCTTTTGGACTACTTGGAGTTCCTATTTTCCGATTCAACCTCAGTCTCAAAATGTAAAACCCATTACTATTCTCTCAAGAGGGTGTTCATTACATCAGATGGGATTTCTAAAACATTTAAACTCTCATTTTGTATCTAAGCAAGGAATTAAAACATTTATCTTACCAAAGCCAGAAAAAATTGGGCACTTTTTATCTTTGTGACAATGCTCTACCAACTATTAACAAGTTTTACTCAAGTTGACACCCCCCCACACACACTTAAATTATGCAATGACCTCAGTGCATGCAAGATATATAAAAAAACATGATAGAAGCAAATAGAGGAAAGAGTGTACCCGATGTTTGAAATCATGATAGAGCACGCAACAGTAAAACCTAACAAAAAACAAAGAAAAGAGACGAAAAAGAACAAGAAATAACATCTAAACAAATGGGTTGCCTCCCATAAAGCGCTAAGTTTAGAGTCTTCAGCCAGACTCAGTGAGATGCAGCCAATGGAGGTGGAGGCTCAAATCTAAATGTGCATGGTGACTGCTCCAAAGAAGTGGAAGAGTCCAACAATGTGTTGAATTCCTCAATATTTAGGTTAGATTCCCCAAAGGGCACGTAATACTGCAGGGGATCATCAATAAACATGTTTGGAGTATAATCAGCCACGACCTCATCAATAAAGTTCATCGCAAAGCACTCTTCATCCCTATTTGAGCTTAAGGATGCATTGAAGATGTTGACTTTAAGTTTCTTATTGCCAAATGATATGTTCATGACACCCGATCTACAATTGATGCAAGCATTCCCAATGGCTAAAAAGGACCATCCAAGAATGACTGGTGGTAACTTATTGGTAGTTGTATTGTGTGAAACCCGGCCATAACCTTGACCCAGATACTCTTTGACTGTAGGTCCGAAGACCCAAAGTAGAAGTGATAGTCAACTATGGGCCATATTGGTAGAAGACATAGTGTTCGACTCCGAACCTATGGAGATTGAAGATGATGCCCCATACTTGAAAACAATGTTGGATATAGAAAAGAGACTACGCCTTGATGAAGAGAAGATTGGTTGATGACCTTAGAACTTGGTGGGTTATGATTTAAACCCATTTTTCCATGCTAGGTATGTTATAGAATATGTGTTTAAAGTTTCGTTTGATTCGGAGTAGTGGAAGACCCTCAAATCCCTGTCTTTGGCTTTGCTGTCTGCCTGGGTCGATTGCTTGGGTCGACTGGGCCAGGCTACCCAGCCAATCGACCTATAGATGCTGAACTAGAGGAGAATCTTTTGTTTAGGTTATGTTGCTATATATACCCCATGACTTCGTGATTTTAGTATCCCTAGCCTCCAAAGCACTTAGAGAACGAAGGGAAACCATCTCCAAGCCTCCAAAAGTGTAAAAGAAGATCTAATCTTGCAACCTTGCTAGTTCTCTCTCTTGTTCTTCAATAAAAGGTTAGTATTCAATCTTTTGTGTTCTTAACTTTATTCTTTCCATGATCACTCTCATATTTGAACTGAGATTATGATGAAGATGCTACAACCTTGTCATATCTTTACAATCTCTTTTCAGCCTCTTGTGCCATGATCATCTTATTCATTCTTAACATGATTTTTATGATTTCTTCTTAAACTATGATCATATTCTTATTTTGATTTATTCTAGCATTATAGATGCTTCTCTATGATTATTCATACCTTTGATTTACTGTGTTCTTGTACTAGAATGAGATCTTATCATCTCTAGTTCATCTTTTTTGTTCATAGCATGTTTCGATTGAAAACCATGATTTTTACCAAAATAGAAACTATGATTTCAAATTAGTAAGTAATGGTTTTAATGGTTGTTTGATGTCTAAATTATGCTTTTTAGTCTTAGACTACTGTGTTAGACATTCCCTCCAAGTTTCGTCGCATTCCGGATTGTGTAGCATAGGTTTCAGATCAAGATTCTATTCTTGGATTCGGATTTGCTCTTGGGCAGACTGCCTGGGTCGACTGACTCAGTCCACCCAGCCAATCAATCCGCAAGAACAGAATTAGATTTCTTCATCCGTTTCGATTCGATTGATGCTTATTCTTTTAGGACTACTTCCTAATGATTGTGTGATGCTATTCTAGGGTTTATTTGCTAACTTTGGATTCATCCTCTTGTCCGTCCGGATTATATTCGAATCTATTTAAGGTAAGGAAAGTTGTTACCATATTAACATAGATTTCATAGATTTAGTTTCTAATTTGGGAACTACTTAGATTTACTACTGTTATGTTAGTTTCTATTATGATATGAATGATGCAAGTACAGTAGGATTTTATTTCCTTATTTACTTTATGTACTTGGATCATGTACGAATGCTTATTCATGTATGTTGCTTATTTATTTAATCTTGTCTTATTATACTCTTTCATATGATGAGATATCTGTCGTGGATGATATGACTGAATTATGATTGTGATTGTTTAGGTATGATTTGGGATTGGGGAATGTCCTTTTGACATTTCTGTCCTTGGACCTCATTGGGAGTAGTATGGGATATTTCCAATGTTGCCATTTGACTCTTTCCCGGATTATTGGTTTTCATACCTAGGAGTTGTCTAGCAGTGTTTGGCTAGGATATTCCCTGTTATATCAGACCCAATTCGGAAGGGTATTGAGACCGAACGACCCGTGGTAGCAATGGGGATTTATGGGCGCTCAAGACCGGTAACCAACCCGTAAGGGGACATGAATCACATTGTGGGGGCCATGTATGGGTAGAGTTGCATATGGATAGACTTGGACTCATGGGCGTTCAAGACCGGTAACCAACCCGTGAGAAAACATGAGAGCTTCCCGTTCACTATATGTGGATGACCTATAGGGTTGATGAGTCCGTAGACTGGGACTATGCTAACTCTAGTGTGAAGGATACAGGAAAGGATCGCTAGGGGCGAGGAATGGACGTATCTGGATCTGAGTTGATGTAACTAAGTAGATGACTTGCATTGGGCTAGGCTTTACCCTGACATGCACCAATACTTAGACCAATGGTGATGTGAGAGAGAGGTGACCTAAACCCCTAACCAAGGAATGTCCAAGAAGGATGCAAGACCCAACTACCACCGGCAGACCCAAGATGCTAAGATGGCTGAGGGGGAGTGATTGAGACCTACCCAAAGAAGTATGGTGCTATGACTTAAAGCATGTCTACCTATAGAGACCAGCATACATAGAGTTAGATTCATACATGCATTGTTTGTCTCATATCATATAGCATTATGTTTTGCTTATGTTATCATGTTATTTATGCTATTATGGAATAACTTGCCTTGCTGAGTTTCTTTTGAAACTCACTCCTTTTGTACAACATCTTTTTTTAGATAATTCTGCAGGCCCTGATGGCTATGAAGCGCAATATGAGGAAGTGCACGATGAAGAAGCGTACAATAAGCAAGGTGTTGGCGACTATGAAGATTACTTTGAGGATTCCTCGAGTGGTCTCATTGGTCACCAAGATTAGCTCTATTGTGGAGTGGGAGCGTCTGAGCATAATCGATGAAGTCTATGTTTACGAAGATGTTCTTTACAAAGTAGAATAGACTTAGCTTAGTTAGATTATATCTTTCTTTCTTGTCTTTAGAATCAGTTGTAATCTCCTTTGATTCTCGAACTACATTCCGTTGTGCTCGTGGAGTGAGATTCCGCCTCACTCTATATTTGATTTTATATATCTATTGGTATCATTTCTGCACTCTGATGTTTATCCCATTACTTTACTTTGATTCATTTGAATAATATTGTTAACCTTGATTTAGTCTTGTTCTTGATTATATTGTTGTGAATGTGGGAGGTTGATTTTACTAACTATTGGATCTTGTGAACTGTGGATCACACACTCGGGTATGCCAGATAGGGTACCGACTGGGTGGATGTGACATATTGTCCATAGCTAGGATCAAAAAATCAACAAGAAAATATAGATCCTCAACCTTTACCAAAATGTTTTCAAGTAGCCCATCGGGTCGTTTGATTGAATGGTCTGCCAATTGTAGAATCACATCAGTGGATTTCAAATCTCCTAGACCAAACCTATCATAAAATGAACCTGGTAAAATATTCACACTGGCTCCCAAATCAAGCAATGCTTTGCTTATGGATAAATCTCCAATGACACATGAAATTAAAGGTGTACCTGGATCTTTAAGTTTAGGGGGCAGTTGGTTGGAAATTACCGAGGTGACTGGTTCAGTTAGGTGCACAGTTTTAGGTGTTTGAGTCTTCAACTTACGCTTTTGGGTGCACAAATCTTTTAGAAACTTAGCATAAGCTGGGACTTGCTTGATAGCATATAATAGTGGGAGATTGATACAAACTTGTTGGAATAAATCAATCATCTCTTGCATCTTAGCATTCTTTCTAGAATCTGGAATTGAGGACTCAAGAGCTTCAAGGAAGGGGGCTTTGGGAGTGTAAGATTTAGGAGTAGGACCCTCTACAATCGGAATGTGCAATCCCTTACAAGGAAATTGATGGGAAATACTCACAGGTGGTGTTTCTTTACTAGGCTTGTGTGCATCATTGCCAGTCTCATGGGTCAAATCAACCTCTTCTCGACTCTCAAGATCAATGGGCAATGTCTTAGGAGTAGGCAAAGGTGCATAATATTCCTTCCCACTGCGTGTCACGACCGAGACTGCTTGGACTTGTTCTTTCATAGACCCAATTTGATGATTAGGGTTACCTATTGGTTGACTAGGTAATTGACCAACCTCCCTCCTACTGATGGCATCAGCTAGTTGACCAAGTTGGGTTTCCAATTTGTTAATGGACTGAGAATGGGAATGCAACAATTGAGTGTTTTGCTCTAATCCACTAAGTGCTTTTAGTACCTTATCCTCAAATGATGAATTATGTGAGGGTTGTGGAGATGATGGTTGTTCATTCCTATAGGCATTTTGGTGCATATTAAATAGAGGTGGCCTATAAGGTATTTGATTAGAGGGATTGGGCATTGAGTTTTGCCATGAAAATTAGGGTAGTCTCTCCATCCTTGGTTGTAGGTAGTGGAAAATGGGTCATTGCTCAGTTTAGAAACTCTTTGGGTAAAATGTGCATTCTCTTGAACGAATTCAGGGTGTTGAATAGCCAAATAGCAATCAGTGACATTGTGGGAAAGGCTAGAACATAAAGCACATGCTTCAATCTAATTAGGTGGAGAGGAACTTGTAGGAAGTGGAGATGGGGTTTGTTGTCCTAATAACAAGAGATAATCCAAGTTCTTAGATAGCAAGTCAACCTTAGCATTCATCTCAATGGTAGGATTGATCTCATAGAGACCACTCTTCTTTTGGTTGCACAATGGATGGAATCTCAGTCCTAGCTGCTGAAGCATGGTGTTGGGAGTTTTCACTAAGGGTCACAAAAAGTTCCCATGCCTCATTCTCATTCTTGTGCATGAAAGTCCCACCACAAGAAGAATCAACCATTTGCCTATGTCGGTCTCTAAGGCCATCATAAAAGCATTGAATCAATTGCCATTTAGGAATAGCATGGTGTGGGCACTTTCTAAGTAATTCTTTTAGTCTTTCCCAGGCCTCATGAAATTGTTCTCCTTCTTGTTGGGAGAAACTTGTTATTGCTCTCCTAATGCTATTAGTACGGCCAATGGGGAAGAACTTTTTAAGGAACTCCTGTTGCATTTCTGCCCAAGTAGAAATTTTAACATTGTCCAAAAAATGAAGCCAACGCTTAGCTTTATCTTTAAAGGAGAATGGGAAAAGAAGTAACCTTAAAGCATCAACTGAGAGGTTTTGAATTTTAACCTTGGAGGACACCTCTAAAAACTCATCTAAGTGCTTATAAGGCTCTTATTGGCAAGTCCATAAAAAGATGGTAGCATTTGAATCACACTAGATTTAATCTCATATTGAGCCGCCTCTATGTCAGGCAACTTAATACAAGAAACCGGAGTATATATCATAGGAATGAAATGCTCACTCAAGGGCCTCATTGGAGGCTCATAGTTTTTCATGGTTCTTTGCCTTCTAAGGTTGGCCAAAGTCTCTTCTAACTCTAAGTCAAGTGGAGTCAACTCAGGGTTTAGGAACCGACGACCATGCATACACACAGAAGAATAAAAAAAAGAGTAAGCTAAATAAGTAAAATTAAAAGAAAATAACTATAGCAAAATGGAGAATTTATGACGTACCTGAAGCGCAATCCACGTGATCTTTCGAACAAAAGTTATACATGTGGGATCTAAGGGATGGAGATCTTTAAAAATTAACCTAAACAACCCAATCTAATGCAAATATTACAATTGAAAAATCCTAAATACAATTATATCTAAGAAATAAAAGATAACGACATAATCTAATTATTGAATCGCTACTCTTGCAATTACCTACAAAACAAAAGGAAAAGAGATTAGTTAAATAATCAAAGAAAAAAATTAGAAATTAAAAACTCTAAAATTACTCTAAAATTTATGCCTAATTGACAAAAATCAATCCTAACAACCATGCTTTGGTTCCCCGGCAATGGCGCCAAAATTTGATAGTGTCGCTAACCAATCAAAAATAAAATCCTATACTAATCTAGCAAGCAGAAAGTACGGGGTCGAACTATGGGGAACTAAAAGGCTAAGTCACTAAGATTGAATTCAATAAAACTTAATTTAAACTAAATCTACTAATTAATGTAAAAACGTTAACTATGAATATGTGAAGATCTTTGGGATTTCGAATCCCCAATGCTTTTCCCTAACCGATATAACTCTACACTTCAAAGCAAATTAGGGATGGTCTTCCTAGGTATGCCCTATCTTCTCAAGACTATCGTCCTTCACCGAAGCTTGGCACGCTTAGTTCGCTGAGCTATAGAACATCTTTGGCCAAACTCAAACACAATCAACTAGAAGATATAGAACAATCAAATTAATGAAATAAGCATGGTTCATCTACATCCCAAAGAAAAGGAACTAGCTTCTCATTATCTCAAAGTTCATAAGAAAAATAAAGATGAAACATAGGGGGAGAGAGAGAGAGAGAGATGTGGTCTTCTTCTTCAGCAATGAGAGATGAGAGCCGCGTTCGCCGTCTTCTTCTCTTCTCTGTGGTTGGTTTTTCTTTTATGTCTCCCGCACACAATGAATCCCTTCTCTTGACCCGTCGATTTCACCTTTATTCTTTCGAATTTTAGGAAAACTCAAAACTGAAAAGTTGTATATATTTTCGATATCGTTCCACAGAATCTTGAATCACCGAAATCCAAGCTCATATGAGAGATATATGCCCAAATACTGAAGGTAGGTCTGTTTACCCGATTTTCAAATTTATTACCAATTTTGTTCCTTAGACCTCCACCTGTTTCTAATTTGGCTAAGATCTCACTTTTCATGATTTCTTGGGCACCAAGATTGAATGCCATGATTTAAAATCCACCAATATCTAAAATATTTGCCAACTTTACTCCATATTATCTATAATAACCAAAATCATTTTATTCCTGAAAAATACACAAAAATACTCGATTAGCTTTCTTTAATTAAATAAGTATGAGGAATTAAATCAAATAAATAATGGTAACTGCATGCTTATCACCAACCCATGAGAGGACATGAATCACATTGTGAAGGCCATTTATTGGTAGGGTTGCAAATAGTAGACTTGGGCTCATGGGCGCTCAAGACCAGTAACCAACTCGTGAGAGGACATGAGAGTCCGTAGTCAGGGACTATGCTAACTCTAGTGTGAAGGATACAGGAAAGGATCACTAGGGGCGAGGAATGGACGTATCTGGATCTGAGTTTATATGACTAAGTAGATGACATGCATTGGGCTAGGTTTTACCTTGACATGCGCCAGTACTTAGACCAATGGTGATGTGAGAGAGCGGTGACCTATACCCCTAGCCATGGATTGTCCCGAGGGATGGAGGACCCATTACCAACCGGCGTTGTGTGATTAGACCCTCCTAAAGAAGTATGGTGCTATGACTTAAAGCATGTCTTGCTATAGAGACCAGCATACATAGAGTTCGATTCATACATTCATTGTCTGTTTCATATCGCATTGCATCATGTTATGTTCTAAAATCATGTTATTTATGTTGTTATGATTTAACTTGCCTTATTGAGTTCATTCGAACTCACTCCTTTTTGTACAACCTCTTGTGTTAGATTCCTCTACAGGTACTGATTACTATGAAGGGCAATATGAAGAAGCGTACTACTTGCAAAGTGCTAGCTACAATGAATATCACATTGATGATCCCACATTTGGTCATATGTTGCGTACTACGATTAGACCTAATGTGGAGTGGGAATGTCTGAGTTGGATTGATGAAGTCCATTATTACGAAGACATTATTTATTGAGTAGAAGACTTTTAGTTTAGTTTGACTTATTTTCTTTACCTTCCTTTGAGAACATTTGTATTTCTTTTAGACTGACGTGCTAAATTTCCGATGTAACTGTGGAGTGAGATTCCACTTCACTCTACTCCTTTTTGATGTTTACATCTGGTATCATTTCTCTACACTCTGATTAGACTGTCATTCTTTTCCTTATTTGATTTCTTATTATAATATTATAGTTTGATTATATCCGGTCATGATTATGTTATTGCTTATGTGGGAGGATGATTTCCTCAATACTTGATCTTTGGGGCTGTGGTCACACACTCGGGTATGCCAGATAGGGTACCGGCTGCATGGATGTGGCAGAGTGGTACCAGAGCCCAAAGTTGAAGGAAATCCTAACCACAGAAAACAATAATAGAACATTCCTGAGTCATAGATCCAAAAATGACTCAATTACTCTTAGAAGTGAATAATAGAACACTTGAACTAGAAACTTGATTAATAAAGCATAATTGGTGATTTGAATAATACACAATATTATGATTTAATAAATATCATATAATGCAATAAAGGAAAGTGTATAATACACAATAATAAAGAGAAACAAAGTGAACTTCATTAATTTTAAGAAAAGTTTACAACAATTGCATCTGATAAAGCATAATGGAAAATCCTAAGTACAATCTATCTAGGTGATCTCCTCTGATCTCTAAATGCTCTGAAGTCCTCGGCCATCTGAGTAAGCTGAGACTCTATACGCTCTTGCCATGACTCCATAGTACTGTACATCTGCTCCTGTCTGACCTCCATCCTCTCTATCATGGAAGCCATTGATCTCATCTGTGCACGTAGATCCGAAGTCTCTAGATCTGAGTGTTAAGGACCTCCAGTCTCAAAATGTGATGATCTGGGAAACTCATGATGCTCTAGATCAGCCTCATGCATCTCAGTGTCATCCTCTGCCTGATCATCAGAATCTGGACCAGCATCACCCTCATCTGTTGAAACCTCATCCTCATAAGTATCATCATCATCCTTACCCTCTGGACCTGGAGATCTCATAGTCTGAGTAAGCCGCATCTGTTTGATAGTCCTAGTCTCGATCGTATACCCTAATGCTCCAGTGATACATATGCGCCCTCTAGACTCACCCCAAAGTGCTGGAAGACTAATGTCAGTAATCTCCCAAAGCAAAGGTTCTACATACTCGGATGCGCCACCAGATCTATCATGACATTCTGGATTATGTAGGACAAGTCGATCTGGAATCCCATGTAAATGCGGTATATGACTAAGGCCTCCATCACTATGACACTATGATGATGTCTGGCCTTCGGCATGATGTTTTGGCCCACAATGCGACTGATAATTCGAGCCGAATCCGTCATCTGCCTGTTGTTCCATGGAAGGTAACACTCTAAGTCCCTCCAAAGAGTGGAAAATATATCGTGAAGCTCATAGGGCAATAGATAGCGGTCCACCTCAGCTCCTGAGGGGGTGAAGATTCAGTGGAAGAACCATACCCCTGAAGAAGCGTCTTGGGAGAAGGAAGAAGACATGAAGGAGAAGTTTCCTCATCTTTTTGGAAGTTCAGGTATGCTTTCAATTTCGAGGAAGAAATTTCTTTTAAGGAGGGGGGAATGTGAAACCCGGCCCTAACCTTAACCCGGATACTCTATTGTCTATAGGTCCGAAGACTCGAAGTAGAAGTAAAAGTCAACTATGGGCCATATGAGTAGAAGATATAGTGTTCGACTCCGAACCTATGGAGATTGAAGATGATGCCCCATATTTGAAGAAAGTGTTGGATATAGAAAAGAGACTATGCCTTGATGAAGAGAACATTGGTTGATGACCATAGAGCTTGGTGGGATATGATTTAAAGCCATTTTCCCATGCTAGGTAAGTTATAGTATATGTGTTTAAAGTTTCTTTTGATTCCAAGTAGTGGAAAACCCTCAATTCCCTAACTTAGGCTTTCTTGTCTGCCTGCGTCGACTGCTTGGGTCGACTGGGCCAGGCTACCCAGCCAATCGACCCAGAGATGCTGATCTCGAGCAGAATCTTCTGTTTAGGTTATGTTGCTAAATATTCCCCATGACTTCGTGATTTTAGTATCCCTAGCCTCCAAAACACTTAGAGAACGAAGGGAAACCATCTCCAAGCCTCCAAAAGTGTAGAAGAAGATCTAATCTTACAAACTTGCTAGTTCTCTCTTTTGTTCTTCAATCAAAGGTTAGTATTCAATCTTTTGTGTTCTTGATTCATTCTTTCTATGATCACTCTCATCTCTGAACTAAGATTATGATGAAGATGCTGCAACCTTGTAGTCATATCTTTGCAATCTCTTTTCATTCTCTTATGCCATGATCATCTTATTCATTCTTAATATGATTTTTATGATTTCTTCTTGAACTATGATCATATTCTTATTTTGATTTATTCTAGCATTGTAGATGCCTCTCCATGATTATTCATACCTCTGATCTACTGTGTTCTTGTACTAGAATGAGACCTTATCATCCCTAGTTCATCTCTTTCGTTCATAGCATGTTTCCAATGAAAACCACGATTTTTACCAAAATAGAAACTATGACTTCAAATTAGTAAGTAATGGTTTTAATGGTTGTTTGATGTCTAAATTATGCTTTTTAGTCTTAGACGACTGTGTTAGACATTCTCTCCAAGTTTCGTCGCATTCCGGATTGTGTAGCATAGGTTTTTGATCAAAATTCTCTTTTTGGTTTCGGATTTGCTCTTGGGCAGACTGCCTGGGTCGACTAACTCAGTCAACCCAGCCAATCAACTCACAAGAACAGAATTGGATTTCTTCGTCCGTTTCGATTTGATTGATGCTCATTCTTTTTGGACTACTTCCTAATGATTGTGTGATGCTATTCTAGTGTTTATTTGCTAACTTTGGATTCATCATCTTGTCCATCCGGAATATATTCAAATCTATTTAAGGTAAAGAAAGTTGTTATCATATTAACATAGATTGCATAGATTTAGTTTCTAATTTGGGAACTACATAGATTTGCTATTGTTATGTTAGTTTCTATTATGATATGAATGTTGTAAGTACAGTAGGATCTTATTTCCATAATTACTTTATGTACTTGATCATGTATGAATACTTATTCATGTATGTTGCTTATTGATTTAATCTTGTCTTATTATACTCTTTCATATGATGAGATATCTGTCGTGGATGATATGACTGAATTATGATTGTGATTGTTTAGGTATGATTTGGGTTGGGGAATGTCCTTTTGACATTTCTGTCCTTGGACCCCATTGGGAGTAGTATGGGATATTTCCAATGTTGCCATTTGACACTTTCTCGGATTATTGGTTTTCATACCTAGGACTTGTCTAGCACTGTTTGGCTAGAATATTTTCCCTGTTATATCAGATCCGATTCGGAAGGGTATTGAGACTGAACGACCCATGGTAGCAATGGGGATTTATGGGTGCTCAACACCGGTAACCAACCCGTGAGGGGACATGAATCACATTGTGGGGGCCATGTATTGGTAGAGTTGCATATGGATAGACTTGGGCTCATGGGCATTCAAGACCGGTAACCAACCCGTGAGAAGACATGAGAGCTTCCCATTTACTATATGTGGATGACCTATAGGGTTGATGAGTCCGTAGTCTGGGACTATGCTGACTATAGTGTGAAGGATACCGGAAAGGATTGCCAGGGGCGAGGAATGGACGTATCTGGATCTGAGTTGATGTAACTAAGTAGATGACTTGCATTGGGCTAGGCTTTACCCTGAAATGCGCCAATACTAAGACCAATGGTGATGTGAAAGAGAGGTGACCTAAACCCCTAACCAAGGAATGTCCAAGAAGGATGCAAGACCCAACTACCACCGGCAGACCCAAGATGCTAAGATGGCTGAGGGGGAGTGATTGAGACCTACCCAAAGAAGTATGGTGCTATGACTTAAAGCATGTCTACCTATAGAGACCAGCATACATAGAGTTAGACTCATACATGCATTGTCTGTCTCATATCATATCACATTATGCTTTGTTTATGCTTTCATATTATTTATGCTATTATGGAATTACTTGCCTTACTGGGTTTCTTTTGAACTCACTCCTTTTGTACAACATCTTTTGTTAGATTATTCTACAGGTCTTGATGATTATGAAGCACAAGATGAAGAAGCGTACTATACGCAAGGTGTTGGCAACTATGAAGATTACATTGAGGATTCCTCGAGTGGTCTCACTTGTTACCAAGATTAGCCCTACTGTGGAGTGGGAGTGTCTGAGCATGATTGATGAAGTCTATGTCTATGAAGACATTCTTTACAAATTAGAATAGACTTTAGCTTAGTTAGATTATATCTGTGAAATCCAGCCCAAACCTAGCCAGGTCACCCTATCTGTTTTGGGTAAAGAAGGGTTAGTTTAAATGTTGACTTTAAAGTTGGACCGTGATTTCAGTTTTGTTTAATGTTGACTTGGAAGTTTGACCGTGATTTCAGTTTTACTATCTTTGAAAATCTTAGGAAGCCATGTCAGACCTTTCTCTTAGGGTTGATCCTGTCACATCTCCCCAGCCGGTACCCTATCTAGATTACCCGGGGAAGTGATCCACAGCCCAAAAAATCAAGTTTAGGAACAATCATATCCATTTAGCACAATAACATAATCAAAAGCAAGAACAAATCATTGTATTATAATAAGTTAATAATAAAATTCAAGAAAAGATCTCAAAAGAATCACTAAGAATATCAAAGTGCGAAAACATGATACCAAATCAAAAGACAACTGTAGAGTATAGCGGAAATATACTCCACAACATATGCGGAAGGTAGATCGAAATCTAAGTAAAGCTCTAAGCTAATACAAGTAATGTAAAAGATAAGTCTAGAAGAAACAAGAGAAATCTAATCCACATCTTCAGTCTGCTCTTCTTCATCTTCAGTCTTCATCTTCTTCACCTTGCCCTTCCTTATATGGACCGTCATCATATTCCAAACCTGCAGAGAAGTCTAACAAAAGATATGGTACAAAAGGAGTGAGTTTCAAAAGAAACCCAGTAAGGCAGTTAAATCCATAATAACATAAATGGCAGGATTTCAGAACAAACATAAATGCAATATGGTATGAGACAAACAATGAATGTATGGATCTAACTCTATGTATGCTGGTCTCTATTGGCAAACATGCTTTAAGTCATAGCACCATACTTCTTTGGGTAGGTCAATCACACAACGCCTTTTGGTAGTGGGTCCGGCATCCCTCGGGACATTCCATGGCTGGGTTTAAGTCACCGCTCTCTCACATCACCATTGGTCTAAGTATTGGCGCATGTCAGGGTTAAGCCTAGCCAAATGCAAGTCTTCTACTTAGTTATATCAAGTCAGATCCAGATACGTCCATTCCTCGCCCCTGGCGATCCTTTCCGGTATCCTTCACACTAGAGTCCTCATAGTCCCTGACTACGGACTCATCAACCCTATTGGTTATCCCCATATGGTAAACGAGAAGCTCTCACGTCCCCTCACGGGTTGGTTACCGGTCTTGAGCGCCCGTGAGCCCAAGTCTATCCATATACAACCCTACCAATAAATGGCCCCCACAATGTGATTCCTGTCCTCTCACGGGTTGGTTACCGGTCTTGAGCGCCCACAAATCCCCATTGCTACCACGGGTTGTTCGTTCTCAATACCCCTCCGATTAGGGTCTGACATAACTGGACATCCTAGCCAAACACTACTAGACAATCCTAAATATGTCATCCCACAGTTTAGGAAGGTGTCCAGAGGGCATCTCTGGAAACATCCCATAATATTCCCTCCGATGTCCAAGGACAGAAGTGTCAAAAGGACACCTCTCCTTCCCGAACCATACTTAATCAATCACAATCACAAATCAATCATATCATACACATTTACAGTATATAGAAAATATACCATAATAAGATTCATCTCATATCCAGTTGACAAATAAAGACTTTCATAAACTAAAGAAAGCAAGTAAATAATGCTACTGTAATTGAAGTAAATACAGCAGTAATATATTCATAAAAGAATCTAATTATGGTAACAAATCCGAAAGATTCTAATATAGAAACTAAAATCACACAATCTATGCTATTATAGAAGTAACCATCCTTACCTTATATAACTTGAAGATAATCTCCAAGGATCAAGGAGAATCTTCCCAAACTTGGCAAGAAGGTCCTAAACAAGTATATATACCATATTAGGAAAGAAACCTAGAAGGAAAGATATCAAAACATCCAAAACAGACCAAATCTGGAGTTGCTGTACTCATTGGTCGATTGGATTGGTCTACTGTCTCAGTCGACCAATCAGTCGACCAACAGAGACAGTGGCCTACAAAATCAGAGTTTTAAGAATAAAGAACCGAATTTGGTGGTTCAAAAGGGTACCAAACAAGGGGGAAACTACTATGACAGTATCCTAGTATATAGAGGACTTCAAAACACTAATCAAATCAAGTCTTCAAGTGACAAATTAGGAAACAAAAGTTACCATAATTAGATCAATCATGGTTCTTGAAGAATTCATAGTAACAATCATGGACAAGAACGATAGGATGATGGATCATTGATTGTGATAAAGAAATCATGAAAAGCATGCATAGATCTTCAAGAAAAATAGATCTAAGACTGAAGAACATGAATCTAAATAAGGAAACAAAACTTACCATAAATGTATCAGTTATAGTTTTCGAAGAAAGCATGGTATGATCAAGAAGAAAGAACTAAAGATTGACAGGTTACAACTCTTGTAAAGAAAACACAGCGATTAACTACTAATATGATCAATAAAACAGATCTAAGAAGATCAAAATTTGAATCAAAAGATGAACAAAGACAAGATCATGATTTAGATCATGATTCCTTCAAAAGCTTGCAATGATCATGGTTAAGATCATTGCATTAGCCATTAATCCTTAGGAAGATCATGAGGGATGAGTAGAGAGATGTTTGCAACAGAGAATGTAGCATCTTCTCTACTATGTCAGCCTAAAAAGGAAAGAAAAATAGAGATGGAGAAGAAGAAGAGAGTGTAGACATACCTTTGATGCAAGAGGAAGAAGATTACTTGAGTTCTTGCGAGGGATCAACCAAGGATGCAAGGAAATTGATTAGAATGGAGTTCTAACTCGTTCCAGAGGCTTAGGAGGCAGAGGAGACGAACTAATCCCGAGATTGGACTTAAATAGAGAAACAAAGACCTAAATCTGGAAAATAGATCTCATTGGTCGATTGGATTGGTCTACTGGCCCAGTCGACCAATCAGTCGACCAATGGAGACAGCAAGGTACAGATTGCACTGTTTTGGTCATAACTTCTTCGTTTGAAGTCCAATTGATCCGAAATTCGAAAGGGAACTTCACACAAACATACTAAGACTATCTAGCATGAATTTGACATCATCCATGGTCCAAAAATCAGTACTTTATAAATTGGGAACATGAGTTTCTAAATTGGAAACAACATGGTTCTCATAGCAAACTCACCATGGATTCAAGGGAAGAATTAGAGAGAACAAGGCTTCTCTCTAATGGAATATCAAGAACATATCAGAGGCAAGAATAACTAAATAGAAAATCAAAAGAATACTAATCCTAGAATGAGAGGAATCAAAAATAGAAACTTACTAGAATGCTTATATCAATGGTCAACATAGAAGGCTAAAATGGCTAGAAAGAAAGGGGAATTGATTCAAAGAGATGAAATACATTAGAACAGAAGTAAGGCTAAGATCAAACATGTTAAATATTAATGAGAAAAGAAGCTACAGTAGAATGATCATGCTGTCCAAAACTCAACCAAAATCAGTGAAGAATTGAGGAGATTCACCATGTGGTTTCAAGGAATGCATAGAGTGATTGGGAGTTCACTCTAAGACATAAGGAGATTAGAGAATAGGTAGTTATAGTAGTGTAACACCTTCTCCACAATCAAAACATCAAGATAGAACAGTAAGAAGAAGAAAAGAGAGAAGAAGGAGACAGAACACTGAAATCAAAGTCCAACTTCAAGATGTAACATTAAACTAACATTTCTTCACCCAAAATAGATAGGGTGTCCTGGCTAGGTTTGGGCTGGATTTCACCGATCCAATGTCCCAAAATGAGGGATGATGTCTTTGTGGGCCATCTTAGTAGAAGATATGGTGTTTGACCCAAAACCCATGGATATTGATGATCGTGTTTCCTTATGGAAACTTTAATTGATTTGGTGTTGAACTACTCATCGGTGAAGAAGAGCTTGGTTGATGGACCTAAAGCTTAGTTGGACCTGGTTTGAAGACATCCCTCCATACTAGGTAAGTAGTATGATGCGTTGAAAGAAGCCCATCCAAAAATATTGAAGTTAGGCCCATTAAATCCCTATTTTTGAACAAGCTGTCTAGGCAGTGGCATTTTGGTAATTTTCTGTTTTGAAGGTTTTTAAAAGCTTTATTTCTTTTAATTTCGTGGTAAACAATCCCACTAGGTTTATAACTCTCTAGAGAACGTGGAAAGGACCTTAGAACTTCCTCTTTGGCAACCAATCAATCAACAGGGTCAGTTTGGTCAGTTTGATGAAATCCTAGTAATTCTTGGACTCTGTGTGCTATTTAAAGAGGGGGAAATCCATGTTTTTCAATCCCAATCTGTTCTAAACCTTTGGAGAACGTGAGAAGAGCCCTAGATCCTCTCCTTCGAAGCTAGGGAAGACCCTCAAGCATCTGTTCAGATTTCTTCATCGGTTTCTCTTCTAAAAGGTTAATATTCAATTCGCTTCTTCTTTAATTCATTCTTTCTTCTCTACTTCTGATATTCTGATTATGAGAAGCGTATTACACTGCTGTAATGACCTCTTCTCTAATTCTTTTAGCCCTAGAGTGAATCCCCCAATTCACTCTATGTTCTTGAAGCCATATGGCGATGATTCTTGAATTTGATTCCACCAACAATCTTGATGATACTTTCCCTGAATTTTCTACCTATCTTTATGATTGTGGGGAAGGTCTCATACTATTACCATGACCTTCCCTTGTGTCCTCATGATTGAGGAGTTGATCCTTGTTTTTCCTTGGACCAATTGGCAACCCTTCTATTTTCTATAAATTCATTGGATCCTCCCCAAGACTTTCTTTATTATGATTTATTTATGTTTATTCCCTAGGGTGAATCTTTATTCTCCCTAGTCTTCCCATGGGATATTAGGATTTCTTTCCTTTGAATTTATTTACATTCTTTTCTTTCATTGGTACACCCTTCCTATTTCCATTCTTGATTTTGAAATATTAATGAGATGTTCCTTTATCTATCTTGGGTTGTTTTTTTGTGAGAGTTTATTATGGGTAACTCTCATGGGAGGTAACCAACTCTTATGAGAGGTAACCATATCTGAGACCCTAATGTTCTTTTATCTATTGGAAACTTCCCAACACCTTTTCAGATTGTGCATTCTTTGTTTCTCTTTTCCTAGGGTGAATCTTGATTACCCCTAGCCTTTCCATGAGAGCCATCAGTTTTGTTCTGAATCTGCGCACCGAAGAGGGGTGAATTAGTTGAAATACCTAATGAACTCCTGTGCTCAATCCGAATATATTTCCCAAAACTAGACTTCGTAATGGACCTCCAGGAGAAAACCCCACTCAATTTGACCCCATATAACCTTTCAAATCCCTGTCCGAAGTTGCTGAACTATGTCTGTCAAATCCTGCTTGCGCATCAAAGAAGATGAACTTATTTGGTGGACCTAATGAACTCCAATTCTTGATCTGAAAGTATTTCTGGAAACCAGACTTCTTGATTGACTCGTAGAAGAAAACCTCACTCAATTTGACCCTGTATCGCCCTCCGAATCCCTGTTTGAACCTTGCTGTTCTGCTTGGTCGACTGATTGGTCTACTGGACCACTCGACCAAGCACTCGACCAAAGGGTTTGCCAAATCCGAGAATTTGTAATTTTTAGGGTTTTTCACTTCTATTTAAACCCTACTTCGAGTTTCTTAGTTACGGCAGCCTCCTAAACACTTTTTGAACGTGAGAAGACCTCTCTGAAACTCTCTCTGGTGATTTCGAACGATTCCTCTGCAGATCTGAAACCTCTCTTCTTTGATCTGACAATTCAAGGTTAGTATCTCTTCTGAAATTATAATTATTCTTTCTTTGATCTTGTTCTTGATTGAGATCAGGAAGTTGATGCTGCATCCTTGCAACCATCCCTTCGTGATCTCCTTCGTTTCTTTGAGATCTATGATCATCATCATGATCTCAACCCTAGCCGAAGATTTTCTTGAAACCCTAACCCTTGTATCATCCTTCTGGAAAATCTTGGTAACCTCCCATGCAAGGGAAACCTCGTGGGCAATGTTTCTATTAACCTAAATTAGTTTTCCTATGATTTTCTTATTGCTTTTGGCCAATTATTTAATTTTCTTTCATTCTGTGATCTCAACCTTTTTATGGGAACCATAAGGTAGAAACCCTAATTTCTTGGGTCAAATCAAGAACCCATATTTTGACCATGACTTGATGATTTTATCTTCCCATATGATTCTAATACATCCTAGGAAGTTCCCCTTCGAATTTCGGATCATTCCGACTTCAAACGAAGAAGTTATGGCCAAAACAGTTTTCACTATTCCGTACTGACTTGCTTGGTCGACTGCTTGGTCGACTGGGCCAGTCTACCAAGCACTCGACCAAAGGAGTCAGTAGCTTCGTTTTTTGCCCGATTTGATTCGTTTTCTCTCTGATCTTTTAGGCATCTTTCCTAATGTTGTATCTATGATTGTTAGGAGTCTATTTGCTAAATTTGGAGTTGCTCTCTTTGGTTTTGGATCATATTCTTCGATAATCAGGTAAGGACAGTTAATTCCTTAACTACATAGATTGCTTGTTCTCTGGTTTCTACTTTGTGAAACTATGAGATTACTTACTGTTATTATAATTTAATTCTGATCTCTTACTGTGAGATCAGTAGCACTTGTTTATATTATCTTTTTCATTTTTCATGTTATATGAATTACCTATTATTGCCTAATCTGATTTTGCTTTTACATTCTCTTGTATATGATGAACTGTTGGTTGTATATGTTATGACTGATCTGAGAATGTGTTTGCTTAAGTTTGGTTTGGGATTGGAAAGTGTCCTTTTGACACTTCTGTCCTTGGACATCGGAGGGAATAGTATGGGATGTTCTCCGAAGATGCCCGTCGACGCTTTCCCGAATCAATGGTTGTCATACCTAGGGCTGTCTAGCAGTGTTTGGCTAGGATATACCCTTGTTATATCAGACCTGAATCGGAAGGGTATTGAGACCGAACGACCCGTGGTAGCAATGGGGATTCGTGGGCGCTCAAGACCGGTGAAAAGATCCGTGAGAGGACATGGATCATATTGTGGATACTCGAAAGAGGCCATTTATTGGAGGGTTGCATATGGCTAGACTTGGGCTCATGGGCGCTCAAGACCGGTAACCAACCCGTGAGAAGACATGAGAGCTTCCCGTTTACCATATGTGGATAACCAATAGGGTTGATGAGTCCGTAGTCCGGGACTATTAGGACTCTAGTGGAAAGGATACCGGAAAGGATCGTCAGGGACGAGGAATGGAAGTATCTGGACCTGAGTTGATATAACTGAGTAGATGACTTGCATTGGGCTAGGCTTTTCCCTGACATGCGCCAGTACTTATGCCAAATGGTTGTGAGAGAGTGTGTTAACTTAACCCCGTGCCATGGTTTGTCCTGAGGGATGAAGGACCCATTACCAACCGGCTGCCCAAGAATACCTTAAATGGGTGAGGGAACCCAAGATATCTTATATAGTTGAGGGTGTGAGAGGACCTTCCCAAAGAAGTACGGTGCTATGACTTAAAGCATGTCTGCCATAGAGACCAGCATACATAGAGTTTAGATGCATTCATACATTATCTGTCTCATATTGCATTGCATCTTGTTATGTTTTGCCACATGTTATTTATGCTGTTATGGATTAACTTGCCTTACTGAGTTTCTTTCGAAACTCATTCCTTTTTGTACAATCTTTTCTTAGACTTCTCTACAGGTTTGAATACTATGACGATACGTATGAGGAAGCGCAAAGTGAAGAAGATGAAAAGTGAAAGAGAAGAAGAGCTGACTGAAAATGTGGAATAGTTTTCTCTACATTCTTTTAGACGTATCTTTTACTTTACTTGTATTAGCTTAGAGCTTTACTTAGATTTTGATCTACCTTCCGCATGTGTTTGTAGGGTATATTTCCGCTATACTCTACAGTTGTCTTTTGATTTGGTATCTTGTTATTCCGCACTCTGATATTCTATAGTGATCCTTCTGAGATCCTTTCTTGACTTTTATTATAAATTACTTGAACATTATGATTTGTTCTTGCTTTTGATTATGTTATTGTGCGAAATGGATATGATCGTTCCTAAACTTGATCTTTAGGGCTGTGGATCACACTCTCGGGTATGCCAGTTAGGGTACCGGTTGGGAGGATGTGACAATATCTTTCTTTCTTGTCTCTAGAATCAGTTGTAATCTCCTTTGACTTTCAATCTACATTCCGCTGTACTCGTGGAGTGAGATTCCGCCTCACTCTACAGTTGATTTTATATATCTATTGGTATCATTTCCGCACTCTGATGATTATCTCGTTACTTTACTTTGATTCATTTGAATAATATTGTTAACCTTGATTTAATCTTGTTCTTGATTATATTGTCGTGAATGTGGGAGGCTGATTTACTAGATACTAGATCTTGTGGATTGTGGATCACACACTCGGGTATGCCAAATAGGGTACCGGCTGGGTGGATGTGACATACATAGGATTGTCTAGTTGTGTGGCTAGGATTGTCTTTGTCGTGTCAAACCCGAATCGGAAGGGCATTGAGACCGAACGACCCGTGGTAGTGTATGGTTTGATGGGAACTTAAGACCGGTAACCAGCCTGGGAGAGGACATAAACCATGTTACGGATACCCGAAAGGGGCCATTTATTGGTAGGGTTGCAAATAGCTAGACTTGGGCTCATGGACACTCGAAGATCGGTGAGTCATATCCGTGAGAGGACATGAGAGCTTCCCGTCTACTATTTGTGGATGACCAATAGGGTTGATGAGTCCGGTGGGTAATATCTGTGACTTTAGTCTGAAGGATATCGGAAAGGATCCCGGTATGGGAGGAATGGAAGAATCCGGATCTGACTTGATACGACTAAGTAGATGACTTGCATTGGGCTAGGCTTTACCTTGACATGTGCCAATACTTAGACCAAATGGAGATGTGAGAGAGTGGTGACCGAAACCCCAACCATGGATTTGTCCGAAAGGGATGCAGGACCCAATTCCCCCCGGTATTGAGTGATTGAGACTTACCTAAAGAAGTATTGTGCTATGGCTTAAAGCATGTCTACCATAGAGACTTGCATTCATAGAGTTGGAATCATATTTGCATCATATGTCTCATATTACATTGCATTATGTTATGATCTGTATTTATATGATTTTGGATTATGGAATAACTGCCTTGCTGAGTTCTTTTGAACTCATTCCTTTTGTGAAATTGTTGTAGATCTTCCCGCAAGTACCGAACACTGTGATGGCTCATTCTACGAGACAGAATTTGATTCCTCATACTACCCTCCAGGTGGTAGCTACGGTGAGGATCAAAGTTTTGGTGCCGAAAAGGATTATTATACGTACCAGGGATAGCCCCACTATTGTGCGGGAGCGGCCGAGCTAGGCTTTCTTCATCCACACCTATGAGGAGACGATCATTAGGATAGAAGAAACCCTTGTCTAGTGCCCCATTTCCCTGGTTTATTGTGGAACATTTGGATATGTAATTAACTTTCTTTAGATTACTCTTTAAAACATGGGATTGTAACTAACTTGATTTTTACTACTTTTCCGTTGCCTTGAGAGAGTGACTCTCATATACTCTCTCATCCTTATGATTACACTTATACATTTGGTATCATCTATTTCTGCACTCTGATTAGTTGATCTTATCTTATTCATGATATCTATTATTTGTTGCTTTTACCTTGATTATTATTGTTCATGATTGTGTTATCGCGTATGTGGGAGGCATGGTCCCTCGATGCTTGATCCTTGGACTGTGGATCACATTCCCAGGTATGCCAGATAGGGTACCGGCTGGGTGGATGTGACATGTCTGTCTACCTCATGATGATGCCATAGTCATCAAGGTAGAGATTGCGCGCCATGAAGTACATAGTGTCACATCCCCCCAGCCGGTACCCTAACTGGCATACCCGGGAGTGTGATCCACAGCCCCGAAGATCAAGTATCGAGGAAATCATCCTCCCACATATACAATAACATAATCATAAACAGGAAATAATCAAGGTTTAAATATTATAAACAAAAGATTTAAAGTCAAGAAATGAATAAACAATATAATCAGAGTGCGGAAAATGATACCAGATATCCGAAGATATCAAAAGAAGTAGAGTGAGGCGGAAACTCACTCCACGATACAGGTGGAACGTAGTATATGTCTAAAGGAATAACAACTGAAACAAAAGAAAATAAGAAAGACAACTAAACTAAGAGTCTTCTATTCTATAAATAACATCTTCAAAATAGTGGACTTCGTCAGTCCAACAGAGATGCTCCAACTCCATGTTGCCTCTAATCGTAGTACGCAGCTTGATCACTTGAGGGATCATCAACGTAATTTTGATTTTCGCCAACACCTTACGTGTAGTACGCTTCATCGGCTTGCGCTTCATTGTACTGTCCGTCATAATAATCAGTACCTGTAGAATAGTCTAACAAAAGATTGTACAAAAAGGAATGAGTTTCGAGAGAAACTCAGTAAGGCAAGTTAACTCATAACAGGATAGATAACATATATCAGAACATAACAAGATGCAATGCAGTATGAAACAAATAATGTATGCATGCATCTAAACTCTATGTATGCTGGTCTCTATAGGCAGACATGCTTTAAGTCATAGCACCATACTTCTTTGGGTAGGTCAGTCACTCGGCTCTAGTAGGTAGTGGGTCCGGCATCTCTCACATCACCATTTGGTCTAAGTACTGGCGCATGTCAAGGTAAAGCCTAGCCCAATGCAAGTCATCTACTCAGTTACATCAACTTAGGTCTAGATACCTCCATTCGTCGCCCCGGGCGATCCTTTCCGGTATCCTTTCCACTAGAGTCCTAATAGTCCCGGAGTACGGACTCATCAACCCTATTGGTTATCCACATATGGTAAACGGGAAGCTCTCACGTCCCTTAACGGATCATTTCACCGGTCTTGAGCGCCCATGAGCCCAAGTTTAGCCATATGCAACCCTCCAATAAATGGCCCCCACAATATGATTCCCGTCCTCTCACGGGTTGGTTACCGATCTTGAGCGCCCGTGAATCACACTGCTACCACGGGTCGTTCGGTCTCAATACCCTTCCGATTTGGGTCTGATATAATGGGGACATCCTAGCCAAACACTGCTAGACAGCCCTAGGTATGACAACCACTGATTCGGGAAAGCGTCGATGGGCATCTTTGGAGAACATCCCATACTATTCCCTCCGATGTCCAAGGATAGAAGCGTCAAAAGGACACTTCCCAATCCCAAACCAATACTTAATCAAACACATTCTCATATCAGTCATGACATACACAACCAACAATTCATCGTACAAAAGAGAATGTAAAAGCATAATCCGATCAAGCAGTAATAAACATTTCATAATCTTGAATAATGAAAAAGAATACATAAACAAGTGCTACTGTACTTACAGTAGTACATTGGAAATATAAAATATAAGAACAGTAGTTAAACTCATAGTTTCATAAGGTAGAAACCAGAGAGTATGCGATCTACGTTATTATGAAATAATTGTCCTTACCTTGATTATCGCCGAAGATAATCCAAAGATCAAAGAGAGCAACTCCAAACTTAGCAAATAAACTCCTAACAATCATAGATACAACATTAGGAAAGATGCCTAAAAGATCAGAGAGCAAACGAATCAAATTGGGCGAAAAACGAAGCTACTGACTCCTTTGGTCGAGTGCTTGGTCGAGTGGTCCACTTGACCAAGCAAGTCAGTACAGAATGTACAGACTGCTTTGGCCATAACTTCCTCGTTTGAAGTCGGATTGATCCGAAATTCGAAGGGGAACTTCCTAGGATGTATTAGAATCATATAGGAAGATACAAACATTAAATCATGGTAAAAATTGGGTTCTTGATTTAACCCAAGAAATTAGGGTTTCAACCTTTATGGCTCCCCAGGAAAGGTTATGATCACAGGATGAAAGGGAATTAATGATTGGCCAATTATAACAAGAAAATCATAGAAAATCTAGTTTAGGTTAATAGAAACATTACCCATGAGGTTTCCCTCGCATGGGAGGTCACCAAAGTTTTCTTGAAATCAAGCAAGGGTTAGGGTTTCAAGAAAAATATTAGGCTAGGGTTGAGATCATGATGATAATCATAGATCTCAAAGAAACGAATGAGATCATGGAATAGATGGTTGCAAGAATGCAGCATCTTCTTCCTGATCTCAAACAAGAACAAGATCGAAGAAAAGAAATTCGCAATGTTGAAGCGATTACTAACCTTGAATTGTCAGAACCACGATGAGAGGCTTCAGATCTGCAGAGGAGTCTTCAAAATCACCAAAGAGAGTTTCGGAGAGGTGTTCTCACGTTCACAAAGTGTTTAGGAGGCAGCCGTAACAAAGAAACACGAAGTAGGGTTTAAATAAAAGTGAAAAACCCTAAAATTACAAATTCTCGGATTTCACACTCCTTTGGTCGAGTGCTTGGTCGAGTGGTCCACTCGACCAAGGAGTCGACCAAGGCAGACAGTAAGGCCAAGATAGGGAATTGAAGGATCAAATGGGCTTTAAATCTTATGGGCTTTTGCACACACATCAAGTGACATGTCAATTGTAAGGAAATACCTTCAAACCAAGTCAAATAATACTCCATGTCCTTCAACTAATCTCATCTTCAAACAGCTGCAGCTTCCTTTCCAAATTTGCACAGACATCCAAGTATGGAACTCCATCATCAACATCCATGGGTTCAGAGTCAAACACCATGTCTTCTACTGAGATGGTCCATAGTTGGCTTCTTCCTTTACTCCGAGTCGTCGGACCTAAACACAACCGGGTTACCGGGTCAAAGTCAGGGTCAGGTTAGGGCCGGGTTTCACAAACCCGGCCCTAACCTTGACCCGGATACTCTTTGACTGTAGGTCCAAAGACCTGAAGTAGAAGAGAAAGTCAACTATGGGCCATATTGGTAGAAGACATAGTGTTCAACTCCAAACTTATGGAGATTGAAGATGATGCCCCATACTTGAAGACAGTGTTGGATATAGAGAAGAGACTACGCCTTGATGAAGAGAAGATTGGTTGATGACTTTAGAGCTTGGTGGGATATGATTTAAAGCCATTTTTCCATGCTAGGTAAGTTATAGAATGTATGTTTAAATTTTCTTTTGATTCCGAGTAGTGGAAGACCCTCAAATCCCTGTCTTTGGCTTTGTTGTCTACCTGGGTCGACTGCTTGGGTCGACTGGGCCAGGCTACCCAGCCAATCGACCCAGAGATGCTGAACTCGAGCAGAATCTTCTGTTTAGGTTATGTTGCTATATATACCCCATGACTTCGTGATTTTAGTATCCCTAGCCTCCAAAACACTTAGAGAACGAAGGGAAACCATCTCCAAGCCTCCAAAAGTGTAGAAGAAGATCTAATCTTGCAAACTTGCTAGTTCTCTCTCTTGTTCTTCAATCAAAGGTTAGTATTCAATCTTTTGTGTTCTTGATTCATTCTTTCCATGATCACTCTCATCTCTGAACTGAGATTATGATGAAGATGCTGCAACCTTGTAGTCATATCTTTACAATCTCTTTTCATTTTCTTATGCCATGATCATCTCATTCATTCTTAACATGGTTTTTATGATTTCTTCTTAAACTATGATCATATTCTTATTTCGATTTATTCTAGCATTATAGATGCCTCTCCATGATTATTCATACCTCTGATTTACTGTGTTCTTGTACTAGAATGAGATCTTATCATCTCTAGTTCATCTCTTTCGTTCATAGCATGTTTCCAATGAAAACCATGATTTTTACAAAAATAGAAACTATGATTTCAAATTAGTAAGTAATGGTTTTAATGGTGGTTTCATGTCTAAATTATGCTTTTTAGTATTAGACTACTGTGTTAGACATTCTCTCCAAGTTTCGTCGGATTCTGGATTTTGTAGCATAGGTTTCGGATCAATATTCCCTTTTTATTTTCGGATTTGCTCTTGGGCACACTACCTGGGTCGACTGACTCAGTCCACCCAGCCAATCAAGCCGCAAGAACAGAATCTGATTTCTTCGTCCGATTCAATTCGATTGATGCTTATTCTTTTAGGACTACTTCCGTGTCTAGCAGTGTTTGTCTAGGATATTTTCCCTATTATATCAGACCCGATTTGGAAGGATATTGAGACCGAACGACCCATGGTAGCAATGGTGATTTATGGGCGCTCAAGACCGGTAACCAACCCGTGAGGGGACATGAATCACATTGTGGGGGCCATGTATGGGTAGAGTTGCATATGGATAGACTTGGACTCATGGGCGTTCAAGACCGGTAACCAACCCGTGAGAAGACATGAGAGCTTCCCGTTTACTATATGTGGATGACCTATAGGGTTGATGAGTCCGTAGTCTGGGATTATGCTGACTCTAGTGTGAAGGATACTGGAAAGGATTGCCAGGGGCGAGGAATGGATGTATCTGGATCTGAGTTGATGTAACTAAGTAGATGACTTGCATTGGGCTAGGCTTTACCCTGACATGCGCCAATACTTAGACCAATGGTGATGTGAGAGAGAGGTGACCTAAACCCATAACCAAGGAATGTCCAAGAAGGATGCAAGACCCAACTACCACCAGCAGACCCCAGATGCTAAGATGGCTAAGGGGGAGTGATTGAGACCTACCCAAAGAAGTATGGTGCTATGACTTAAAGCATGTCTACCTATAGAGACCAGCATACATAGAGTTAAATTCATACATGCATTGTCTGTCTCATATCATATCACATTATGTTTTGCTTATGTTAACATGTTATTTATTCTATTATGGAATAACTTGCCTTGCTGAGTTTCTTTTGAAACTCACTCCTTTTGTACAACATCTTTTGTTAGATTATTTTGCAGGCTCTGATGGCTATGAAGCGCAATATGAGGAAGTGCAAGATGAAGAAGCGTACCATATGCAAGGTGTTGGCGACTATGAAGATTACTTTGAGGATTCCTCAAGTGGTCTCACTGGTTACCAAGATTAGCTCTACTGTGGAGTGGGAGCGTCTGAGCGTAATCGATGAAGTCTATGTTTACGAAGACATTACTTTACAAAGTAGAATAGACTTAGCTTAGTTAGATTATATCTTTCTTTCTTATCTTTAGAATCAGTTGTAATCTCCTTTGATTTTCGAACTACATTCCGTTGTACTTGTGGAGTGAGATTCCGCCTCACTCGACATTTGATATTATATATCTATTGGTATCATTTCCGCACTCTGATGATTATCTCTTTACTTTACTTTGATTCATTTGAATAATATTGTTAACCTTGATTTATTCTTGTTCTTGATTATATTGTTGTGAATGTGGGAGGTTGATTTTACTAACTACTGGATCTTATGGACTTTGGATCACACACTCAAGTATGCCAGATAGGGTACCGGCTGGGTGGATGTGATAGATTGGTATCAGAGCCCACAGTCCCAAGTAAAATCCTAACCACAGAAACAATGATAGAACACTCCCGAGTCATAAATCCAAAAGTGACTCAAGTATTCTTAGAAGTGAATAATAGAACACTCGAATTAGAAACTTAAAAGTGAAGAATAATATTCTCTGAATAATACACAATAAGTCTGATTTAACAAATGTCACATAATACAACAAAAGAAAATACATAATACACAATAAGACGGTGAAACAAAAGTGAACTTCATTAATTCTAGGAAAGTTCTAAAACAAGTTACATTTGAGAAACATAAAAGGAAATCCTAGTACAATCTATCTAGACTACTGTCTCTGCTCTCTTAGTACTCTAACATCCTCTACAACCTGAGTCAACTGTGACTCCATTCTCTCCTGTCTCGCCTCTATCCTCCCTAAGATGAAAGTCATAGAGCGCATCTGTGCACACAGCTCCGTAGTCTCTGGAACTGTTAGTGAAGGACCTCCGGTCTCAAAGTGTAATGATGTGGGGATATCCTGATGACCCTGATCTACCTCATGCATCTCAATGTCATCTCTTGCCTGGTCATCTGTATCTGGACCAGCATCGTGGTCACCACCATCCGACTCATCATCATCCTCATCTGTCTGAAGACCATCATCATCATCTGACCTCTCAGTCTGAGTAATGTGCATCTAATGAATAGTCTTCGTCCCGATGTCATAGCCCAGCAATCGTGTCTACATCAATGTATCCTCCAGCCTCACTCCGAAATGCCGGAAGATAAGTGTGAGTAGACGTCCGAAGCAAAGGTTCCGTACGCCTGGTGACGCCACAACCTCTAGCATGACGTTCTGGATGATGAAGGAAAGATCAATCTCGAAACCCCGGTATATGCGGTAAATCAGTAGAGCATCCATCACTGATACTCTCTCATGATGCCCCGCCTTCGGGATGATGTTGCGGCCCACAATGCGACCGATGATTCTAGCCGAATCTGTCATCTGTGCACTAGTCCTTGGTGTATAGCATCCATCATCTCTCCAAAGTGTGATGCAAACCTCATGCAACTCATGTGGTAGTAGAAAAACATCTATCTCTGCCCCAATCGGTATCCATACACACTCATGAGGATAGTGTGGTACCCGGAAAATCTCTGCCAATGTACTAGTAGAAAATCGAATATGTGTCTCTCGAACTCGACTCTCTAGGATCAACTCGAATGGACCTCGCCTCCAACCCTCCTCGACTGATGTAAGGTTGCTGAAGAACAACCTCACTAAAAAGATGCGTCCACTCCATCGTATCGAATCTCTAACGGATCCGGAAAGTGCTAAGCTGTCGTAGTCTGAGTACTCGGCCATACTCAATACGGCACCGCTCAAAGAAGTCCTCATACAAGTACTCCGCTCGGGGTGTATTAAATAGATCTCTGCGTATGACTACATCTCGTGGCTCCAAAAGTGGAACCTGACCTCTGGCTCTCCCTCTACCTCTCCTCCCACCCATGTGTCGTCCGCGAGGAGGCATGATGTCTGTATAGCTGTAAAGAAGACAAAAAGAGACTTGACATTAGTAGAATTACAAAATTCAGCATGAATGGTACTTTCGTAATTTTTTGAAATTTTTTTATTTTGGCGAAATTTCAGTTTGGGCATACTAGCATGTGCATGGTACTTAGAATAGTGTGTTAGCATGTTTTATTGGAGAAAAACATTTCAATTTAGTGGTTTAAAGACAAAATTCAGCAAGGACAGAAAGGGGGGAAATTCTCAATTTAGGTCAAAATGCAATTTTTGAAGTTTGGATTTGGCTCAATCAATTTAGATACACATGTTCATCATATCATTGCAAGCATGTAGGAATTGATTTGAAAGAAGGTTTTCGGTTGAGAAATCGTCAACAAGAAACCATGAAATGGATAGCAAGCGTTGTAAAACCATGGCATTGTGTTAAGATTACCTAGAACACATTCCTATATGTTCCTAGACATGTTTCCTAGCAATTATAACAAGTAAATCATGATATTTGGAAGAATACATTTCAGTTTTGAAGTTTTTAAGCAAGGAAAAGAAGAAATTTACCTTAGATGATGTTGCAAGAATGTTGGAGACTTGTTGTTGATGTTAGATAGCCTAGAATGACTCTTGAAGACCTTAGAGGACCTTGCCTTAGAGCTCTCCCACGAAGCTTGGTGTTTTGGAATGAGTATGAAATGAGAAATGTGATTTTTAAGGTGTTTTTCGCGCACTGTTTGCGTGGGTCGACTGGATGACTCGACCCAAGGATTAAAATTTTGGAACTTCGGATAAATTTGGGGATTTTGATATATGATTCATGAATGACTTTTTGATGATTAAAGTGATGATTTTTAGCCTTATTGGGATATGCTAAGACTAAGGTTAAGTGATTATTGATGGTATATTGGAAATTTTCGGTGTTTTTGACTTGTTTCGATTTTTGCAGAATGGTTGTACTAAGGAATCACAATATTGGTTCTAATAGTACTGGAAATGAGGAAGAATTGTTTCATGAAGATACTCCTAATGGTAGCACTGGTTAGCACACTAATGTGAATGGTGATAATACGACTGGTATACCTAATGCTCGGGAAGTGAACAGTTTTCGTGATATTGCCAATATCATGGGCAACATCATCCAGCAGCAGTTGAATCAGTTCAACCAGATGATGACGGGTTTCATGACACTGCATATTGAGACTCGTACTGGTGTGAATGGAACTCCTCATACCGCAGTCCCTAATGCGGAAAGGCTAGTTGGAACTCCTCATACTCATCTGATGGAAAGTTTTCTGAAGATGCAAGTGCCTTCTTTCACTGGTGTTACTAAGGACACTTTGTTCCCTAACAAGTAGCTAAGGGAATTGGAGAAAGCATTCTGTCACCTGCAATGTTTTGAAGCACAGAAGATCTTGTTTGCCAAACAGAAGCTTCAGCAAGAAGCAGATGCTTGGTGGACCTCCACTCGTCCTATCTTGGAAACCTTGCATGTTGGTGGATTAAATTGGGAAATTTTCAAGGATGCATTTTGGAAGAACTATTTCCCTGAAACAATGGCTGACGCTAAGGAAGCTGAGTTCATGGCCCTTACGCAAGGACCTTTGTCTATGTTGGAATATCAACAGAAGTTTGAGGAATTATTTTACTTTGCCCCGGATTCTGTGAGACCTGATCGTGCCAAGGCAAAGAAGTTTTTCAAGGGATTGCGTTCTGCAATCAAGGCTTATCTTACTGTGATTTCGATTGAGAGCTAAGCTCAGGTAGTTCAAGTATCGAAGAAGATTGAAGAAACTGAGAAGGAAAGTGCGCGTGTGCAAAGGACGTGGCAGCCAAGGAACACTGGTTTGGTTGACCGTACGGAGAGAAGGTTCACTAGACCTACACCGTATCCTACTCCTAGTTTTGAGCCTAGAAGTGTAGGCCAAAATTCTAGTTTTGCACTGGCCGGACAGCAGCGCCAATTCAGTGGGAACAGTCCAATTGTGAATGTTCCAAATGCTAGGCCAGTGAGTGTGAACCCTAGACCTATGGGTCCGAAGCCTCCAGTGGTAGTACCTTCTGTAGGGCAGCCGATTTGTTTTGTTTGTAAGTAGCTTGGTCATTTTGCTCGTACTTGTCCCAAGAAGCCTAATCAGCCCTATGTTCCTGTAAAGAAGAGTCTACCTGCCCCTGTGCCTGGAAAAGTGTTTAGTATATCTAGTATTGAACAAGATGCAAGTCATGAAGTTGTGACAAGTACTTTGTTAATCGCTTCTATTCCTGCATTTGTATTGTTTGATACGGGTGCATCTCATTCGTTTATCTCGTCTGCATTCGTTAGGAAGACTGACTTGTTACCTAAGAATTTGTCTAGTTGTTTAGTGATTAGTACTCCTACTAGATCAGTTGTAAAGCTAGATAAGATGGTAGAAGATTGTCCCATTTTGATTTGCGAGAAGAAATTGAAAGCCGATTTAGTGATTCTTGACATGAAAATTTTTGATGTTATTCTTGGAATTGATTGGTTGACAACCCATAAGGCTGTAATTGTTTGTTCTTCAAGGAAGATACAATTTCAAATTAGTAGTAATTCAGTCTTTGAGTTTCAAGGTGATAAAGGAAGAGTTAGCAAGAAGACTTTGACTGCCTTGATGCAAGTTTGTGCACTAATGGAAAGTGCTACAGCTGAAAGTGAAGTCAAGGAAGTGAAGAAGAAGCTTGAAGAAGTTGAAGTTGTTTGTGATTTTAAGGGTGTCTTTCCGGATGATTTATCAAGATTACCTCTAGATAGAGAATTGGAATTTTCGATTGAATTAATTCCAGGAGCCGCTCCAGTATCTAAAGCTCCATATAGAATGGCGCCTACCGAGTTGAAAGAACTACAAGACCAGCTGAATGAACTCTCAGATAAAGGTTATATACAGCCTAGTGTATCGCCTTGGGGAGCTCCGGTTTTGTTTGTTAAGAAAGATGGTAGTATGCATATGTGCATTGATTACCGTGAGTTGAACAAATTGACCATTAAGAATAGGTATCTGCTGCCTCGGATTGATGATCTTTTCGATCAGTTAAGAGGTGCAGCAGTGTTCTCGAAGATTGATTTGAGATCCGGATATCATCAGTTGATGGTGAAAGCTAGTGACATTTGTAAGACAGCTTTTAGGACAAGATATGGTCATTTTGAGTTTAGAGTCATGCCCTTCGGTTTGACTAATGCTCCTGCTGTGTTTATGGACTTGATGAATCGAGTATTTGATGATGTGCTAGATAAGTTCGTTATTGTCTTTATCGATGACATTTTGATTTACTCAAAGATAGAAGAAGAGCATCGGAAGCATCTTGGTATTACTTTGCAAAGACTAAGAGAGAAGAAGTTGTATGCCAAGTTTAGTAAGTGTGATTTCTGGCTTCCAAGAGTGGTATTTCTTGGTCATGTTGTTTCAGCCGAAGGTATTCGTGGCTATCCCGACAAGGTTAAGATAGTTGCCGAGTGGGAAAGACTGAAGACTGTGTCAGAAATAAGAAGTTTCTTAGGTTTGGCTGGTTATTACAGGAGATTTATTGAGAACTTTTCTAAGTTGGCTGCTCCTATGACTAAGCTAACTAGGAAGGAGGAAAGTTTGTTTGGTCTATCGCATGTGAGAAGAATTTTCAAGAATTGAAGGATAGATTGACAAGTGCCCCGGTTTTGACAATACCCGATAATTTTGGTGGTCTGACAGTCTATACCGATGCGTCTAAGATTGGTTTAGGTTGTGTTTTAATGCAACATTGGAAGGTGATAGCTTATGCTTCAAGGCAATTGAAAGAATATGAGCGGAATTATCCCACTCATGATTTAGAACTTGCAGCCGTTGTTTTTGCCTTAAAGATTTGGAGACATTACTTGTATGGTGAGAAGATTGCTATTTTCAATCATCATCAAAGCTTAAAGTACTTCTTTACCCAAAAGGAATTAAATATGAGACAAAGAAGATGGTTGGAATTAGTCTCTGATTATGATTGTGATATCCAGTATCATCCTGGTAAAGCAGATGTTGTTGCGGATGCTCTTAGTAGAAAAAGTAACAAGAAGGAACTAGATTTGAATGCTTTGAGCAAGTTGTTGTTGAAGTCAATTTCAGATTTTGAATTGGAAGTTGTTTCGCAAAGTTCAGATGTTGTGCTTTCAGCCATGACAGCAAGATCCACCCTTAGGGATCGAATTGTTGCCCTGCAAGATTCGGATCCGGAATTGAAAGAGAAGATAGAGAAGATTTCTTTAAATTCTGGTTTGGACCCTGATTTTAGTATATCTATGGATGGTGCCTTATTGTTTAGAGGAAGACTTTGTGTGCCTGTAGTTGAAGAAATTAAAAAGGAAATTTTGAAGGAAGCACACCAGTCAATCTTTACCGAACATCCAGGAGGTACAAAGATGTATAAGGGTTTGAAAGAACATTTTTGGTGGATTGGATTGAAGGCTGATGTAGAAGATTTTGTAGCGAAGTGCGAGACTTGTCAACATGTTAAAGCTGTTCGACAACCTCTATCTGGATTATTGCAGCCCCTACCCTTACCTGGTTGGAAATGAAAGAACATTACTATGGACTTCGTGACTAGCTTGCCTCGAACAAGTAGAGGTAATGACACTGCATGGGTAATTGTGGATAGATTGACCAAATCAGCCCACTTTATTCCTATGAAGATCACTCACACTATGGATAAGTTAGCTAGACTTTATGTGGACAATGTTGTTCATCTGCATGGAGTGCAGACTCTAGTGTTGACCTATAGGGTTGATGAGTCCGTAGTCTGGGATTATGCTGACTCTAGTGTGAAGGATACCGGAAAGGATCGCCAGGGGCGAGGAATTGACGTATCTAGATCTTAGTTGATGTAACTAAGTAGATGACTTGCATTGGTCTAGGCTTTACCCTGACATGCGCCAATACTTAGACCAATGGTGATGTGAGAGAGAGGTGACCTAAACCCCTAACCAATGAATGTCCAAGAAGGATGCAAGACCCAACTACCACCGGCAGACCCAAGATGCTAAGATGGCTAAGGGGGAGTGATTGAGACCTATCCAAAGAAGTATGGTACTATGACTTAAAGCATGTCTACCTATAGAGACCAGCATACATAGAGTTAGATTCATACATGCATTGTCTGTCTCATATCATATCACATTATGTTTTGCTTATGTTATCATGTTATTTATGCTATTATGGAATAACTTGCCTTGCGAGTTTCTTTGAAACTCACTCCTTTTGTACAACATCTTTTGTTAGATTATCGGGCCATGGCTATGAAGGCCAATTGAGGAGCACAAGATGAAGGTGTACCATCGCGGTGTTGGCGACTATGAAGTTACTTTGGGTTCCTCGGGTGGTGTCAAAGTTGCTCTCTGTGGGTGGGGCGTCGCGTTCGTGGTCTATGTTTCGGCGTTCTTTACAAGTGATAGACTCGCTTGTTGTTTATCTTTTTTCTTATCTTTAGAATCAATTGTAATCTCCTTTGATTTTCGAACTACATTCCGTTGTACTCGTGGAGTGAGATTCCGCCTCACTCTACATTTGATTTTATATATCTATTGGTATCATTTCCGCACTCTAATGACTATCTCGTTACTTTACTTTGATTCATTTGAATAATATTGTTAACCTTGATTTAGTCTTGTTCTTGATTATATTGTTGTGAACGTGGGAGGTTGATTTTACTAACTACTGGATCTTGTGGACTGTGGATCACACACTCGGGTATGCCAGATTTGGTATCGGCTGGGTGGATGTGACACATACGGTGTTGGTTGACACTGGATCTGCTGCAGACCTTTTATCTTATGTAGCTTATCAAAAGCTCAAGGTGGATGAACACTTGATGGAGCCCTCATCCACACATCTGTATGGCTTTGCAGGATCGTCTGGAATAGTGGAAGGATCAGTACAGTTGGACCTATCAATTGGTAGCTTCCCCAACGAGGCTACCGTTCGGGTAAATTTCTTGGTGGTTCGAGAGCTCCCGGCTTATAACGTCATCCTCGGGAGACCATCCTTATCAAAGTTAGGTGCAATCGTTTCAACGAAGCACCTAAAAATAAAATTCCCGACAGAAATGGGGATCGGTCAAGTTTCATCTGACCAGAGAATTTCTCGGCAATGTTATGTTGCATATTTAAAAGATAAGGAGGGCCCAAGAAAGGTGATAGCACTACCAATTGAGGTACGAGATGATCCTGACGAAGCAGAAATGCAAAGGCCTGAGCCAATAGAAAAACTGGAACAAATCCAGTTGTATCCCGATGATGAAAAAAGAATTACTTATATAGGGTTTGAGCAGTTGGGAGAATTCAAAATGGAGTTGAAGTCTTTTCTTCAACAGAATAGTGATTTGTTCACGTGGTCTGCAGATGACATGCCAGGAATTGATCGGCAAGTTGCAGAGCACAAACTTTGGATAGATCCAAAGGTGAAACCAGTTATTTAGAAGAGGAGAAATTTCTCCATAGAAAAGTATGAAGCCGTTCGGGGAGAAGTTGAGAAACTGAAGAACTCTGGTTTCATTGAACCAATTGAATGCCCAATCTGGTTGGCCAATGTGGTAATGGTCAAAAAGGCAAATGGAAAGTGGAGGATGTGTACAGATTACACAGACCTCAACAAGGCTTGCCCTAAAGATTGTTACCCGTTGCCCAGGATTGATATGTTGATAGATGCAACGGCAGGATATGAAACATTGAGTTTCATGGATGCCTACTCAGGATATAACCAGATCCTCATGAACCAGGAGGATGAAAACTTTAAGGCTTTCATGATTGATCGTGAAAGCTTTTACTATAAAGTCATGCCGTTCGGCCTGAAGAATGCAGGGGCTACTTATCAAAGGGCCATCAACAAAATCTTCAAAGACTTGATCGGGAAGAATGTGGAAGCCTATGTTGATGATATGCTGGTAAAAAGCACAGCCAGGACAAAGCACATTGAAGATTTAACAGAAGTATTTTCAGTACTACAAAAATACCAAATGAAGCTGAATCCGGAGAAGTGTGCCTTCAGAGTTTCGTCAGGAAAGTTTTTGGGCTTTATGGTATCACAAAGAGGTATTGAGGCTAACCCAACCAAAATACAAGCTTTGATTGATATAGAAGCCCCCAAGACTGTTCAGGATGTGCAATGCTTAACAAGGAGAGTAGCAGCGTTGAATCATTTCACCTCACAATCGGGAGAAAAGTGCCTACCTTTTTTCAAAGCACTCAAAGATTTGAGAGGCAGTAAGGAGGCAAAGTGGACTGAGGAGTGTCAGAAAGCTTTCGAAGACCTGAAGGAGACAATGGGAAGACCACCGCAATTGTCCCGACCCGAGAAGGGAGAAATCTTACAGCTATATTTAGCAGCATCTCCTTCGGCAGTAAGCGCAGTACTAGTTCGGGAAAAAGACAAGAAGCAGTGGCCAATCTATTATGTCAGCCACGTACTACTTGACATGGAGACACGGTATTCTTAGATCAAGAAGCAGGCTCTGGCTCTTATAATAGTAGCTAGAATACTACGGCCATACTTTCAGGCTCATCCTATTGAGGTATTTACCACTTTTCCCCTTTGTAAAGTTCTTCGTAAACCTGATTTGTCTGGAAGAATGGTGGCTTGGTCGGTCGAACTCAGTGAGTTCTAAGTAAGTTTTAAGCCTTGAACGGCAATTAAAGCTCAAGCACTGGCCGACTTCGTAGTAGAGACTACTGCACCAATGGAGGAAATTGCCGAACCCACTATTCTGACAGTATGGGAGGTATATGTGGACGGTTCGAGTAATAAGAAAGGAGCAGGGGCTGGAATTCTCCTAAAGAGTCCAGCAGGATTTATTATTCAATATGCATCAAGATTCGCATCCAAAGCTGAAAGAATACAAAGAAAAACTCTAATTTTGATAAGTAGGTTGCTTACCTTGATGGGTAAGTCTTATGTATTTATAAATAAACATGGCTGTTGTACAAGATTCGTTTACAATATTTAAATTTGAATTCAAAATTAAAAACTTGAATTCAAAAATTGAATTCAAAAACTTGAATTCAAAAATCAAATTCAAACCATAACAGATCCGTTATGGTCTTTCATCCCCCCTCAAACTCTACATTGGCAGGTGCAAGAGTTTGTCTCTATGCTTGAAGAAAGCTTGTGATGTTAAGCCCTTAGTAAACACATCTGCAATTTGATCATCTGACCGAACAAAGTGCACTTTTATGGTGTTGTTCTGAACCGAGTCTCAGACAAAATGATAGTCCACTTCTATATGTTTTGTGCGAGCATGTAGCACTGGATTTACAGCCATTTGTGTTGCAGACACATTATCACAATAAATGTTCATTCCTCTTGGAAGTTGCACTTGCAAATCACGTAGAACATAAGAAATCCATAGTAATTCAGATGCTGTGACAGCAAGGGATTTATACTCAGCTTCCGTACTTGATCTAGATACTGTAGGTTGTTTCTTGGATGACCGTGATAACAAATTATCCCCAAGAAAAGTGCAAAACCCACTAGTTGATCAGCGTGTGTTTGGACATCCTGCCCAATCTGCATCAGTGTAAGCATCTATGAAAGAAAGTTGGGTTGGTTTGAAGAGAACACCAGCACCAATAGTGTGCTTGACATAACGTAAAATACGTTTTGTTGCTTGTAGATGATCTTCTGTGGGAGATTGCATGAACTGACACACTTGATTGACTACATAGGAGATATCTGGTCTAGTGATTGTCAGATATTGTAAGGCTCCTACTAATTGTTTGTATGCTGTTGGATCAGGTAGGGGATAACCTGTTGTTGATGATAACTTTGTTCCAACAGCAATTGGGGTTGTGCATGGCTTTGAAGTCTCCATTCCTGTAGACGTTAATATATCAATGGAGTATTTACTTTGAGTGAGTAAAAGACCATCTGAACTTCGATTAGCCTCAATTCCCAAGAAGTAATGCAAGTGTCGCAAATCTGTCATTGCAAATTCTTTGCTCAGGCTTTGAATAACCTCTTGAATTGCAGTTTCGTTGGCTCCTGTCAATATTATATCATCTACATATAACAACAATACTATCATTGTACCTTGGGTTTTGCGTGTAAACATGGAAGAATCTGCCACGCTTTGCTTGAAACCTTCTCCTTGTAGGTATGTTTTGAATCTGTGAAACCAAGCTCGTGGAGCTTGCTTGAGACCATAAATTGCTTTTCGTAGATGACAAACATGGGTTGGTTTAGATGTGGAAACATACCCCTGTGGTTGTTCCATGTAAACATCTTCTACTAAGTTGCCATTCAAGAAGGCATTTTTCACATCAAGTTGATGTACTAGCCATGACTTTGAGAGTGCAACGATTAATACTGTCCGAATGGTGGCTGGCTTTACAACTGGACTAAATGTTTCATGAAAGTCCCCTCCTGCCTGCTGGTTGAACCCCTTGGCAACTAAGCGTGCCTTGTATCTCTCAATGGAACCATCACTTTTTGTCTTGATCCTGTACACCCACTTACAGCCTACAATATTCATACCCTTGGAATAAAGCACCAAGTTCCAAGTCTGATTGTCTATCAAGGGTTTGTATTCTTTTTGCATTGCATCAATCCACTTTGGGTCTTTTGAGGCTGATTTGTAGGTTTTAGGTTCAGTTGGGATGTTGGAGATGGTGGTAAGAAAGGTTTGAGGTATTGGGTGTCTAATAGTGAGTAAAGAGAGAGGGGGTTTTGGTTTGGCGGAATTGGTTTTACTCCTAGTAATCATAGGATGAGATGGTTGGGGCTGTGGTTGGTCTATTGTTGGTGAGGATTGATTAACATCGTGGGTTGGATTTTCCATTGATATGGCTGGTGATGATGTTGTAGGGGTTGTTTGTGATGGTTGGTTGCTTGAAATAGGTGAAGAAGAATGTGAAGTGAGTGGAGGCACATTTGGTGGGGTGTGTGGGATGAAAACAGGTAGAGAAATAAGTTCGACTGGTGGTTTGTTTGATGATTGATGTGATGGGGGATTTGAAAAGGGAAATTCCTTTTCTTCAAAAATAACATGTCTGGATAAATATACCTTGCCAGTGTCCCTATCTAAGCATCTATAACCCTTGTGATAGAGACTATAACCAAGAAAGACACAAGCCTTAGACTTTGGCGATAATTTGTCTTCTCTATAGGGTGTCAAGTTGGGGTAACAAAGGCAGCCAAAAACTCTCAATAAACAATAATCTGGTTTGAAGCCAAACAGTGCTTCATGAGGAGATTTTCTCTGCAATACTAGTGTTGGTAACCGGTTTATTAAATAGACAGCAGCAGTAAAGGCTTCTAACCAATATGCTTTGGGCATGTGAGCTTGGAATAGAAGGGATAAACCCATCTTTGTAATATGTCTGTGTTTTCTTTCTGAAACTCCATTTTGTTCTGCAGTATGAGGACATGAAATCCTGGATACAATGCCACATTCATCAAGATAGTTTTTGAAAGCTCCCCTTGTTAACTCTAAGGCTCCATCACTTTGAAAAAATTTAATAGAAGTAGAAAGCATGTTTTCAGCCATATTTTTAAAATGCTTGAAACAATGAATTGCATCAGATTTAAATCGCAGAGGATAAAACCAAGTAAATCGACTGAAATCATCAACAAAAATAATATATGAATTGAATCCACTAATTGACAAAGTTTTAGTGGGACCCCACAAATCACAATGAATAAGCTGTAATGGTTGAGTAGTTCTACTAACTGAAATAGAAAAGGGTAATTTGTGATGTTTGCCAAGTTGGCAAGCGTCACAAATTTTATTGGATCTAAGTGTTTCAAAGGAATTAAATAAGACACTATTTCTCAAATGAGTAAGTACTGCAGAAGAAGGATGACCAAGCCGGCGATGCCAAATATCAGAAGGAGCTTTATTTCCATAAAGAGCCAAAGGAGGGACAACATTGGCCGAGAAAGGATACAATTTATCTTTGACTGAACCCTTCAGTAGAGTGATGCCTGACTCCAAATCCTTAACACAGAAACCCCATGGAAAAAATTCAACAGAACAATTATTGTCAGATGTAAGTTGAGAATGGAAATTAAATTCTTTGACAAGTGGGGAACTATTAGTATGTCATTAAGAGATAAATGATTTAAATTTGTTTTCAAAGTTGAGGAGCCTATATGAGTTATAGGGAGTTTCTTACCATCACCAACTGAAACCTGATCTTCTCCTTTGTAAGTGGCAGATCGCTATAGCATGGCTGGATCAAATGACATATGGTTGGTAGCACCTGAATCCGGTATCCACTGTGCATCATTTTGTGGTGTAATGTGTTGGGTATTTTGGGTACCATGTAAGCCAGCATAAGGAATGTGAGGTGGTGGATTATGATTAAGTAGTTTGGCCCTTAGATCGGTAAAGGTAACGAGTGGGGTAATATTTTCCACAGTAATGATGAAAGTGAGATAATCCAAACCAAGACCATTTAATGTATATGCTACCAAGTCAGAGTCATTTACCTTGTCATTGATTGCCGCTAAGGAATCAGCGATGGACTTAATTTTGTGAAGATAGCCCGTAATTGTGCTTGTTCCTTTATTGATCATCTGCAATTCACTGCGAAGATAAGTCCTTTGAGCAATGGACTGTTGTTGGAAAAGTTGTGCAAGAGAATCCCATACATCTTTCGTTGTTTGAAGGCCAAGAATATAAGAAGAAAGAGACGGTGTGAGGGTGGCATTGATGCATGCTCGAACAAAATGATCATTCTTTCTCCAGGTTTGAAATGCTGGATTCGGCATTTGAGTTTCTCCAGTAGTGATAGTTTGATTTGGCATTGATCCAATACCATCAAGATGATGCATAAGATCACAGGTAATAAAAATGGATTCTAATTGTTCTCTCCACATGAGATAATTTGCTCCATCAAGCTTGACAGAAACAAGGTTGGAGAGATTGGTAATGGGGAATGGAGTGTTAGCAGTGGCCATTGAAAATGTAGTGTTTTGGAAAAAAAATATTCTCAAAACCTTAGCTCTAATACCATGAAAGAATGCAAAGAAAAACTCTAATTTTGATAAGTAGGTTGCTTACCTTGATGGGTAAGTCTTATGTATTTATAAATAAACATGGCTGTTGTACAAGATTCGTTTACAATATTTAAATTTGAATTCAAAATTAAAAACTTGAATTCAAATTTAAAAACTTGAATTCAAAAGTTGAATTCAAAAATCAAATTCAAACCATAACAGATCCGTTATGGTCTTTCAGAAGCAAGTAACAATGAGGCGGAGTACGAGGCCCTGATAGTTGGACTTCGATTGTCAAAAGCATTGGCGATAGCAGACGTGACTATTTTTAGTGACTCACAGCTTATTGTCAATCAAGTACAGGGGGAATATGGTGTTAAAGAACCCCGGTTACAGAAATATCAAGAAATTGTGCAAGAACTGCAAAAAGGATTCAGGAATTTGAAAGTATGTTAGATCCCAAGAGAAGAAAATACAGTGGCAGATGAGCTATCAAGATTAGCCAATGCCAAAGAAAAGAATTAGATCCTTCGGTCTACATAGAAGAGATAACATTCCCAAGTCATCAGAAAAGGAAATTTCCTATATTGAAGCAGAGCGTTGCTCGATGGATCCAATCGTAGAATATCTGAGAGATGATAAACAACCAGAGGATCCGAAAGAAGCAAGATTAATCAAGGTGCGATCTGCACGATTCATCATGCAGAATGAAAGACTATATAGAAGATCTTATTCCGGACCCCTTTTGAGATGCTAGGGTCTCGAAGGATCGGAATTAGCTCTGGCTGAGGTATATGAAGGAATTTGTGGTGCTCACATGGGCGGTCGGGCCCTGGCACACAAAATTTTGAGGCTCAGGTTATATTGGCCTTAGCTCTAGCAAGCTGCTATGGAATATGTTCGTCGGTGTAGCAATTGCCAAATCCATTCTACAGTATCTAAATGCCCAGCTAAAATCATGACTTCGATTCTAGACCCCATCCCTTTTGCGATGTGGGGAATCGACATCATGGGAAAATTCACCAAGGCGTCAAGCGGAAGAGAATATCTTATAGTAGCAATTGACTACTTCACCAAGTGGGCCGAGGCCAGCGCCCTGGCAACCATCACAGAAAGAAAGGTGGAGAAGTTCGTACTCGAGTCAATCATATATCGGTTCGGGATGCCAAAAATAATCGTGACCGATCATGGCACTCAGTTCGACTGTCCACAATTTGAACAATTTTGCGGAACTTACTTGATTGAGCATCGTATGTCATCAGTGGCATACCCCCAAAGCAATGGTCAAGTAGAGGTTACAAACCGAACGTTACTTGAGGGAATAAAGAGAAGACTCGAAGCTGATAAAGCCTTGTGGGTCGAAGAATTGCACAATGTACTGTGGGCCTATCGAACTACAGTTCGAACACCCACAGGCGAAACTCCTTTTAAATTGGCTTACGGATCTGAAGCATTGGCACCTGTTGAAGTAATGGCTGGAACACTACGGCCTTGACTTGTTAGATGAAGTTCGAGCAAAAGCAATAGCACGAACTCAACATTATCAACGAAGGATAGCATCACATTATAATTCCCAAGTGAAGAATCGTCAAGACATAGCAGAAGACTTGGTATTAAGAAATACCTTAGCCTCAGATCCACGCCATCAAAGGAAATTGGACCCTTCATGGGAAGGACCATATATGGTTATTAAACCGGTTGGTTCGGGAGCTTATAAGCTAAAGAACATGACAACCCAGAAAGAGTTGGATCGTTCGTGGAATGCCAGGCATCTAAAGAAATATTATCCTTGAGAAGATTATCATTTTCATTCATGATGTAACAAATTTCAACTCAATCAATACAATTATCAGTTTTCAACATTCTGTCTTTTGATTGGGGGCATCATTTAACACTCAAGAACAGATCCAGCGACAAAATCACAAGGCATCGGTTTAAAACCCGTGTGAGTTCCTTCTACAAGGCATCGGTTTAAAACTCGAGTGAGTTCCTTCTCAAACTTATTAAATTTCCCCGGAAATTCTTAAGTAAAGGCATCGTTTTAAAACCCAAGTGAGTTCCTTTTACAAGGCATCGGTTTAAAACCCGAGTGAGTTCCTTCTACAAGGCATCAGTTTAAAACCCGAGTGAGTTCCTTCTACAAGGCATCGGATTAAAACCCTAGTGAGTTCCTTCTACAAGGCATCGGATTAAAACCCAAGTGAGTTCCTTCTCAAACTTATTGAATTTCTCCGGAATTCTGAAATAAAGGCATCGGTTTAAAATCTGAGTGAGTTCCTTCTACAAGGCATCGGTTTAAAACCCGAGTGAGTTCCTTCTCAAACTTATTGAATTTCTATGGAAATCTATAAGTAAAGGCATTGTTTTGAAACAACTAAGACCTACTACAACAAAGACTCAAGTGACTGACAGAGTTCAAAGATGAAGTTAATTCTTTATTTCTTTAAACAACCAGAAGGGGCCAACCTTTACATTAAACATACATATGAGATAACAAGCGTTGGGATACAATATTCGTTCTATCAAAAATGAAAGTTACCATTGGTGATAATCAAGAGCTTAAACAAGATCGAAGCAGCTTTGTCAGAAGCAACACAGAGTCAAGAAGCAACACAAATTCAAGAAGAAGAAGAAGAATAGAGTCAGGAAAACATATGTTATCATTTGTTTGTCTCCCTCGAGGATTGCGAAGCATTCTGCCAAAATCCTCCGCAATTCCATACTCTTTATCCAACTTTTCTGGAAGAAGCCTGATCTTTGATCAAACCTTCATTCAAGGCAAGCTCTTCGTAACTGAATCCTTTAAAAGGAGACAAAAGAGGAGAGTCATCAAGATGATGCCTTATGTCCGGATCAGGAGGTGGAAGGTCCATCACATCCTTGGCCCAAACAGGAAGAGGAAGTCCCAACTTTGCAAACACTTCAGGATGACAATTTTCGCGGTGGGGAGTTGTGTTGAAATGAGGATTTCTCCTTAGTATTGATTCCCATACCTCGTTCTCACCATCCTGGTATGCCTGCAAGTTATAAGCGTTCAGCATGTCAACAAAAGGCTTACTGTGCAAATATTTGAAGATGCAAGCCCTGCGAACATCTGTTGAAAGGGACTTGGGCAAAAGGGTAACAGCTTGCCTTTAGGACGTTGACATAGCTTCAGACCCTTTTGCCCCAGCTGAAAGCTTTCCTACTTCCCGCTCCAGCAGACGGATCTTCTCCCTGACATCATCCAAATCTGAATGAAGACGCTCGTTCTCGGAATTCTTCTCTCGGGCAATCTCCCAAGCTTGGTTTCTACGAGCAATCTCAGCATCTTTGGCTTTGGATTCTTCCCGAAGCCTGGAAACTTCATCACTCAGTCTACTGAGTCTAAAGGCTACTTCCACTTGGTTGTGGAAGTTACCAATGAGACTCCTGCAATAACCTAAGGGTTAGACAAGAGCAAAAGAAAAATCTTCATAACGAAAGGTATTGAAGAAAAACTTACATCACTAGTGATTTCATAAAATCCCTATCTGGGATCGTGGAGAAGGCTCTGCTCTCGGCAGGCATTTGAATAGCAGTGCACCATTCTAGTGCCTTATCAAAATCGCCTGTCACCAAGTCAGACCTCTTCAACGACCAGGAAGGATGGAATACGTCATCGGCCAACTGAGGGCACTTCCTAGTGGCAAAATCCTCCGACTCCAGGGAAGGAGTGGAGGAGGATGCCAAACAAGCACTAGAGTTGGAAATACGAGCGGCACCTGCGGGGACCACATCTTCCTTAGATGCCCGAAGGGTCTTCATCATGGAGGAAGATTCCAGCGTAGTACCAGCAGGGGCATCAGCAGTGCAAGCAATGACGAAGGGAGCCACATCCTCCTTAGAAGACCGAACAGTCTCTCTAGGCAGAGGAAACATGGGAGAAGCATCAGCAGAAACAATGGGAATCTGATCTGAAGATTCACCAACAGCAATCTCCCCACGTTTAGAAGATTCGGCAACTGCAATCACCTCAGAGGGAACAACCTTCGTCGATACTGGGGCAGTCTTCTTGCAGGAATTTGCCCTAATAAAGTCCAAGTTAATTCTTGGAGGCACTGCAAATGCAAAAAGCAGCATCAGTACGAGAAGCTAACAATTTATAGCAGAAAAGGGAAAACCCTAGATTTCTGTTGAACAGATGGAGTAACGAACACCAATCAGGGAACTTCCGTGATAGTAAACCCCAAGTATGAATACTGTGGAGATTACTCAGGGAGAAGAAGAAGTTCGTGACAAAACTGAATGACAGAGCAGAAGACTTACTTGTTCAGGCTCTGATCCAAGATATTGTTGGAGGACAAGAGTACAGAGACAGCAAAGGAGGACAAAATATTACTTTGCAAATCTATCAGACAGAAATAACTTGCAGATAGCGAGATAAAGATGAAGCACCCTTAAGGAACTTAAATAGCCTCAAGGAGAGATGCGACAGTTGAAAGCCCAAGTTAATCAAGGGACAGGATGGAGGAGATGCTTCGAATTCCTAAAAATGCAGGATCAACGGTCAGGGGATAACGGCGCTTCAAATTCGAAACTTGAAGGCTGAACTAGGTTTCCACGTGGAACAATGTGCACCTGATACGAGGATACTGCCAAATACCAACCGTCGCACCAGTATTAAATAATAGAGTATTTCCAATTCCTTGGGAAGAGCAATTGGTATACGAATACAAGGAAACGTTTGGGCTTCATCATAAAAGAAGGAGCAGTTGGGAGATAAAGTTCAGATGTCACAAAAGGTTCGGAAGAATCAAATTGACCGAACACGTCTCGCCCGAACGCATCTCCCTGATGTCCCGAATGTTGTCTCCAATTAAGGTTCAAGTTAATCTTTGTGATAACTTATATCATTCTTGTAAAACCCAGCCCTAACCTTGACCCGGAAACCTTGTTATTTGTAGGTCCGATGACCCGAAGTAAAGTAAGAAGTCAGCTTTGGGCCATCCCAAGAGAGGACTTGGTGTCTGGCTTTGAATCCATGAAAGTTGATGATGAGGTTCTATTTATGGAAACTGAATCCTGATGAAGATCTAATTAGTTGATGGACTTGGAGTGCTCTCTATCTTGGTTTGAAGGCATTTCTACCTATTAGGTAAGTCACTTGACTTGTGTGCAAAACCCCTTTAGGATTGGATTTGATCTGGACCTTCAATTCCCTGTTTTGGTCTTCTTTGTCGACGCATTGGTCGACCGATTGGTCGATTTGGACCAGTCGACCAATCCACTCGACCAATGAGTCTTGTCTTTGGCAATTAGGTTGTTCTTGCTCTATTTAAGTCCAATCTCGAGTCCACTTCGTATTTGCTGCCTCCAAACTCTCTGGAACGAATCAAAGACCTCTGCAAGTCATCTCTCTTGCATCCTTGGTGTTTTCTTGACGGATCTTCTTCGAAACTCTTCTTTTTGCATCAAAAGGTATGTCTACTCTCTCTTCTTCTCCTCCATCTTTGTTTTTCTTTCCTTTTTGAGTTGAGACAGTAGAAGAGATGCTGCATTCTCTGTTGCAAACATCTCTGAACATGTTCTCATGATCATCCTAAGGATTTGAGGCTAGAACAATGATCTTAACCATGATCATTGCAAGCTTTTGAAGGAATCATGATCAAACCATGATCTAATCTTTGTTAAACTCCTAATCTGAATTCTGATCTCTTTGGATCTTCTATGTTGATCATGTTAGTAGTAATTACTGTGTTTTCTTTCCATGATCCATAATCTATAGATTTCTAGTTGTTCTCTTCTACCATACTATGTGTTCTTCATGATGCATGGTAGTTACATATATGGTAGGTTTTATTTCCTTATTTAGATTTATGCTTCTAAGCCTTATTCCATGAAGATCTATGTATGTTTTCATGATACCATTACCTGAAGCAAAGATCCATCCTCCTATTGTTCTTGTCTTTGTTTTCTATTTCAAATTCATCAAGATCCATGGTTGATTTAATTATGGTAACTTTTGTTTCCTAATTTGGATCTTGATATCTTGATTGGATTAGTGTTTTGAGGTCCCCTATATGTTAGAATACTACTGATGTAGTCTACCCCTTGATTAGTACCCTTTTGAACCACCAAATTCGGATTTCATATCTTAAAACTCTGTTTTTTTAGGCTACTGTCTGCATTGGTCAACTGATTGGTCGACTGGGACCAGTCGACCAATCCACTCGACCAATGAGTACAAGCAACTCGAGAATTGGTCTATGTTGGATGTTTTGGTATCTTTTCTGTTAGGGATCTTTCCTAATATGTTGTATATACTTGTTTAGGACCTTCTTCTCAAGTTTGCCGAGATCTTACTTGATTTCTTAGGATTCCTTTGCGAGTTATAAAAGGTAAGGATGGTTATTTCCTTAATTACATAGATAGCATGAATCTAGTTTCTATATTTGAATATCATAGATATGATTCCTAAATTAGATTCTTACAATGATATACTACTTGTTGCATAACTTTGATTACGAGTAGCATTACTTATTCATATTAAATTGATTCATGTATGATTTACTTACCAATGTTATAAAAGTGATTGTAATTATTGATTTCTTTCCATATATGAAGTTACCATATATGTGATGATATGAATTGATGCATGTGTATGCTTAAGTATGGTTTGGAAAGGAGAGGTGTCCTTTTGACACTTCTGTCCTTGGACTACTACGGGAATATTATGGGATGTTTCCGGAGATGCCCTCTGGACACCTTCCTAAACTGTTGGATGACATATCTAGGATTGTCTAGTAGTGTTTGGCTAGGATGTCCTGTTATGTCGACCCTAATCGGAGGGGTATTGAGACCGAACGACCCGTGGTAGCAATGGGGATTCATGGGAGCTCAAGACCGGTAACCAACCCGTGAGAGGACAGGAATCACATTGTGGGGGCCATTTATTGGTAGGGTTGCATATGGTTAGACTTGGGCTCACGGGCTCTTAAGACCGGTAACCAACCCGTGAGAGGACGTGAGAGCTTCCCGTTTACCATATGTGGATGATCAATAGGGTTGGTGAGTCCGTAGTCAGGGACTATGAGGACTCTAGTGTGAAGGATACCGGAAAGGATCGTCGGGGACGAGGAATGGACGTATCTGGATCCGACTTGATGTAACTAAGTAGAAGACTTGCATTTGGCTAGGTTTTACCCCGACATGCGCCAAGACTTATACCAAATGGTTGTGAGAGAGTGTGTTGACTTAACCCCCCGCCAAGGTTTGTCCCGAGGGATGAAGGACCCATTACCAATCGGCTGCTCAAGACCGGTGAAATGATCCGTGAGAGAATCCAAGATATCTTAAATGGTTGAGGATGTGAGTGGACTTTCCTAAAGAAGTACGGTGCTATGACTTAAAGCATGTCTGCCAATAGAGACCAGCATACATAGAGTTAGATTCATTCATTCATTGCTTGTCTCATATCATATTGCATTCATGATTGTTCGGAATCCTGCCATTTATGTTATTATGGATTTTTAATCGCCTTACTGAGTTTCTTTGAAACTCATTCCTTTATTGTACAATGTTGTTAGACTATCCTGCAGTGACTGAGTACTATGACGGTCCCTATGAAGAAGCGCAAGGCGAAGAGGCATATCTCCGGGAAGGTGATTGCGGTTACCACAATTACTCTGAAGATCCCGCGAGTGGTTATGCTCCGTACGATGCTTAGTCCGACCATTGAGTGGAAGCGTCCTTGTGCTATTTATGGGATTTACACTTACAAGGATGTTGTCTATAAAGTGGAGAACAATTTAGTTACCCAATGTACTTGCTACTGGGATTAGGTTTTGTCTAGTTTATTCTTTAGAGCTACTTTTCCGCTGGTTGTAAAGTGGGATTTTTGCCTCACTTTACTTATCTGTTTGATACTCTGATTATATCTATTATTCGATTCATTTAGATTCATTCTTTCTTTATTGGATCTATGATTTATCTTCCGCACTTTTATTATGATTGTTCATGATTATGTTATTGTTTATGTGGGAGGTTGATCACTCGATACCTGATCTTCGGGCTGTGGATCACACTCTCGGGTATGCCAGATAGGGTACCGGCTGGGAGGGCGTGACAATTCTTATATCATTCTTAAATATCTCTTGTGAGAGGGAATAGACAATTCCCTGGGTATAATATGAGGAAGTATTAGGGCAATCATTGGAAGAGTTCGAGAAAAAGAAGACAGATTTCTTTTTCCTTATAGAAGACCATAGGGGGCCAACCCTTACAATAAATGAAAAAAGAAAAAGAAAAAAGAGAGATGGTTTTCTATTGATCTTCTTCATTGTTGGCCGAAGAATCTTTCTCCAAAGCAGGCTTTGAGGTTCTTTGGGAAGAGGCGGCGAATCAGCAAGATACTTCTCAGTGTCTGGGTTCGTTGGAATGGGATCCTCCCCTTCCAAAACCCAGTCGGGGAAAGGCAGCTCAAGCTTCTAGAAGATTTCCTTGTGACACACTTCTCGAAAAGGAGTTGTGTCAAAAGAAGGATTAGATTCAAGAATCTTTCTCATGACATCATTCTGCCCTTCTCGATAAGCTTGAAGGTTGAAGGAGCCCAACAGGTTATTAAAGGGAACGTTGTTCAGATATTTCCGAATGCAGTCCCTCCGAAGATCTTGTGAAAGATGTTCGGGCTTGCTAGGAACCGTCATCTTCTTCAATCGTTCGTTATCCTTGGCCTAAAACTCGAGGCTTTCACCGAATGCGACATCAGCATTCTTCTATTTCTTGGCCTCACGTTCGGCAGCAATGTCACGAATAGTTGGCGAGTCAAGATCTTTTCTCAGAGAATTCATCTCCTCATCATGCTTCTCCTTCAACTCTTCGGCTGTTATCCTCATCCGATCCACTTCAGAATTGGCCTTCGCCAGATTCTCTTCACAAGTCCGCAGCAAGGAGCCGCTGCGACTGACTCGGCTCAATGCCTCCATGTGTTGATAGAAGCTCAACACAACATTCCTTGAAAGACAGGGAGATTATCATAAAATCTCAAGAGAGATTACAAAGCAAGTAGCGAAAGCTCAAGAAAAATAATACCTTATGGAAAGACGAATGAGAACATCATCCTGCAGGGTCTCAAAGGCCTGATGGTCAAGCATAAGGCCGAGAGAGCTCCACTCAGCGGCCTTCTCAGGATCCTGCGTGACTCGGTCTGTCTGCGTCAGTGACCATTGGGGGACGAAGACCTCCTTAGAATATTTATTCTTTTTGGATTTCTTCGAGGCAGAAGCATCGATCGAGTCATGCTCCTTTTGGTTCGAATGGGAGAGGGGATGTCTACCTCTTCCACCATTGGTTTTTTCCCTCTCCCCGAAGCCTCGACCACTGGCTTCAGGTTTCTGATACCCTTGTAAGAAGGGTCTGGAGGTGGCACAGAGGCTACCTGTTCTACAGTCAAGGCTCGAGGAGACCATTGCTCTGCAGTCACAACAGCCTTGGCAACCCTCGCCCGAAGGCTGTCTGGATTCATTCTTGGAGGCACTACAAAGAAAGACGAAAGTCAGAAAGTTGGAAAAAGATCGCAGTATATTCAAGAAAGTGAAACGTGACAGTTAGAAAGCTCACGTTGAGCCAGCCCCTAGTACTGAAGGATGCAGTTGTATTCCATCTCATATCCATGTATTTCTTGATACCATGGAATTGACTTGATCTTCCCGACAACAGCTCTGTCTTCTTTGGATAAAGGAAGGACCCGGTTACCCTTAGAATATGAAGTGTACAGCTTCTAGGCGGTCGGGAAGTTAAGATCTGATTGAGGTGCTCAGCATAAAAAATACCTCTTGCGCCACCCTTTATGATTGGAAGGGCAAGTTCCTTTGGCAAGAATGCTGCCCGTCCAGTCTAGCTCAACTTTGTTGCGCTTAGAAAGCACAACCCAGCCAGGAGGATGGGAAATAGAAAGAACATGAAAATGTACAAAAAGAGGAAGAGAAGGTGTGATGCCAAGCTCAAAGCATAAACCCAAGAAGCCGACAATGAGACGCTAGCTATTGGGAAGAAGCAATCTAGGACAGATATCCCAATGATTCAGAATGACAGAAAACAAAGTATTAAAGAAGGGAAAGCGAACTCCGTTTTCCAGTGTATCTATATACAGGGAGAATTCACCCGGAAGGATTGAATCAACCCTCTCATCAGAAGTGGGAGCCCTAAGTTGGTACAAGGAAGGAAAGTCAAAACATTTGACGGCTAAAGGAAGGTTTTCCTCAGTAAAAGAGGAAGCAACAGAACCAGGTCCTTCGGCAAACTTGGTAGGTTGTTTTGACTACCCAGAGGATTCGGCAGTCCCTTTGATGTCATGGACGGTTCAGACTCAGGAAGGGCAGAAGAAGTCTCAACTTTTTCTTTTACTTTTCTCTGTTGGCTAACTTTTGCGAAGTCACGCCAGAGAGCAGTTAGGGTTTTCTTGTCACTATCCGACTGCTCAGAGGGGATAGAAACAAAGGCCTCATCACCACTATCGCCTTTACCGGCACTAAGTACAGGGGAAATTTCAGAAGAAACCCTACCGCCCTCCATTACTGAAAAGTTTGATGGTGGTTTCTAGAGAAAAAAGAAACCTAGAGACGAAAGTAAACTTTACAAAGGAGTCAGTAAACTTACTGAATCACTGAGGCAAAAAGCTCGAGAACAAAAAGATCGTGAGGGTGCGAAGAAGACGACGAGGTTTCAAAATTCCAGACAAAGAGAATGAAACCTACGAAGACAACGAACCGCTCTTAAGCACCCACACGAGTGTTCTAGGACGTGTACGATCGAGATTTGGAGATGGTTCGAAAGTTTGAACTCACGAATCCATAACAAGGCGTTCGAAACTGTCGTTTTGATTGCGTGAGCAACGATAGTTTCGGTTGCAAAGGACGCGTGGCGTCACCCCCACAAAAAGTGAGAATACTCACAATGCTCGAGAAAAAAGTGACACATCCACATTAAATGTGATATGACATTTAATGGGTTGGGGAATATGCAAGACTATTGTTCGACAAAGAACCCAGTTAAACACCAGCCCTCAGGATCAACCGAACGCTTGGTCTGGGGGGCTTGTGATATGGAGAAAATATGACCTAACTTGGTTCATTATTGGTTCGACCCTCGACCCCGGTCGGGATGAAAGGAATCGACTCGCTTTCGAGCGAGCCGGGTCCAAGAGATAGCTTGTTGAGGAAGAAAACTAACTCAGTTACAAGCACGCCCTAATCCGATACTATCGGAATAGGTTAATCAACCTAAAGACGGCTAGCAGTATTCGGCGGCTGTCACTCATCGCTATCATACGGATAACCACCAGATAACGATCGTGTTATCTTAGGAGTCATCTTCTAGTCCAAACTAGTAGAAGTCTATCACTCAACGGATCTATCTGTTAAGATCCAACGACTACCCGAAGAAGGCCCAAATACATCCAACGAAAGAGATTCGAATGTACACTCTATATAAGACATCACCTACTCATAAGGTAGAGAGGACGGATACAATCTGAATCGTATTCTCGTTATTCATTCCTTAGCTCTGTGCTCTAGCAGAGCCGTTTCTGATTAAGTTCATCAAATGACTTAGCCTTCGGAGGTGGACTCCCGATCCCAGCGGTCGGGCCACATCTGACAATTGTTTTTGCAGATCATTCTCAAGAGATCTAAGGGCTGAACAAATTTTGGACACATCAAAGGGTTAAGTCATTTTATACCTTTTTGAAGATTCCCATTTAAGGTTAAGTGATGGGTTTAATCTGACAACACAGGCATAACGTCGTTATATCTACCAACAAGATATCAATCCAACAGCTCAAAGGATTGACTTAATTAACAAACCAGATCTTATAAAAAGATTCGTATCAAACGATGGAGGAATGAAGGCCATCCGACAATGTAAAAGTTAAGACGACTGAGCTTCAGTAAGATTCCAAATCCAAGGGACAGAAGCATGCCATTTGAATGGAGGAGATTAGATGTCCTTTAATTCAAACCACCTTACGTCACGTCACAAAGGCGTGGCCACGTGGCGATCACTGAAGGGGGATAGGAAGTTGGTCGCATCCTTTTTTTATGCACAATGGTCACTCGCAATAAATGTTCCTTTAGATGTCATTTCGAGCACTGATTAGGTGACCTTTAAATCGAGGACAGTTCGGCCAAGATCCAGTTTATTCAAGGAGGAAGTTTGTCCCTAAACCAAGCACCAAGGCACTCCAACCAAGTGACTAGGGGCTTATGATACGGACAAATCTCGTAGGAGAGGTCTAACCAAGCTCAGTATGGTCTAACCAAACCCTGATAAGATTATGGGTAAACCTGGATAATCAACATAATTAAGAAGAGTTCTAATAGAGGTAACTAACTAAATCTTCAGAAGAATCATGGTCCAACAAGGGATATGTAAATCTTGTTACTAAGGATTCCAATAAGTCAAGGAATCTATATCAGGTTGATTCCTATTCAGATTCAATAGACCTCTAAGAAAAGAGGGGTACTTTTAGAGATTAAGTCGGATTCTATAACCTTATGGTTGAGATTAAGTCGGATTCTATAACCTTATAAATACTCATACTCTCACCATTATAAGGCAAGTATTCTTGAGTTATTCTCCAGAGCATCACTGAGCAAGATTAAGCTTTCTTATTACTAAAGCCCTGCTTCTTGCTAACTTGATTGACGGAAACGTCACTCGACCAACCTGGTCAAGCACGTTCTTGCAGGTTCACTTGTTCATGCGGTCAAGTAAATATTTTGCTGCAACACTACTCAAGTGTTTAACTCCCCTTTTCTTCTAATCCTTCTTTTGTGAACTATGAGCTAAATATGTGTTAAGAATAAAGTCAAAACAAAATTTCCCAAGGGTGAAATATGTTTTGCAACTTACATTGAATTTTTTTCCACAAGAAACGCTTACTAAAATTTGGTCGAAGAGATACTTTCTTAATCCACAGTGAAGGAACACTTTTTCCTTTTCATGAATCTTCTTCAATTATACTTCCCACGGTTCTGACCAACCACAATGTAAATCCATGCATACAGTGAGACAGTTCAAATAGAAAAAATAAACCACAATAGTAACAGAAGCTAGCAAAAAAGAGAGAGTAACTTCAAGCTTAAAACACCCTAGGCTTTGCAACAATGGTGGAGTGCTTCAATATGTGTAAGCTGAACTGCCCTCCCTTCTCAGATGTGTCAAGCTTAGACTGACCAGGTGGAGGCAAGAGCTCAAAGTTCTGAACCAAACGGCCCAAAGTGAGTCCAAGGATGGGCAGTGCCAGAATAATTCCAGGGCAGCTTCTTCTGCCAACTCCAAATGGAAGGTACCTGAAATCATTGCCATTGGCTTCAACCTTAGCTTCTTCTTCCAGAAACCTTTCAGGTCGGAACTCTTCCGGGTTCTTCCATTGGGCTGGGTTATTCGCGAGCCACCACGCATTGACAAGGATCTTGCTTTCAGCTGGAATTCCATACGCACCGAGCTTGGCATCATGGAGATTCATATGTGGAACTAGCAATGGGATTGCCATGCGAAGTCGCAGAGTTTCCTTGATCACAGCTTGAAGGTAAGGAAGCTTGTGGGTGTCGGGTTCGGTTACTTGTATACCGGGTCCGAGAACCGTGTCGATTTCGTTTCGGAGCTTTTGTTGGATCTCGGGGTGGTTCACCAGTTCTGCTATTCCCCACTCGATTGACCATAAAGTTGTCTCGATCGCTGCACCAACCACCACGAAATCAGGTTAAACCTAACCCCAATTGGTGACGTTTCTTCATCTCGCCAACTAACTTGCCACGTCAATGTTTTACCAAACACGAAAGATAACAAATATTTATTTAAATAAGACTTAAAAATTTATCCAAAGATTCCTGGTCAAGATCAACAACCATCAGAAGGACGCGTGATGCCAACAAACAACTCCACATCTACTGATCTACCCTAAAAGCATATGGACCAGATGTTTGCAAGTAGACCGACCGGTATTGGAATCATTCTGATAAACCAAAATTGAGAAAAAGAATTTACAACCGAACGAATAAGATTAGACTGGTTCACTATTGTTTTGGTCTGTTTACCGATTTTATCATTTTGTTACTTATCCGATGATCGTTTCAACCCTGATTGAAGTCTGTTTTAACAAATAAATTTACAAAGTACAATGAATTAAGTTCTAACTTTTAATGGGTTTCGACTGTGATCTATCACATGTCAAGATAGAATAATTTGATTTTCGATTTAAGATCCAAATTTTGAGCCAATTTGAGATCCAGGTCCTTTTGGTTTCTGTTTGGATTGGCTTGATTTTAATCTTAATACCGAATCTATCCTCAATTAAATTAGTTGCAAACCTGTTGGATTATTTTGGTATAATTCTTTTTTTTTTTTTTTTTAAAAACCTTTGGTACAACTTATCGACACCCAATGGTTTTTTTGGTCCCTAAGACGTAGGTTTTACCACCTACGCGATATTCCAATCCAGTGGTTGACAAACTTATTATCAACATATTACACACAACCAAAGAACACACAAAATTAAGGAAATATATATTGTATATCCCTAGCTTCACCTAACCCTTGTTACCATGAAGGCTCACATCATTTACTGTCTATCAATGAAATCCTCAATAGATTCTACAATTGAAATCCCCTTAACATGTAATTATGCTTTTGGTGGGATGGCATCATACGTTATTAATAATTCCAAGAAAATCTTGGATTTGAACCTTTGTTGCTCATAACTGCTTCCTTTTGTACGCCCCAGTGGTTATGTTTTGCATTGCTAAACATTCATTAATTTAATAGTCGTTCAATATCCTCAGCTCTCATATATATTATTACTCTAACACTATCATCATGTACACTCATAGATCTAGATCTGTTGTTGCAAGCTCTCTGTATATGCAGTCTGTTCAATCATTGGATGGAAGACAGATGAACAGATTTAATTGCAACCGTCAATCCGTCCACCTATCGTCTATCCAATGAAATCTGTCCACTTGTTGTCCATCAAGTAGTTAAAAGGATTCGACGTATGGAGGGCTTGACACAAAGGATCAATTTGTCCCTATCTTGACCCTAACACTATGTATTGTAAGGTTCATTTTGTCTATGTTCAGAGGGGCCTTTTTAATATGTGGCTGACAAGGTACCTACGTAACGATATCTTCTCTATCTATGATCCCAATTCAGAATTCAATTCCGAATCAGAAGTTTTGATGGTAATCAAGGAGAGTATATATATATATAGGATATCGTTACGTCGGTACCTTGTCAGATATTAAAAAGGCCCCTCAAAGAGAGAATAGCGCCCCAGCCAAAACCGCCGAAATGGAGACATCTGAGCTAAAACTATAAACTTACCAGCCACATTAATGTTCTCAACGATGTAGAGGACGTTGTCTTCGTTGATCTCTCCCTTCTTCTGGGCATCAAGGATATGATCAATGGCGCACTTCAATCCTGCATTGTCTTTTGGTTTGGTGCTTGCTAAGTTCCTGTAATTCACAATTCATCCATTCAGGAATGAAGGGGAAAAAAACTAAAACTAAACCAGTGATGAAAACAAAAAAATCAAAACATACTTCCTCTCCTCAAGAAAATAGTCCCTAAAAAGCTGCAACCTCCGTTCTTTAACCTCCTTGCAGATCTTCAAATAACCTCTCAAGAAAGGTCTCAAAATTGGGATAAAATCACCATAGTTATACTCAAAGCTCTGAGCCAACCGACTTCTCTCTCCATTCAAAGCCTTCAGTTGCATGAACAAAGGGTCGCTCTCACTCTCAAACCTTCTATCAAACATGATACGGTACATATTATTGTACATCATAAGCTGCAATCGTCTCCTCAGAACAGTCCCAGTTGTTGATGCTTCTGGGTTCTTCTTCACATCTTCCACAACCTGAGCAGCTTCAAATTCCCACCCAAATCGATATTGCTGAACCACCTTGTTGGTGAAGAAAGGGACGGTCATGATTCGTCGCATCTTTCGCCAATGCTCACCGTAGACGGTGAAGACCATGTCTTGGCCTTTACCGGTGAAGATATCGAAAACAACGTTTCGGGTTCTAGAACCGAATTCAACTCCTTGTGTGTGAAGAACTTCTTTGGCGAGATCAGGAGAAGAGATGACAACGAGATTGCGTTGGCCCATACGGAGGAGGAAGATGTCGCCGAATCGGCGGGCGAGATCGGTCAGGTTACGGTGGTTCAAATCGTCGCCGACTTGAAGCCAATTGCCGAAGATAGGAATCGGGAGTGGACCAGGAGGGAGTTTGAATTTCTTGCCACGGAGCTTGGAAATGGTACTGGCGAGAACTATGGCGAAGAAGAGGGCTAAGAGAGCTTTCTCTATAAGTTGGAAATCCATGATGCGCAAGCGAGAGATGTTTTGCGCTGAAGTGTGGAGAAGAGGTTTGGGGTGGTTTTATAGGTGGAGAAAGGGAAATGAGGAATGGGCGTTAGATTTGACAGAAGACGTTTGGTTGGTGTGAGCATGGGGGTGGGAGATGGGAATCATGGTGGGGAGGAGATGTTGACGGGGTTAGAATTTGACGGTAGGATGGGAAGGGGGTAGGAGAAAGTGAGATTGCATAAAGCAAATGGAGGTGAGAGATGGGGGTAGGTAGGTGAGGAGGTGTGGGTGGGTAGGTGGGTGAAGTTCATGGTTGAAAAAACGACTTCAATATATTGGATTATGACGACAAGATTATATTGATTTACAAAAAAAAAAAAAAAAAGAGAAGAATGTTGGGTGATGCAGCCATCTATGGTGGTAGGTTGAAAAATTAATGAAACTAACATTCTAAAATACAATTTTCCAAAGGCATCAGTTGCCGCAATCTTACCGAGGTCTTCCGGGATAATAAGCTCAAGTAGTGATACGGGAGATTTTATACCCGACTGGCTTTAGACCCTGTTGGGGCTAAACCAAACGCTTAGTCGGGATTTTTATTGACTAACCAAGGAAGAGCGTCACTCATGCTGGACCTATATGGCAACAACGCCTTAGATCGAAGGTCAACCACAAGGATGATTGAGTGGGGCAGACGACAAGGGAACATAGTCCAAGAGAAATAACGGCTCTCACCGGGAAACCTACCCAATCCGGAAGGTACCTCCTATTTACGGACTCCCCCTTCGGTGCATCCTACTTATGACTAACCCTTGTGTTCTTGCGGATTTTAATGTTCACTTTTGTTTGCCTCGCCTCCCCTCGCCGCCCGCTCTCCTTTTTGGCTCTCGTCTCGTGCTTGCTTTCCCTGTAACCGGCGCTCGTTGGCGCCGTTTGTGGGCTCTTTGTCATGGTGGCGGCTTGGGTGTACTCGGCCGCCTCGGTGGTCCCGGATCTGGTCCCTCGTTCCCTTCCCCGGTGGGTTCCCTCGGCAATCCTCGGGCCTCTGGAGGGCCTCGGCGGCCCCGGCCTACTTTGCTGCCGTGTAGACGAAATTCGAAAAGCGATGCTCGGGATGCATGGGGTGTTAAGGGGATTGGTTCACCAAGTTGGAGTCAAACAAGGACCAAGGCCCAACACCCACACTGGAAGGTTATACAGAGCCTTTCAAAATGCAAGGAGAATCCAACCACAAGGCGAGATCCCAAGAGGAGGGCGAGCCAAAGGCTAGAGATCAGCTCATATAGGTGCCGAACACGGTCAAAGACAGCCAAATGGTACAAGGGTCAGCGCCCTTGACCGCATCTCGGTACCTTCCCGAATAGGACCCCTTCCTCAAAGGAGTCGCCGGGTCGAAAATGAACAACAAGGGGAGAGTCAACCCCAAGGGGCTCGATCAAAGGTATCAGTCGTCGGAACGCAGTCCATAAGAGCAAGCACCACGGATTCGGGTGGAAATGGAGCAAGGCAAAATCGTCTCCGGAGAAGGATGGCCGAGGTAAAACGAAGATTAGAGGACCAAGACCATGACGAAGACCTGGACATTGTGGATTAGGAGCCGTTCTCTGACGAGATCATGAATATGCCCCTCCCTCAAAATTTTATCATGCCAACTTTCACTTCGTTCGAAGGAAAAACAAACCCGAAGGAACATATTAGTTACTTCAAGTCAGTGATGATTGTCCTTGGTCTGGAGGATGAACTGCTTTGCCCTAATTTCCCTGGTTCCCTGAAGGACCCAAACCATTATGTGGTTCAGCAGCTTACAATAGGGATCAATCCATAATTTTAGAGAACTTGTCCGAAAGTTCATATCCCGATTCAAGAGTGCAATTGGGAGCAAGAAGACATCTGATAGCCTATTTTCTATTAGGTAGGGACGAAATGAATCAATTTGAGACTTCTTAAAGCGTTTCGATGAGGTGGCCATTGAGATCGAGGAACTTGATGACCAAGTTGCATACGGGCCTCGGGTAGCTCACTCATCGGGCTTCTACAGGTTTTATTAACAGACAAGCCCAAAACTTACGGGATGTTATTGCTTAAGTATCAGAAGCAAGCTAGTGTGTATGAAGTAATCAATGCCCGGGTGAAGGCTGACCAAGAACGAAGACCCGAGAATGAAAAGAACCTTTCCAATGATCGGGATCGAGGATCAAGTGGAAACGGGACCTAGGACGGGAAAGTTTCACTCCGCTCAACGCAAAACCATCAGATATTCTAATGCAGATTCGGGACAAGCAATCACTAAATGGCTTAGAAAGCTACCTTCCCGACCAGAAGATCGGGATATGACCAAATGCTGCTGTTTTCACAAGGATTATGGCCACCACACTGACGACTGTCGGATCCTCAAATCGAAGATTGAGAAATTGATCCAGGACGGGAAGCTTGGTCAGTATGTTAGAGGGACAAGAAAGTCCCGAGAGAAGTCACTGCAGCCTAGAAAAAAGGGCTCGATCTACCAATCCAAGAGAAGCCACCAAGAAGGATGACAAAGGAAAGGAAAAGGAAGGTTGGGAAGAATCACCCGTATATGTGATCATGGGTGGCCCAACTGTTGAGTCAATAAAAAAGGCAAAATAGAAGGCTTGGTTTGCGGGAGTAGTTCATCTGCCAAAAAAGAGAAAAAAACCCAGCATGTCTTGAGCCAATACCTCTCACCGATGCTAATTTGAGTGGGATAGTGGCGTCCCATGATGATGCTATCATCATCAAAGTAAAGATAGTCAATCGGGAAGTTCATCGAGTCTTGGTTGACACGGGCTCCTCGGTTGATCTACTATCATACGAGGTGAGGCTAAAATTAGCTGATGATTTGTTAACCCCGTGTGCAACACCACTCTACAGCTTTGCAAGGTCTTCAATGATTGTAGAAGGGACGATCCATCTTGATCTAAGGATCGGGACCCCTGTCACATCCACCCAGTCGGTACCCTACCTGGCATACCCGGGTGTGTGATCCACAGCCTTGAGGATCAAGTATCGAGGAACCAACCTCCCACATATATAATAACATAATCATGAGCAAGATGAAATCAATATAATATCATGTAAACAATGAGATCAAGATATGAATAATAGAGACAATATAATTAGAGTGCGGAATTTAAATGATACCAGTTATGAAATTCACAAGTATAGAGTATATGAAGAAATCACTCCCCAAATCGCAGCGGAAAAGTAGTTCGAATATCATTAAGATTACAATCCAATTCTCAAAAGAGGGAAACAAGGGATAAACATCTAAACTAGTGTTTCTTCAGTCTTATACAAAGTATCACCATAAACATAAACGAATGAAACTAGACATGGCCGACTCCGCTCCTGGGTGGGACTAATCCTGGTATGCAGCATAATCCATCGAGGGATCTTCAGAGTAATCTTCGTGATCGCTAGCTGTAACAACCCCCGTATTTCTAACCCGGGATCCGTATTGCAGGTCCGAGAACTAGAAGGTCTAGCCGGGTAAATTTATGGAGTGTCCAGATAGAAGTCCATGATCCATACCCTGAACCCATGGATCTGGATTCTCTTGATGAAGAGCCTGCCTTGCTTGGTAGTTGGACTTCTGTAAGGCAAGTGATATTTGGAGATGTTTGGAATGAAGGTAAGATCTCCCCCATGTGTTCTTTAGGGTTAGGTTGTACTTGGACATCAACCCCCTGAGCAAAGCATCCTTGTATAGTGATATACTTGGGGGCAGTTGCTAGTGGCGATTGATTAGACCAAGCGACCGCCCCAAGTGACCGCCTGGTCCTAGTTGCGGGGTTATGCCCTATTTTGCCCCCACACTCCTATAAATAGTAACCCTCGCCTATTTTACGAATATTATATTTGGGATTACTGTTTTTGGAGGTTAGACGGCTGTGGAGACATGCTGGAAGGTGATCTGAAGTGCTGTCAGTGTTCCAGAAGGTTCTACTATCCTTCATAGTTGATCTGGTTGAGGTAAGTGATTCCCTATTCACTCATACTTCACTTTAAGCTATGATAAAAGTAGATTAGTGTTCCCCTTTGGTTGTTCTAGATCCTTCTATTGCATTGTCTACCTTTTTATGATATTGGTGAGATTAGATCCGAAAACGAAAACATGCTTTTGTGAAAAGGGTTGATCTAATCAAGGGGGAGGATTCTAGATAACCAAATTGATGTCATTGGTTAGGTTTAGTATCACCCGTGGTTATGGGAGTGATAGATTTGAAATTCAGACTATGATCATTCAAAATTCGAATTGAAATTAGATGATCAGAAGCTGAGTTTCGAATTGAAAACTCTCTGTTTTTGGAGCTGTCACTAGTGGCAGTCGCTCAGCCTAAGCGACCGGCTGGTTTTCAGTGACCAAATGACTTTTGGTTTTGATCTGATTTGATTCACTCGACTTATACCTTATTGTAACCCTGTATATAGGTGTTCTCTGTTTCAAATAGAAGTCTTATAATTGTTCCTAGTTTGCAAGTTAGAGGAATTCTACTTATTTACAGGTAAGGACATACAATCCTATCTTTATGAAATGACTTAAACATGCTAGTCCAGTGTAGGGGTGCGGTTTGGGGTGGTTTCAGGCTGGGCCTAACGGTTTCCGGCTGAAAAACACCTAGCCCAAACACGGCCCATTAGAAAAATAACGGTTTCAGGCCGGTTTCGGTTTGGTGCGGTTTGGGTTCGGGCTAACTAACGATTTAGATTCGGGTTGACTAACGGTTTATGGTGTGTATGAAAAAGAACAAGAAAAAACAATTGAGCATCCTACAACAAAAGCGAAAATTATATGGAAAGCAAAGTTGCTATTGGTCAATTTCCATTAAAAAAAAACCCACCCATTCTATAGAAATCAAGAACCTAGATATTAAGTAGTAAAATGACTATTTGATCTTTGAATTCATGCTTGATTTTTTTAATTGTCTATACCAACTACCTAATGGTAATATAATGATTCAAATACTATTTAATGTAAAATTACAAAACGGGTTGTCAAATGGGTTATAACGGGTTGCGGTTTGGTTTCGGGTTGCTGCTGGCTCCACAACCCTCAGCCCAATTATGGCCTATTAAGGTTCGGTTCGGGCCGGTTATGGCTATAACGGGCCGGTGCGGTTCGATTTTAATGGTTCGGGCTATAAATTGACACCCCTAGTCCAGTGTCTGTTAATACTATTCTTTCATTTCATATACTGCTATAACTGTGAAATCCAGCCCAAACCTAGCCAGGACACCCTATCTATTTTGGATGAAGAAAGGTTATTTTAATGTTACATCTTGAAGTTGGACCTTGATTTCAGTGTTCAGTCTCCTTCTTCTCTCTTTTCTTCTTCTTACTATTCTATCTTGATGTTTTGATTGTGGAGAAGGTGTTACACTACTATAACTACCTATTCTCTAATCTCTTTATGTCTTAGAGTGAACTCCCAATCACTCTATGCATTCCTTGAAACCACATGGTGAATCTCCTCAATTCTTCACTGATTTTGGTTGAGTTTTGGACAGCTTGATCATTCTACTGTAGCTTCTTTCTAATTAATGTTTAACATGTTTGATCTTAACCTTACTACTGTTCCAATGTATTTCATCTCTTTGAATCAATTCCCCTTTCTTTCTAGCCATTTTAGCCTTCTATGTTGACCATTGATATAAGCATTCTAGTAAGTTTCTATTTTTGATTCCTCTCATTCTAGGATTAGTATTCTTTTGATTTTCTATTTAGTTATTCTTGCCTCTGATATGTTCTTGATATTCCATTAGAGAGAAGCCTTGTTCTCTCTAATTCTTCCCTTGAATCCATGGTGAGTTTGCTATGAGAACCATGCTGTTTCCAATTTAGAAACTCATGTTCCCAATTTATAAAGTACTGATTTTTGGACCATGGATGATGTCAAATTCATGCTAGATAGTCTTAGTATGTTTGTGTGAAGTTCCCTTTCGAATTTCGGATCAATCGGACTTCAAACGAAGAAGTTATGACCAAAACAAGGCAATCTGCACCTTCTCGTCTCCATTGGTCGATCGATTGGTCGATCGGGCAGTAGACCAATCCAATCGACCAATGAGATCTGTTTTCCAGATTTAGGTCTTTCTTGCTCTATTTAAGTCCAATCTCGGGATTAGTTCGTCTCCTCTTGCCTCCTAAGCCTCGGAACGAGTTAGAACTCCATTCTAATCAATTTCCTTGCATCCTTGGTTGATCCCTCGCAAGAACTCAAGTAATCTTCTTCCTCTTGCATCAAAGGTATGTCTACACTCTCTTCTTCTTCTCCATCTCTGTTTTTCTTTCCTTTTTGGGCTGAGACAGAGAGAAGATGCTGCATTCTCTCGTTGCAAACATCTCTCTACTCATCCCTCATGATCTTCCTAAGGATTAATGGCTAATGCAATGTTCTTAATCATGATCATTGCAAGCTTTTGAAGGAATCATGATCTAAATCATGATCTTGTCTTTGTTCATCTTTTGATTCAAATTCTGATCTTCTTAGATCTGTTTTATTGATCATATTAGTAGTCAATCGCTGTGTTTTCTTTACAAGAGTTGTAACCTATCAATCTCTAGTTCTTTCTTCTTGATCATACCATGCTTTCTCCAAGAACCATGACTAATACATTTATGGTAAGTTTTGTTTCCTTATTTAGATTCATGTTCTTCAGTCTTAAATCTATTTTTCTTGAAGATCTATGCATGCTTTTCATGATTTCTTTATCACAATCAATGATCCATCATCCTATTGTTCTTGTCTATGATTTTTACTATGAATTCTTCAAGAACCATGATTGATCTAATTATGGTAACTTTTGTTTCCTAATTTGTAACTTGAAGACTTGATTTGATTAGTGTTTTGAAGTCCTCTATATACTAGGATACTTTCATAGTAGTTTCCCCCTTGTTTGGTACCCTTTTGAGCCACCAAATTCGGTTCTATATTCTACAAACTCTGATTTTGAAGGCCACTGTCTTTATTGGTCGACTCATTGGTCGACTGAGACAGTAGACCAATCCAATCGACCAATGAGTACAGCAACTCCAGATTTGGTCTGTTTTGGATGTTTTGATATCTTTCCTTCTAGGTTTCTTTCCTAATATGATATATATACTTGTTTAGGACCTTCTTGCCAAGTTTAGGAAGATTCTCCTTGATCCTTGGAGATTCTCTTCAAGTTATATAAGGTAAGGATGGTTACTTCTATAATAGCATAGATTGTGTGATTTTAGTTTCTATATTAGAATCTTTTGGATTTGTTACCATAATTACATTCTTTTATGAATATATTACTGCTGCACTTACTTTAATTATAGTAGCATTATTTACTTACTTTCTTTAGTTTATGAAAGTCTTTATTTGTCAACTGTATATGAGATGAATCTTATTATGGTATATTTTCTATATACTGTAAATGTGTATGATATGATTGATTTGTGTTTGTGATTGATTAAGTATGGTTCGGGAAGGAGAGGTGTCCTTTTGACACTTCTGTCCTTGGACTACTACGGGAATATTATGGGATGTTTTCGGAGATGCCCTCTGGACACCTTCCTAAACTGTTGGATGACATATTTAGGACTGTCTAGTAGTGTTTGGCTAGGATGTCCCGTTATGTCAGACCCTAATCGGAGGGGTATTGAGACCGAACGACCCGTGGTAGCAATGGGGAATTCACGGGCGCTTAAGACCGGTAACCAATCCGTGAGAGGACGGGAATCACATTGTGGGGGCCATTTATTGGAGGGTTGCATATGGATAGACTTGGGCTCACGGGCACTCAAGACCGGTAACCAACCCGTGAGAGGACGTGAGAGCTTCCCGTTTACCATATGTGGATAACCAATAGGGTTGATGAGTCCGTAGTCAGGGACTATGAGGACTCTAGTGTGAAGGATACCGGAAAGGATCGTCAGGGACGAGGAATGGACGTATCTGGATCTGACTTGATGTAACTAAGTAGAAGACTTGCATTTGGCTAGGCTTAACCTTGACATGCGCCGGTACTTAGACCAATGGTGATGTGAGAGAGTGGTGACCTATACCCCCAGCCATGGAATGTCCCGAGGGATGCCGGACCCATTACCAATTGATGATGAGTGAATGAGACTTTCCTAAAGAAGTACGGTGCTATGACTTAAAGCATGTCTGCCAATAGAGACCAGCATACATAGAGTTAGATTCATACATTCATTGTTTGTCTCATACCATATTGCATTTATGTTTGTTCTGAAATCCTGCCATTTATGTTATTATGGATTTAACTGCCTTACTGGGTTTCTTTCGAAACTCACTCCTTTTGTACCATATCTTTTGTTAGACTTCTCTACAGGTTTGAAATATGATGACGGTCCATATAAGGAAGCGCAAGGTGAAGAAGACGAAGACTGAAGATGAAGAAGAGCCGATTGAAGATGTGGATTAGATTTCTCTTGTTTCTTTTAGACTTATCTTTTACCTTACATGTATTAGCTTAGAGGTTTACTTAGATTTCGATCTACCTTCCGCATATGTTGTGGAGTATATTTCCGCTATACTCTACAGTTGTCTTTTGATTTGGTATCTTGTTTTCTGCACTCTGATATTCTTAGAGATCCTTCTGAGATCCTTTCTTGACTTTTATTATAAATTACTTGAACATTATGATTTGTTCTTGCTTTTGATTATGTTATTGTGTGAAATGGATATGATCGTTCCTAAACTTGATCTTTAGGGCTGTGGATCACACTCTCGGGTATGCCAGTTAGGGTACCGGCTGGGAGGATGTGACAATAACCTTGTTTAATATTCTGATATTATTATATGCTTGGTGTTTGTTCTGTCTTTGTCACATCCACCCAGCCAGTACCCTATTTGGCATACTCGGGAATGTGATACACAGTCCAAGGATCAAGCATCGAGGGACCATGCCTCCCACATACGCGATAACACAATCATGAACAAAGATAATCAAGGTAAAAGCAATAAATAACAGATATCATGAATAAGATAAGATCAAATAATTAGAGTGCAGAAATAAATGATATCAAGTGTATAAGTGTAATCATCAGAATGAGAAAATGAGTGAAAGTCACTCTCTCAAAGGCAGCGGAAAAGTAGTAAAATCGAGTTAAGTTACAATCCCATGTTTAAAGAGTAACTAAAGAAAGTTAATTACATATCCCAAATGTTTAACAAACTCCAAGGAAATGGGGCACTAAGCAAGGGTTTCTTCTATCTTGATAATTGTCTCCTCATAAGTGTGGACGAAGAAAGCCTAGCACGGCCGCTCCCTCACTACAGTAGGGCTAACCCTGGTACGTAGAATAATCCTCTTCGGCACCATAACTTTGATCTTCACCGTAGCTACCACCCGGAGGGTAGTATTGTCACATCCCCCCAGCCGGTACCCTAACTGGCATACTCGGGAGTGTGATTCACAGCCCCGAAGATCAAGTATCGAGGAAATCATCCTCCCATATATACAATAACATAATCATAAACAGGAAATAATCAAGGTTTAAATATTATAAACAAAAGATTTAAAGTAAAGAAATGAATAAACAATATAATTAGAGTGCGGAAAATGATACCAGATATCCGAAGATATCAAAAGAAGTAGAGAGAGGCAGAAACTCCCTCCACAAATACAGCGAAACGTAGTATAAGTCTAAAAGGAATAACAACTAAAACAAAAGAAAATAAGAAAGATAACTAAACTAAGAGTCTTCTATTCTATAGATGACATCTTCAAAATAGTGGACTTCATCAATCCAACAGAGATGTTCCAATCCCACGTTGCCTCTAATCGTAGAACAAAATGTTATCGCCTGAGGGATCATCAGAGTAATCTTGATTGTCGCCAACACCTTGGGTGTAATACGCTCATCGGCTGCGCTTCATCGTACTGTTCTTCATAGTAGTCAGTACCTGTAGAATAGTCTAACAACAGATTGTACAAAAAGGAATGAGTTTCGAAGAATCTCAGTAAGGTAGTTAATCCATAACAACATAAATAACATGTGGCAGAACATAACAAGATGCAATGCAATATAAAACAGATAATATATGTATGCATCTAAACTCTATGTATGCTGGTCTCTATTGGCAGACATGCTTTAAGTCATAGCACCATACTTCTTTGGGTAGGTCACTCACTCGGCTCCTGTTGGTAGTGGGTCCGGCATCCCTCGGGACAATCCATGGCTGGGGGTTAAGTCACCTCTCTCTCACATCACCATTTGGTCTTAGTACTGGCGCATGTGAGGGTAAAGCCTAGCCTAATGCAAGTCATCTACTCAGTTGCATCAACTTAGGTCCGGATACCTCCATTCTTCGTCCCGGGCGATCCTTTCCGGTATCCTTTCCACTAAAGTCCTAATAGTCCCGGACTACGGACTCATCAACCCTATTGGTTATCCACATATGGTAAAGGGGAAGCTCTCATGTCCCCTCACGGATCATTTCACCGGTCTTGAGCGCCCATGAGCCCAAGTCTAGCCATATGCAACCCTCCAATAAATAGCCCACAATATGATTCCCGTCCTCTCATGGGTTGGTTACCGGTCTTAAGCGCCCGTGAATCACATTGCTACCACGGGTCGTTCGGTCTCAATACCCTTCCGATTTGGGTCTGATATAACGGGGACATCCTAGCCAAACACTGCTAAACAGCCCTAGGTATGACAACCAATGATTCGGGAAAGCGTCGATGGGCAACCCCGGAAACATGCCATACTATTTCCAATAATGTCCAAGGACAGAAGTGTCAAAAGGACACCTCCCAATCCCAAACCATACCTAGTCAAACACATTCTCAGATTAGTCATGACATACACAACCAACAAATCATCAGGGAAGACATCAACAAAGTCACAGACAATCTTGACTTCGTCAACTCTATTCTCTACTTTACTCTTGCCTTCGGATGAAGCATCATCTACTAGTGCCTAGATTTGCATCAGTGCAGATAGTATCTTCCTAAAAACCCTTCTTTTCTCACCTTGAAATTCAAAAACCGGATTTCCACAAACATGGAACTGAATCTTCCTTGAGGAACAAAGAAACACAGCTTTGTGGGCTGTCAACCAGTCAATTCCCAAAATGACATCAAAGTCCTTCATCTCAAGAAGTACTAAATTGGCTTCCAAGTTCTTCTCACCAATCAACACAGGACATTTAACTAACCCTTTCCTTCTCCCAAGAAGCTTCTTCAGGGGTATGGTTCTTCCACCGAATCTTCACCAAAGGGATGGTGCGATTCCGCAGCTGCTTGTCCTTCTTATCCAAGATTTCGGCCGGCTCTTCATCGTAGGTCAAATCAGCACTAAGTCCTTCAGGTGCTTGCAGCAAAATGTGTTCCGGATTCTCTATGTATTTCCGGAGCATCGAAATATGAAACACATTGTGAACACCAGCATGAGTCGGAGGTAATGCTAATCGATACGCAACAGGTCCAACCTTTTCCAAAATCTCGAAAGGTCCAATGAAACGAGGGCTAAGCTTTCCCTTAACATTGAATCTCATCACACCCTTCATTGGTGAAACCTTCAAGAAAACTTTCTCTCCAACTTGAAATTCCAAATCGGTCCTCCTCTTATCAGCATAAGATTTCTGTCTTGACTGAGCAGACTTAATCCTTTCTCTTATCATATCTACCATAGCACTCGTAGCTTCAATCATCTCAGGACCTAAGACTTTTCTTTCACCTGTCTCAGTCCAGTATAAAGGTGTCCTACACGTACTTCCATACAAAGCCTTGAATGGAGCCATGCCTATTGTTGCTTGATAACTGTTGTTATATGCAAACTCAACCAAAGCTAGGTGTTCATCCCAATTACCACCCATATCCACCACACAAGATCTCGAGCATGTCTTCCAATGTCTGAATTGTCCGCTCGGATTGTCCATCGATCGTGGATGATGAGCTGTACTCAAGTTCAATTGGGTTCCCAAGGCCTTCGCAAACTATTCCAAAACCTTGAGGTGAACCTAGGATCACGATCGAAACAATACTCAATGGCACACCATGCAAAGCGAACCACATTATCCACGTAAAGCCTTGCTAGCTTATCCAGAGTATGAGTGATCTTCATAGGAATGAAGTGGGCTGATTTGGTCAACCTATCAACAATCACCCACATAGTGTCATTGCCTTTACTTGTCCGAGGCAAGCTAGTCACAAAGTCCAAAGAGATATCCTCCCACTTCCAACTAGGAATAGGAAGAGGTTGAAGTAATCCAGATGGGGGTTGTCGAACGGCTTTCACACGTTGGCAAGTCTCACACTTGGCAACAAAATCATCAACATCAGCCTTCAAACCAATCCACCAAAAATGTTCCTTCAAGTCCTTGTACATCTTGGTGCTTCCCGGTGTATAGTAAAGACCGACTGGTGTGCTTCCTTCAATATTTCCTTTTAATTTCTTCGTTTGCATGTGCACGCATACGCCTTCCTCTAAACAATAAAGCACCATCCATGGATATACCAAAGTCGGGGTCCGACTCAGGATTCGAAGAAATCTTCTCAACTTTTACCAAAAGTTCTTGATCGAACTTCTGCGAGCAACAATCTTATCTCTAAGGCCGGATCTTGCCGTCATGGCAGAAAAGAATGAAATCAGAATTCTCGGGACAATCTCCAAATCAAAACTCTCAATAGAAGACCACAATGGTAAACTCAAAGCATTCGGATCCAAAGTCTTCTTCCTGGTTCTTCCTACTAAGAGCATCAAGCAACAACGTTTGCCTTCCCAGTGGTGATACTCGAATATCACAATCATAATCGGAGACTAGTTCCAACCATCTCCTTTGTCTCATGTTCAACTCCTTTTGGGTAAAGAAGTATTTCAAACTCTTATGATCCGTGAAAATGGCAATCTTCTCACCGTAGAGGTAATGTCTCCAAATCTTCAAAGCAAAGACAACAGCGGCAAGTTCTAGATCGTGAGTGGGGTAATTCCGCTCATAATCTTTCAATTGCCGAGAAGCATAGGCTACGACCTTGCCATGTTGCATCAGTACGCAACCCTATCCAATCTTTGACGCATCGGTAAAAAACTGTCATACCACCGTAACTATCGGTATAGTCAAAACCAGGGCACTTGTCAATCTATCTTTCAACTCTTGGAAATTCTTCTCACAAAGCGCCGACCAAACAAACTTCTCTTCTTTCCTGGTCAACTTAGTCATAGGAGCAGCCAGCCAAGAAAAGTCCTCAATAAACCTTCTGTAGAAACCCGCCAATCCAAGAAAACTTCTTATTTCCGTTACCGACTTCAGTCTTTCCCAATCAGCCACAGCTTGGACTTTTTCAGGATCGACACGAATACCTTCGGCTGAAACCACATGGCCAAGGAATACTGCTCTCTTAAGCCAGAAATCACACTTGCTAAACTTGGCGTACAACTTCTTTTCTCACAATCTTTGCAAAGTGAAACTTAGATGGCTCGCATGCTCTTCTTCGCTCTTCGAATAGATCAAGATGTCGTCGATGAACACAATCACAAACTTATCAAGCACATCATGAAATACTCGGTTCATGAGGTCCATGAACACCGCAAGAGCATTTGTCAATCCGAAGGGCATGACCTAAACTCGTAGTGGCCATACCGTGTTCGGAAAGCTGTCTTGAAGATATCACTAGACTTCTTTTTCAATTGGTGATATCCGGATCTTAAGTCAATCTTTGAGAACAAAACTGCACCCTTTAACTGATCGAAGAGATCATCGATTCTGGGCAGCGGGTATCTATTCTTGATAGTCAGCTTATTCAACTCACGGTAGTCGATGCACATGCGCATACTACCGTCTTTCTTCTTGACAAACAAGACCGGAGCTCCCCAAGGTGATACACTAGGTTGTACGAAACCTCTATCAATGAGCTCATTCAACTGATTTTGCAACTCTTTCAACTCAGTAGGAGCCATCCTATACGGAGCTTTAGATACCGGAGCGGCACCAGGGACGAGATCAATAGAAAACTCGACATCCCTGTCTAGAGGCACTCCTGATAGATCATCAGGGAAGACATCAACAAAGTCACAGACAACCCTAACTTCATCGACTCTTTTCTCCACTTTACCCTTGCCTTCAGATGAAGCATCATCCACTAGGGCATAGACTTGCATCAGTCAGGACAGCACCCTCTTACAAACCCTTCTCTTCTCACCATGAAATTCTAAGACCGGACTTCCACAAATATGGAACTAAATCTTCTTTGAGGAACAAAGAAACACAGCTTTGTGGGCTGTTAACCAATCAATTCCCAAAATAACATCGAAGTCCTTCATATCATGAAGTACAAAATTGGCTTCCAAGTTCTTCTCACCAATCAACACAGGACATTTAGATAACCCCTTATCTAGTTTCACAACGGGACCAGTAGGTGTACTAATCAACAAACAACTAGACAACTTCTCAGGGATTAGGTCAGTCTTCTTGATGAATGCAGATGACATGAACGAATGAGATGCACCCGTATCAAATAAGACAAATGCAGAAATAGAAGCAACTAACAATGTACCTGTAATCACTTCATGGCTTGGATCCTGCTCAGCACTGGAAATATTGAACACTCTACCAGAGGGAGGAGTAGGAGCACTCTTCACCACTGGAGCAGGCTGCTGGACAGGCCGCTTCGGACAGGCACGAGCGAAATGACCAGCTTGCTTGCAGTAAAAGCAAACAGGATTGCTGGGTCCAACTGGGGTAGCTGCAACAGAGGGCTTCAGAACAAAAGGCCAAGGATTCGCATTCACAGGCCTAGCACTTGCACTCACTGGTGGTCGGTTTCCGCCATATTATCTAAACTGGCCGGGGTGCTGAAAACCCGAGTTCTAACCTACACTCCTAGGCTGAAAAGTAGGAGTGGGGTAGGGTGTAGGTCTTACAAAACGCCGATCATTACGATCCACCAACCCAGGGTTCCCTGGCTGCCAAGGCCTTTGCACACATGCACTTTCCTTCTCTGTTTCTTCCAACTTCTTCGAGTTCTGCACTACTTGAGCATAGCTCACTATAGGCTGGACTGTGAGGTAAGCTTTAATGGCAGGGCGCAGTCCTTTGAAGAACTTCTTCGCTTTGGCGAGATCGACCTTCAGAGAATCTGGAGCAAAGAAATGAAGCTCCTCAAACTTCTGTTGGTACTCCAACACAGACACAGATCCTTGTGTGAGAACCATAAACTCAGCTTCCTTCGCATCTTTCACCGCCTCGGGGAAATAATTCAAGCAAAAAGCCTCTTTGAACAACTCCCAAGTTACAACTCCTGCATGCAAACCTTCCAAAACAGGCCGAGTAGAGGTCCACCATGCATCGACTTCTTGTTGCAACTTCTCGTTCAAAGAAACAGAATCTTCCGAGCTTCCGAGCATTGTAGATGTCGGAAAGCCTTCTCCAACTCACGAAGCCACTTGTTAGGAAACAAGGGATCCTTGGTAACTCCAATGAAAGTGGGTACTTGCATCTTCGAAAAACTCTCCATCAAAGTAGTATGAGGAGTTCCAGCTAAACCTCCCGCATTCAGGACTGCGGCATGAGGATTCACATTAGCACCAGTTCGAGTCTCATTATGCAGAGTCATGAAACCCACCAACATCTGGTTGAACTGAGCTGCTTGCTGCTGCATCATATTGCCCATAATATTGGCAATATCACGGAAGCTTCCAACATTCGGGGCACCGGGTATCTCATGGGTACCCTGATCAACATTAGGTATCTCACCACCTCCATGAGGTATTTCACCACCCCCATGAGGTATTTCACCATCTCCCTGAGGTATTTCACCACCTCCTTGACCACTGGATTCACCACGCCCACTTCTCAGAGTAACCATTCTGCAAAAACTGAGAACATCAAAATACCGAATTTCGAAGTTTCAACATAAACCACAAGTCCAAATGATTTGAAAACTTAAATCATGCTTAAATATATCCATATAGTCATCAAACAATAATCCATAAGGCAAAAATCACATTTTCCAAAAATTCAACAGCAAATGAGGTCTCTGTGACCATTGGTCGAGTGATTGGTCGACTGACCCAGTCGACCAATGAGTTGACCAATCAAGACAGAATGCGAAAATTCGCATTATAAGCCTCATTTCCACATTCCAACTTCATTTTATCCTCCTTCAAAGGTGAGAGAGCTCTAGGGAAAGTCTCCAAAGGTTCTTCCAAGTGTTCTTGAGGTGTTTTGGTGCTTCAACACACAACCATCACAAACAAGGTAAATCTCTCATTCTTTCTTCCATTTTCATCTTCTCATGCTTGCATTTCAATCAAAACCATGCTTTGCTTGTATCCAATGCTAGAAATCATGCTTAGGAATGCTTAGAAACATATTCCCTAAGTTTTAAACACAATGTCATCCATAGACAACAAGTTCTAACATATTGGTGCTCATCTCGCAACGTTTTCATACCGAAATTGTTATCTTTAGAAAATTTTCGTTTTCTCGCAAACCGCTTGAAATTTCCGCACGAAATCAAATGCTACATGCTCAAGATGATATTGTAGATAGGTCCATAAAATTTGATTTAACCAATTTCAACTTTTCAAAAATCCAATTTTGACCTAAATTGCAAAATCCCCAAATTTTCCTTCTTGCTGAATTTTTCGCTTTAATTCAAGTTTTCGATCGATTTTCTTCAAACAAACTTCATAGACATGAAATTCCAAGTATTGCGCACATGCTAGCATGTTCAAATCAAATTTTCCCCAAATTTGAAATTTTTCAAAAAATTACGAAAATACCCTTTTGGCTCAAATCTTAAAGTAGCACTAATTGGAAATGTCTCTTGTCTCTTTCTCAGATACACACTATGCAGAGGGGAGGGCGAGGACGAGGTAGAGGTCGTGGTCGCATTGTAGGGGCACTTAGGGGCAGAGGTCAGGTTCCTTCAGAGCCTAGACAGGAGGTTCGGAGACCGGACATGTTCGACACACCTCAGGCCGAGTTTTTGTACGAGGCCTACTTCAGTTACTGTAACATCGAGTTGGGACGTCTGCTTCACCTACGCCAGCTCAGAGTCTTTAGGATTCGGCAGAGATTCGACACGTTGCAGTGGACACATCTCTTCACTGAGGATCTGCCGGTATACCCGGAGCTAGTGAGGTTGTTCTTCAGTAACCTTACCTACACAGAGGAGGCTCGAGGTCAAGGACATCCACTTAGACTTGTCCTAAGGAGCAGGGTCTTCCGCACTCGATTCGCTTTTCCACCCGAGCACTGGCTGAGATCTTGCAGGTTCCTTACTATCCACAGCAGTGTGTGTGGATACCTGCAGGAGCAGATTTGGACAACTATCTGATGCCGTATGAGCTACGCGAGATATGCTCTACACTATGGGATAGTCGTCGATGCTTCACTCCGTGGACCAGCGGACGGATAATGGATTCTGCACGGATTATCGGTCGCATAGTCGGCCGAAACATTATGCCGAAGGCCGGACATCACCATCGGGTCACAGTGATGGAGGCCTTAGTCATCTACCGCATCTACATGGGCTTCGAGATCGATCTCTCCTACATCATTCAGCAGGTCATGCTGGACTTGGTTCTGCGGCCTAGCATGCGGAACCTTTGCTATGGGAGGCAACTGACTTTGAACTTCAGGCATTTCGGGGTGAGTTTTGAGGATACACCAGTGGACACTGGTTAACAGGGATACGTCATCGGGACTCGGACCATTTGTCAGATGAGACTGCAACAGTCTGAGAGATCTCCTGGTCCGGAGGGTGAGGATGATGAGGAGACAGAGGATGAGGATCAGGAGTCAGAGGATGGAGGAGAGGATATCGGTCCTGATAGTGATGATCAGGCCGGAGATGATACAGAGATGCACAAGGCTGGGCTAGTGCATCACGAGTTTCCTTCATCGCACTTCGAGGCAGGTGGCCCCTCTCATGCAGTTCGAGAGACTTCCGATCTTGGGGCACAGATGAGATCGATGACTTCCATGCTAGAGAGGATGGAGGTCAGACAGGAGCAGATGTATGAGATGATGGAGTCACGACAGGATAGGATAGAGCATCAGGTGACTCAGCTAGCGGAGGAGTTCGGAGCATACGAGAGATCGAGAAGATCACCTAGATAGACTGTACCCTAGGATTTTCATTTATGCATTTCAGATGTAATCGTTGTAAAAGTTTTTGAAATTAATGAAGTTCATTTTGTTTCACTTAATTATTGTATATTATGCACCTTTCTTTTATTTGCATTAGTGACATTTGTTTAAGTATAATTATGGTATGTTATTCGGAAATGTTCTGTTATGCTTCATAGGTTAAGTTTCTAATCCAAGTGTTCTATTATTCACTTCTAAGAGTAGAGGAGTCATTTCAGATCTATGACTCAGGAATGTTCAGTTATTGTTTTTTGTGGTTAGGATTTCCTCGAACCTTGGGCTTTGATACCAATCTGTCACATCCTCCCAGCCGGTACCCTATCTGGCATACCCGAGAGTGTGATCCACAGCCCGAAGATCAGGTATCGAGTAATCAACCTCCCACATAAACAATAACATAATCATGAACAATAATAAATGAAGTGCGAAAGACAAACCATAGATCCAAATAAGGAAAGAATGAATCATATATAAATCAGAGTACTAAATATAATCAGAGTGTCTAAATCAGATAAGTAAAGTGAGGCGAAATCCCACTCTACAACCAGCGGAAAAGTAGTTCTAAAAGAGAATAAATAGGATAGAATCTAATCCCAATAGCAGGTACAATGGGTAACTAAATTGTTCTCAATCTTATAGACAATATCCCTATAAGTATAGATCTCATAAACGGCACAAGGGCGCTTCCACTCTATGGTCGGACTAAGCATCGTACGGAACATAACCACTCGTGGGATCTTCAGTGTAATTGTCGTAACCGCAATCACCTTCCTGGAGATATGCCTCTTCTCCTTGCGCTTCTTCATACGAGCCGTCATGATATTCAGAACCTGGAGAATAGTCTAACAAACATTATACAATAAAGGAATGAGTTTCAAAGAAACTCAGTAAGGCAGTTAAATCCATAATAACATAAATGGCAGAATTACAAAACAAACATAAATGCAATATGGTATGAGACAAACAATGAATGTATGAATCTAACTCTATATATACTGGTCTCTATTGGCAGACATGCTTTAAGTCATAGCACCGTACTTCTTTAGGAAAGTCTCAATCACTCATCATCAGTTGGTAATGGGTCCGGCATCCCTCGGGACATTCCATGGCTGGGGTATAGGTCACCACTCTCTTACAGAACCATTGGTCTAAGTACCGGCGCATGTCAGGGTAAAGCCTAGCCAAATGCAAGTCTTCTACTTAGTTACATCAAGTCAGATCCAGATACGTCCATTCCTCGTCCCTGACGATCCTTTCCGGTATCCTTCACACTAGAGTCCTCATAGTCCCTGACTACGGACTCATCAACCCTACTGGTTATCCACATATGGTAAACGGGAAGCTCTCACGTCCTCTCACGGGTTGGTTACCGGTCTTGAGCGCCCGTGAGCCCAAGTCTATCCATATGCAACCCTCCAATAAATGACCCCCACAATGTGATTCCTGTCCTCTCATGGGTTGGTTACCGGTCTTGAGCGCCCATGAATCCCCATTGCTACCACGGGTCGTTCGGTCTCAATACCCCTCCGATTAGGGTCTGACATAACGGGACATCCTAGCCAAACACTACTAGACAGTCCTAAATATGTCATCCAACAGTTTAGGAAGGTGTCCAGAGGGCATCTCCGGAAACATCCCATAATATTCCCGTAGTAGTCCAAGGACAGAAGTGTCAAAAGGACACCTCTCCTTTCCAAACCATACTTAAGCATACACAAGCATCAATTCATAACATCACATATATGGTAACTTCATATATGGAAAGAAATCAATAATTACAATCAACTTGTATATAACTGGTAAGTAAATCATACATGAGTCAATTCAATATAAATAAGTAATGCTACTGATATCAAGACAGTACCACAGTAGTATAACATTATAAGAATCTAATTAAAGAAATAAATTAACAAGATTCAAATATAGAAACTAAGATATGCAATTTATGTTGTTAAAGAAGTAACCATCCTTACCTTTTATAACTTGCAAAGGAATCCTAAGAAATCAAGTAAGATCTTGACAAACTTGAGAAGAAGGTCCTAAACAAGTGTATACAACATATTAGGAAAGATCCCTAACAGAAAAGATACCAAAACATCCAAAACAGACCAATTCTGGAGTTGCTGTACTCATTGGTCGATTAGATATAAAATCCGAATTTGGTGGTTCAAAAGGGTACTAATCAAGGGGTAAACTACATTAGTAGTATCCTAACATATAGGGGATCTCAAAACACTAATCGAATCAAGTCATCAAGATAAAAATTAGGAAACAAAAAGTTACCATAATTAGATCAATCATGGTTCTTGAAGAATTCAAGATAGAAATCATAGACAAGAACAATAGGAGAATGAATCATTGACTCAGATAAAGATATCATGGAAGGCATACTTAGATCTTCAAGAAAATAGACCTAAGAGCATAGATCTAAATAAGGAAACAAAACCTACCATATATGTAACTATCATGATTCATGAAGAAAGCATGATATGGTATAAGAGAAACAACTAGAGATTGATAGATCATGGATCATGAAAAGAAAACACAGCAATTGACTACTAACATGATCAATATAGTAGATCTAAGAAGATCAGAATTCAAATCAAAAGATGAACAAAGACCAGATCATGATTTGATCATGATTCCTTCAAAAGCTTGCAATGATCATGGCTAAGATCATTGCATTAGCCATTAATCCTTAGGAAGATCATGAGAGACAAGTCCAGAGATGTTTGCAACAGAGAATGCAGCATCTCCTCTACTGTCTCAACTCAAAAAGGAAAGAAAAACAGAGATGGAGGAGAAGAAGAGAGTGTAGACATACCTTTGATGCAAAAGTAAGAGTTTTGACAAAGATCCGTCAAGAAAAACACCAAGGATGCAAGGGAGATGACTTGCAGAGGTCTTTGGTTCGTTCCAAAGAGTTTGGAGGCAGAAAATACGAAGTAGACTCGAGATTGGACTTAAATAGAGCAAGCAAGACCTAATTGCCAAAGACAGAACCCATTGGTCGAGTGGATTGGTCGACTGGTCTAGTCGACCAATCAGTTTAGCAACTCCTAAACAGGGAATTGAAGACCCAGATCAAATCCAATCCTAAAGGGGTTTTGCACACATATCAAGTGACTTACCTAATAGGTAGAAATGCCTTCAAACCATGATAGAGAGCACTCCAAGTCCATCAACTAATCCGATCTTCATCAAGATTCAGTTTCCAAAAATAGAACCTCATCATCAACTCTCATGGATTCAAAGCCAGACACCAAGTCCTCCACTGGGATGGCCCAAATCTGACTTCTTACTTTACCTCGGGTCACTAGACCTACAAATAACAAGGTTTCCGGGTCAAGGTTAGGGCTATGTTTTAAAATTATACTAATGACAGTCGTTGTCTGAAGGCAGATATTGAGAGATTGATATCTCAGGGACATCTGTCCAGTTTCGTTAGCAGAAGAAGGGAGGAGCCACGTGAGCCACGTGCGGCTGCTCCTAAAAGGGATCGTTCGGTTAGTTCGGAATAATTAAGGGAGGCCCCGAAGTCTAAGAAAGGCAAGGAGGTGATTGAAGCTACTCGGTCACCGATCCTTACCATCTTCGGGGGACCAGAGCCCGAATCACTCCGGAGTCTGAAAACAAAATCCAAATTTGTTGGAACCGGAGAGACGCAGAAGCGGAAGAAGCTGAATGGTGAAGATTCTATCACCTTTAGCGAGGAAGACGAAAGAGATGTTTGTTTACCTCATGATGATGCTATAGTCATCAAGGTAGAGATTGCACGACGTGAAGTGCATAGAGTTTTGATTGATACAGGGTCTGCAGCTGACCTAATTTCCTACGAAGTGTATCAAAAATTAAAGGTGGATCAGGACTTGATGAAACCTTTATCCACACATCTATATGGTTTTGCAGGGTCATCTGCAGTGGCGGAAGGATCGGTCCTGTTGGATTTATCCATTGGAAGTTTTCCTAAGGAAACAACTGTCCAAATCAATTTTTTGGTGGTTCGGGAACTGCCAGCTTATAATATGATCCTCGGGCGACCATCTTTATCCAAGATAGGTGCTATTGTTTCGACAAAGCACCTGAAGATAAAATTCCCGACTGATATGGGAATTGGTCAAGTCTCCTTTGACCAGAAGATCTCTCGGCAGTATTATGTTGCCTATTTAAAAGACAAGGAGGGCCCGAGGAAGGTAACTACCCTCCCCATAGAAGTTCGAGATGATCGGGAAGAGACAGAGATGCAAAGACCCGAACCAGTGGAGAAGCTGAAACAAATCCAGCTGTGTACCGAGGATGAGAAAAAGATTACTTATATCGGGTCTGAACAACTGGAAGAATTTAAAGATGAGTTGAAGTTTTTTCTTCAACAGAATAAAGATGTATTTGCATGGTCTGCTGAGGACATGCCCGAATCGATCGGGCCATTGCAAAGCACAAACTCGGATAGACCCTAAGGCGAAACCAGTGATACAGATAAGAAGAAATTTCTCCATTGAAAAGTATGAAGCCGTTCGAAGCGAAGTTGAAAAACTTAAGAATTCTGGTTTCATAGAACCAATTGAGTGCCCAACTTGGTTGGCCAACGTGGTAATGGTAAAAAAGGCGAATGGGAAGTGGAGGATGTGTACAGACTACACAGATCTTAACAAAGCTTGCCCAAAAGATTGCTACCCGTTGCCTCGGATTGACCTCTTGATAGATGCGACTGCAGGATATGAAATTTTAAGTTTCATGGATGCCTACTCAGGGTATAATCAGATCCTTATGAATAAGGAGGATGAGAAGTATACGGCTTTCATGACTGATCGTGAGAGCTATTATTACAAGGTCATGCCTTTTGGCCCGAAGAATGCAGGAGCAACATATCAGAGGGCCGTCAACAAGATTTTCAAAGAGCTGATAGGAAAGAATGCTGAAGCTTATGTTGACGACATGCTAGTGAAAAGCTTTACAAAGGCAAATCTCAAGATCGAGGTATTCTCGATCGCAGAAAACATCAAATGAAGCTAAACCCGGAAAAATGTGCCTTTGGAGTCTCCTCGGGCAAATTTTTGGGCTTCATGGTATCACGAGGGGAATTGAGGCTAATCCCGCCAAAATACAAGCTCGATTGATATGGAGGCTCCCAAAACCGTTCGGGATGTACAATGTTTAACAGGGAGAGTTGTGCTTTAAATCGATTCATCTCCAAGTCTGGAGAAAAATGTTTGCCTTTCTTCAAGGCACTTAAAGACCTGAAGGGCGTAAGGAAGCAAAGTGGACTGAAGAGTGCCAGAATGCTTTCGAGGAATTAAAAGAAGCACTTGGACAACCACCGATCCTGTCCAGACCAGAGAAGGGGGAAATATTACAGCTATATCTAGCGACGTCCGTTTCGGTGGTCAGTGCAGTACTTGTTCGGGAAAAAGATAAAAAAACAGTGGCCGATTTACTATATAAGCCACGTGTTGCTAGATGCGGAGACAAGATATTCACAGATTGAGAAGCAGTGCTCTGCTCTCATGATGGCCGCCAGGAAGCTAAGGCCATATTTTCAGGCTCATCCAATTGAGGTATTTACAACTTTTGCTCTTAGTAAAGTTCTTAACAAACCTGATTTGTCTGGAAGGATGGTGTCCTGGTCGGTTGAACTCAGTGAGTTCCAAGTGAGCTTTAAGCCCAGAACTGCAATCAAGGCTCAGGCATTAGCCGACTTTATAGTAGAAACTACTGCACCAGTGGAACCCACCATTGAGGATCCCATTATACCAACCACTTGGGAGGTATATGTGGATGGTTCGAGTAATAAAGATGGAGCAAGAGCTGGAATTCTATTAAAAAGTCCAGCAGGATTTATTATTCGATATGCTTTGAGATTCGCATTTGACGCAAGTAATAACGAAGCAGAATATGAGGCTCTGATAGTAGGACTTCGGTTGTCAAAAGCATTATCTATTGCAGATGTTACTATTTATAGTGACTCTCAACTTATAGTCAACCAAGTCCAGGGGGAGTATGGTATTAAAGAACCACGCTTGCAGAAATATCAAGAGATAGTGCAGGCATTTCAAAACCAATTTCGGAATTTGAAGATATCTCAGATTTCGAGGAATTAAAATTCAGTGGCAGATGAGCTATCCCGACTAGCCAATGCCAAGGAAAAGAATCTAGACCCTTCGGTCTACATTGAAGAGATAACTTTTCCAAGTTATCATGAGAAAGAAATTTCTTATATTGAAGCGAAACGTTGCTGGATGGATCCAATAATCGAGTATCTAAGGGATGACAAATTACCCGAGGATCCAGTAGAGGCAAGGTTGATCAAGATTCGATCAGCTAGATTTGTCATTCAGAATGGGAGACTATACAAAAGATCTTATGCTGGACCCCTTATGAGATGTATAGGCCCCGAAGGAGCAAAATCAGCTTTGGCTGAGGTTCATGAAGGAATTTGTGGAGCTCACATGGGTGGACGAGCCCTGGCTCACAAAATTCCGAGACTTGGGTTATATTGGCCTAAGGTCCAAGAGGCTGCTATGGACTACGTTCGTCGATGTGGTAATCACAAATTCATGCTACAATGATCGAAGCGCCCGGCAGAAACTATGACTTCAATTCTAAATCCCATTCCCTTTGCAATGTGGGGAATTGATATCATGGGCAAATTCACCAAGGCATCAAAGCGGATGGGAATATCCGATAGTAGCAATTGATTACTTCACAAAATGGGTAGAAGCCGATGTGCACTGGCAATTACCGAGAAAAAAGTGGAGAAATTTGTGCTTGAATCAATCATATATCGCTTTGGGATTCCAAAGATTATTGTCACCGACCATGGTACTCAGTTCGACTGTCCACAATTAGAGCAATTCTGTGGAACATATATGATCGAGCATCGTATGTCCTCAGTGGCATACCCCCAAAGCAATGGACAGGTAGAGGTTACTAACCAAACGCTACTGGAAGGAATAAAGAGAAGACTCGAAGCTGACAAAGCTTCTTGGGTCGAAGAACTTCATAATGTACTGTGGGCTTATAGAACTACGGTTCGAACACCCACAGGAGAAACTCCATTCAGGTTGGCATATGGATCCGAAGCATTGCCACCAGTGGAGATAATGGCGGGGACATTACGGGATCATGAGTTCGAGGAAAAAGCAAATGAACAAGGGCTGCTTGATAGTCTTGATTTGTTGGACGAAGTTCGGGCAAATGCAATAGCACGAACTCAACATTATCAAAGAAGGATAGCGTCTCATTATAATACTCGAGTGAAGAATCGTCGGTACTTAGCCGGAGATTTGGTGTTGAGAAACACCCTAGCTTCCGACCTGCGTCACCAAAGAAAACTAGACCCTTCCTGGGAAGAACCTTATATGGTTGTGAAACCGGTCGGTTCAGGAGCTTACAGGCTGAAGAACATCAACACCCAGAAAGAGTTGGATCGTTCGTGGAATGCTAGGCATCTCAAAAAGTTTTATCCTTGAGGATGATTTCAATTTTGTTCGCGATGTAATCATTTTCAACTCAACCAATGCAATTTTTGGCTTTCAACAAACTATCTTTTGATTGGGGGGCATCATACACCACATTCAAGAACAAGATCCAACTATAAGGCATCGGATGAGAATTCGTGTGGGTCCTTCAACACTTATGGAAATTTTTGGACTTTCTTAAGTCGAGGCATCAGATGAAAATCCGAGTGAGTTCCTTTTGCAAGGCGTCGGTTTAAAACATGCGTAAGTTCCTTCAAGACTTATTGAATTTTTGAATTATCCTTAAGTAAAGGCATCGGTTTAAAACCGAGTGAGTTCCTTCTCAAACTTATTGTATTTCTCCGGAAATCCTTAAGTAAAGGCATCGGTTTAAAACCCGAGTGAGTTCCTTCTCAGACTTATTATATTTCTCCGGAAATCCTTAAGTAAAGGCATCGGTTTAAAACCCGAGTGAGTTCCTTCTCAGACTTATTGTATTTCTCCGGAAATCCTTAAGTAAAGGCATTGTTTCAAACAACTAAGACCTAATGCAACAACGATTCAAGTGGCTAGCAAAGTTCAAGATAAAGTTAATTTCTTATTTATTCAAAAGATCCAAAGAGGCCAGTATCAAAACAATTACAAGAGCTGGATACAATCTTCGGTCAAAAAAGAAAGTCATCATAGGTGACTGTTGAGAAGTTATACAAGATCAACGCGACTTTGCTAGAACAAACATATGAGTCAACCATTGGTGGGGATTCAAGGAAAAGAAGAGAAGAAATGAGGATTACAAAAATATTTCGGTATGCATAAAATCCTCCGCAATTTCATACTCTTTGTCCAGGAGAAGCATGGTCCTCGACCAAACTCGCATTCAGGACAAGCTCGTCATAATTGACTTCTTCTAGGGGAGAATAAACAGGAGAATCTTCCAGATAATGCATAATATCTGGATCGGAAGGTGGAGGATCAATCTTATCCTTGGTCCAGTCGGGAGGAGGAATACTCGGTCAAGAAATACTTCAGGATGGCAAACAAGACTTTGTAGGGAGTCGTATCAAAATGAGGATCCTTCCTTAATATTGATTCCCATACTTTCATCTCACCATCCTGGTACGCCTGCAAGTTATAAGCATTCAGCAAAGGATTCGGGCAAAGGAACGACAGCTTGCCTTTCAGGTAACGTTTCAGATCCTTTGGCTCCTGACTTTCCAACTGTTCGCTCCAGTCGCCGGATCTTCTCCCTGGCATCATCCAAGTCTGACCGAAGACGACCAATCATCGAATTTTTTTCTCCTGCCACCTCCCAAGCTAGATTCCGAAGGCAAGCAATCTCAACATCTTTAGCTTCGGAGATTTCCCAAAGCCTAGAAACTTCATTGCTCAATCTACTGAGCCTAGTAACTGCTTCCACTTGGTTGTGGAAGTTACCAGCAAGACTCCTGCAAACAACTTCCGAGTTAATGAGGAGCAGAAAAAGTAATTTTTCAGAATCGAGAGGATAATGAAGAAAGACTTACATCACCAAGTGACTTCGTAAAGACTTCATCCGGAAGTTTGGAAAGAACTGCGCTCTCAGAAGTCATTCGAGCAGCAATACACCATTCCAATGCTCTGTCAAACTCGTTTGACACTAATTCAGGCGAAGGATGAGAAGGATGAGCTACACCAAGAGAAGGATGAGCTGCATCACTTGTCACCCGACGGCGCTTCCTAGTGGCAAAATCCTCCAACTCGGAAGGAGAGGAGGAGGATGCCAAACAAGCACTGGAGTTGGAAATAGGAGCAGCACCTGCTGGGACCACACCTTCATCAGACGCCAACATAGTTGCCTCAGATGCCCGAAGAGTCTCTTTCGGGGGTGCACCAACAGTCTCACCAGCAGGGACGTCGGCAGCACCATCGGCAACGGAGTGATCAAGATCTTCCTGGGAAAGACGAGCGATCACTTCGGGCAAAGGAGGCGCAGGGACGACATCAATAGAAACTGTGGGAATCTGACTTGAAGATTCACCGGCAGCAGTCGCCTTACGCTTGGAGGATTCACTAGCTGAAACCACCGCATTGGCCCCAACCACCACTGACGGAACGATTTTCTTGCAAGATTTTGCTCTCATAAAGTTCGGGTTGATCTTGGGAGCCACTATGCAAACAAACAAGCCGTATCAGTACAGAAATAAACAACAAGAGGGAAAACCCTAGTTTTTTTATTACTTCCAACAAACCCAAATAACTAAACCCCAAGTATAACTACTATGCAGTTTACTCAGGGGGGAAGTGGGGAAAGAGATGAGTAATCAAGAAACTCACTTGTTCAGAAGTTGATAGAGCTATTGTTGGAGTACGAGGAATATGGAAGCAGGCCGAAGGACGAAAGGTCGCTTTAACACTTTAGCAAATCTAACTTGCAGAAGACAAGATAGATGGAGAGTACCCACGAAGGCTTTAAATAGCCTCAGGTATTAAGACGACAGTTGAAGGCTAAGGACAACCGACGACCTAGATCGAAATGACGCTTCGAAATCCGCAGAAAGCAAGATCAACGGTAGGAGGGATGCCACATGGAAACATGTGGAAGCGAGCACCTGATGCAGAGATACCTCCAATCGTCGCACCGCCATTAAAATAATGGATGTATTTCCGATTCATTGGAAACAGTGAATGGTATACAAAGGCAAGAAAACGTTTGAACTTCGCAGAAGGGAAACGTGCGGACTTTGCAATAAATGAAGTAGTGGAGAAGATTAATGCATCTTCCCGAAACGCATCTTCACAATATTTCTACAAGATTATTATTCGGCGAGGAATGTAAAGTTAAGTGATGAGTTTTATCATTAATACTTTGATATTCAAGGCAAGATTTCCGCAGCAGACAGGGGAATATAAAGGCCAACATGAGAAAGAAATGTCTATTCATTAAATAGAGGGTAAATCTGTACAAAAAGATAACTCCCTAAGCCTTTTCTTCATTGTTGCCCGAGGGACCCTGGTCGAGAGGACTTTTCTCAGGATCATGAGAAGAGCCTTCCTCAAGAATGGCATCGGATGAGTCCTCTACAGCAGCAACTTGAGACTCGGCTTGTGATTTCTCCTCTGGAAGTGCCGGCTCGTCAGCCAGGTATGCCTCATATTGAGGGTCAGCTGGAAAAGGATCATCTTCTTCCTGAGCCCAATCCGGGAGATCCATACCAACTTTCCCGAAGACCTCTTTGTGGCACACCTCACGAAAAGGAGCAGTGTCGAAGGCAGGGATTGATCCGAGGATTCGCTCCCAAACGTCGTTCTGCCCCAAGCGATAAGCTTGAAGGTTGTAGATACCTAGCAGCTCGGAGAAAGGTATGATGTTCAGGTATTTCTGAACACACTCCTTCCGAAGCTCTGGGTTTATATGCTCGGGCTTGCTAGGGATCGCCAACTTCAGATGTTCTTCGAGCTCCCTACTTTTGAATTCAAGCTTGTCACCAAACAACGTGGCAGCTGCTTTTTGCTTCCTGGCCTCGCGCTCGGCAGCAGCGGCACGAATCTTCGACGCTTCGAGGGCCTCCTTGAGGGAGATCACTTCTTCCTCATGCTTTTTCTGCAGCTCCACGGCAGATGCAGTCAGCTGGTCTATTTCAAAATTGGCTTTCGCCAAATTCTCTTCACAGGTTTGCAGCATGGAGCTGGTGCGACCAACCCGGCTCAATGCTTCCATGTGTTGATAAAAGCTCAACACCGCATTCCTGGGAAGGCGAAAAATATCAGAAGAAGTCGTAAGGAATTATGAAAAAATAACTAAGCAAGAAGACCGGTACCTTGTAGATTGACTAACAAGGGAGGTGTCATCCAAGGCTTCAAATTACTGGCGATCAGAAGGAGCAAGACTGAGGGAGCTCCATTCTGCAGCTTTCTCGGGATCCCGAGTCACCCTGTCGGTCAGCTTCAGGGTCCACTGGGGGGTGAAGACCTCCTCACCATCCTTTGAAGCTTTGGATTTTTTATTGGAGGGAGCATCAATTGTGTCATGCCTCCTCTTGGTTCGGGCGGAGGAAGAGACATTAGACCTCTCCACCATCGGTTTCTTCCCTTTACCCGAAGCATCAGCCACGGGCCTGATATTCCTGATACCCCTATAAGAGGGGTCGGGAGAGGGAATAGAAGCCTCTTGATCTACGGTCAAGGCTCTGGGCGTTCGTTGCTCGGCTGTCACAACGGCCCTAGCGGCCTTCACCCGCAGGCTTTCAAGGTTCATTCTTGGAGGCACTGCAAAGAAGAAGGACAAGAGTCAGAATTAAAAACATATCACTTCAGTCAAATTAAAGGATGGTGGTTAGAAGCTCACAATGAGCCAAGCCCCAGTACTGAAGGATGGAGTAATACTCCACTTCAAGTCCATGTATCTCTTGATACCACGGAATGGATTTGATCTTCCTGATGGCTGCCTCGTCTTCTCTGGATAAGGGAAGGCCTCGGTTATTCTCCGAAGAAGAAGTACACCTCCTCCAGGTGGTTGGGAAGTTAAGATCTGATGGAGGCGCTCGACAAAAAAAGTATCGTTCGCGCCATCTTTTGTGGTTAGAAGGGCAAGTTCCTTTGACAAGGATGCTGCCCCTCCAATCAAGTTCAGCCTTATCGCGTTTGGACAGAAAAACCCATCCGGGAGGATGGGAGATAGAAAGAACATGAAAATGTACAAAGAGAAAAAGAGATGGCGTAATGCCAAGTTCAAAACACAAACTCAAGAAGCCGACGATAAGACGCCAGCTATTGGGGAGGAGCATTCCGGGACAAATGTTCCAATGATTCAGAACTGCGGAGAACAAAGGATTAAAAAAGGGAAAGCAAACCCCACTTTCCAGTGCATCTATATACAGAGAAAATTCACCCGAAAGGGATGAATCAACCCTCTCATCAGGGTGGGGAGCCCTAACCTGATATGAGGGAGGAAAATCAAAATCTTGGACAGCTGAAAGAAGGGTTTCCCCATCGTAAATGGAGGGAACAGAGCCAGGTCCACCATCGGACCCGGAAGTGTGAGGCTGCCTAGAAGACTCGACAATCTTGGAAGATCCAGACTCGAGAAGGACAAGAGAAGTTTCGGTTTTTCTTTCAAAACCTTTTTGAGAAACTTCAGCGAACTCGCGCCAGAGGATAGTTAGGGTTTTGTTATCACTATCCGACTGTTCGGGAGCAGGAGAAGCAAAAGCCTCACTGCTATTACCAACACTGGGTACCAGAGAAGCCCTATCGTCCGCCATTACTTGTTTCAGTAAACTACAAAAAGAAAAAGACCAAGAAACTTACCGATTCAATGAGGCGGAAGCTTGAGAGCGAGGAAGGCGCGAAGCGCACAACAAAGGTTCAAATTCCAGACAGGAAGAATGAAACCTACGAAGACAACGAACCGCTTTTAAAACTCCAGCACGAGTGTTCGGGAATCTGAACGATCGAGATTGATTCAAAATCAGCGATCAAGATTGAAAGACGTTTTGAAAGTTTGAACTCACGAATCCGAAATAGGCGTTCGGAAACCGTCGCTTGGATGACGTGAGCCACGACAGATCAACTGCAAGGAGATATGTGGCCTTACACTCACAACGCTCGAGGAAAAGTGACCACCGCATTAAATGTGATATGACATTTAATGAAGCACGCAGAGATTATCACCTGACGACGAACCCAGTTAAAAACCAAGCCCTCGGGATCGACCGAACGCTTGGTTTGGGGGGCTCGTGATATGGAGAGATTATGATCAGACCGGGTTCATACCTGGTCCGACCCTCGACCCCGGTCGAGACGGAGAGATCCGACTCGCTCCCGAGCGTACCGGATCCGGAAGATGGCTTGCTGAAGAAGAAAGCTTATTCGGCTGCAAGCGTGCCCTAATCCTACTTATGGATTAGGGTAATCACCCTAATGATGGCAGACTCGAATTGACGGCTGCGGATAATCATTATCGAAGGGATAATCATCGTATAACCTAAAGGTTATCTCAGGAGTCCTCTACTAGCCCAAACTAGTAGAAGTCTATTGCTCAACGGATCTAACTGATAAGATCCAACGACTACCTGAAGAAGGCTCAAGTGCATCCAACGAAGGAGATTTGAAGGTACACTCTATATAAACCACACTACCATACAAGGTGAGGGGATCGAAAAAAGAATACTATCTAAGACTCAGGTTCAGATACATACTGATAGACCTAAACTATCAGCGATCTGCTATCTAGATCACCCTTCCCAGTTCTTCATTCCTTAAGCTTTGCGCTTCTAGCAGAGCCATTTGTGATTAAGTTCATCAACTGACTTAGCCTTCGAAGGTGGACTCCTGACCCGAGCGGTCGGGCCACATTTGACGCTTTCGTTTCGCAGGACATCACGAGGAGATCTAAGGGCTGAGCAGATTTTGGACGCATCACTTAGCACAATAATATAATCAAAAGCAAGAACAATTCCTTGTATCCAAATAATTTAATAATAAAAGTCGAGAAAGTACCTCAGAAGGATTCACAAATAACATCAGAGTGCGGAAAGGATTTCATTAGTATAAACAATCAAGTGTGAAAAGGAGGGAGGAAACCCATCCTATAATATTAGCGGAAGATGAAACGACTAAAAGTAAAGATTACGACCGATTCACCAAATAACAAGTGAAACAACTAAGCTATAGTCCCGACAATTCAAATAAAAGGTTAAAAAGGGAATGAGGCGACATCCCATCCCTAACACACAAATATAAAACTGAACTGCTAAACAAGTCCCGATCTCGATCTACTCGTCTTTATCAACTGGTTCATCGCCACCAGTATGATACAAGTCTTCAACTCGGCCTCCAGAGGGTTGACTGCCACAGTCAACAGTGGTAGTACCTACAGGAAAGTCTAACAAAATATGTTGCAAAAAGGAGTGAGTTCAAAAGAACTCAGCAAGGTAGTCATTCCATAAAATATAAACCATATGATACAAGCCATAACATGATGCAATATGATATGGAACACATGAATGCAAGTATGGTTCTAACTCTATGAATGCTGGTCTCTAAGGTAGACATGCTTTAAGTCATAGCACCATACTTCTCTGGGTCGTCTGTCACTCTCCCGTTCCATATCTTGGGAATGCCCGGGGAATATCGGTAAAGTCCTCAAAAAAACCATGGTTGGGGATTTAGTCACCACTCTCTCACATCACCATTTGGTATAAGTATTGGCGCATGTCACAGTAAAGCCTAGCCGAATGCAAGTCATCTACTCAGTCATATCAACTCAAATCCAGATACGTCCATTCCTCGCCCCCGGCGATCCTTTCCGGTATCCTTCTCACTAGAGTCAGCGTAATCCCGAATTACGGACTCATCAACCCTATTGGTCATCCACAAATAGTAAACGGGAAGCTCTCACGTCCTCTCACAGGTTGGTTACCGGTCTTGAGTGCCCGTGAGCCCAAGTCTATCCATTTGCAACCCTACCAATAAATGGTTCCCACAATGAGATTTATGACCTCTCACGGGTTGGTTACCGGTCTTGAGTGCCCACAAATCCCCACTGCTACCACGGGTCGTTCGGTCTCAATGCCCTTCCAATTCGGGTCTGATACGACAGGGACATCCTAGCCAAACCACTAGACAGTCCTATGTATGTCATCCAATAACCCGGGAAAGAGTCGATAGGCACCTTCGGAGAACATCCCATACTATTCCTTCCGGTGCCCAAGGACAGAAGCGTCAACAGGACACTCCCCAATCCCAAGTTATACGTAGGGAATCACATATTCAAGTTCATCACTTCTCATGCATCCAATACATCTTCATAATACAAGTTAAATCATGATATTGAAATGAATCATCATAGACATAATTAAACAAGAATAATAATGTAACATGACAAGAGTATAAAGACTTCAATACTACTGTTCTAACACATATATCACAGTCTTATAACGATTAAAAGAAATTAAGAGATTCTATTCATAAATAAGAACATAAATCATAAGTTGATGATCTATATGTTTATGGAGATAACCATCCTTACCTTGGGTTGAATTGATGATGAATTGAGAATACCAAGAATTAGTCCAAAAGAATTGTTAAGACCCTAAACAAACATCAATAATAAGTTAGAGAAGAAGTTGGGAAGATCGGATGTTAAACAGGTCAAAACGGAGTAAGGTTGCTGTCAGCGACAAGTTTGGTCGATGGTCTTGGTTGATGGTATCGACCAAAAGGATCGACCAAAATTGTCTTCGGGACAGAATAGTGGATTTTGGGGATTTTGGTACAAAATGGGTCTTCCGGGGTTCGGATCGATCTGAAACTTGGAGGGATGATTAATAACAATGTAAGAACACTACCTAGCAAGTATTATCACAATCCAATGGTCCAAATGAAAAACCCCCAAATTGAGGTCCTATGTTCTAAAGACAAGAATCCTAGCATTCATGAGAAATTGATGTAATTGAAAGGGAAGCTAGAGAATTAGTTGGGGAATAGGTTAGGAACATGATTACAATCATTTGCAAGCCAAAGATTAGACTAATCATACTCCACATCTCAGTTTAGTATAAGAAATCAAGTTGTTAAGCAAGGAATCATGGTAATGTATATGTAAGGATCAAGATGCAAGTGAAGCATAGCAAGAATGAAGGAAAAGCAAGTATGAATGGGAAGAGACGTTCATGGCAAGGTGTTTGCAAGGTTGCAGCATCTTGGCCATGGTCTCATCAGTAAAAGAAGAAGGGAAGTGAGTAGAATAGAGAGCAAGAGAGAGAATCATACCTTAGAAGATGGTAGTTGGAGAAGAGAGACAAGGATTCTTATAGAAGGTCATCACCCAAGCTAAGGAGGAGCCTAAGAGGAGCCTTCCCACGTTCTCAGGTGTTGAAATGAGTGAAATATCGTTCTAGGTTCAAGGTTTCACTTAAATAGATGAAGGAATATCCAAAAAGCATCTTTTTCTCGATTTTGGGCAACTTTGGTCGATGGTTCCTTGTCGATGGCATCGACCAAAATGATCGACCAAAACAGGTAACAGGTTTCAGCAGAAAATCCAGAAATAGTTCAGCAACTTCGAATAGGGATTCGGAGGGCTATACAAGGTCCAATTGAGTGAGGTTTTCTCCTACAAGTCAATCAAGAAGTCTAGTTTCCAGAAATACCTTTGGATCAAGCATGTGAGGTCATTAGGTCCACCAACTAAGTTCACCTTCTTCGATGCGCAAGCAGGATTTGCCAGACACAGTTCAGCAACTTCAGACAGGGATTTGGAGGGCTATATGGGGCCAAATTGAGTTGGGTTTTCTTCTACAATTCCATCAAGAAGTCTAGTTTCAGGAAATATATTTGTATTGAGCACAGAAGTTCATTTGGTATTTCAACAAATTCACCCCTCTTCGGTGTGCAGATTCAAAACTAACACTGACAATGCTCTCAAGTGAGGGGCATCATCATCAATGTCCAAGGGCTTGGGTTCCGACACCAAAACATCAACCAAAAGGGTCCACAAGTCTCATTTCCCCCACATTGGGTTTTCAGACCTACAAACATAATAGGTCCCGGGCCGGGCTAAGGTAGGATAAGGCCAAACATTACAAATCTATCATAAGGGAAAGGTCTGACATGGCTTCCTAAGGTTTTCAAAGATAATAATACTGAAACTAAAGTCCAACTTTAAGGTCTAATATCAAACAAGTCTTTCTTTATCCCAAAATAAAAAGGGTGTCCGGGCTAGGTTTTGGGCTGGATGTTACATTCTCCCACCCTTAAAATAATTTCGTCCTCGAAATTGGGGGAGTACTAGGCTTCCAAAGAGATGGAGGACATTGCTTTTATCTTGACCTTTCTTCTCCCAAAATCAAAGGAAAACAAATAACAAAAAGTCTTTTATAAGAAACAAGGAATAAATCTAACATGCTTTGAAATCGAATCAAAAGTATGATCATGGTTTCATGAAGATTTCACAAGGATCATGGTGAAGATCAATATGAAGATCATAAAACCTTAAAATGAAAATAGATTGGAGAGAGATGGTTGCAAGGATGCAGCATCTTCTTCATAGTCTCAATCACAAAGAATAAAACATAGTAAGAGTAAAGTACGATCATGGCTTTATGAAGATTTCATAAGGATCATGGTGAAGATCAATATGAAGATCATAAAACCTTAAAATGAAAATAGATTGTAGAGAGATGGTTGCAAGGATGCAGCATCTTCTTCTAAATCTCAATCACAAAGGATAAAACATAGTAAAAGTAGATCAATACAATACAAGAGAGGTTACTAACCTTTGATTGAGGAACAGGGGATGAAAAGCTTGAAGTCTTGAAATAATTAGAAGGAATAACAAATCATGAAGATCACACTTGATTTCCCTTCAAAATCATCATGTGGAGAATTCACAAGGTTATAGGGTGTATGGAGGTCCACTCTACAATAGCAGGGGTAGAAGGATCATTATACAGTGCATGGAGATCCTCTATACAATAGCATGCATAGAAAAATCAAACATGGTAATGACTTAGGACCAGCCTCCTATCAAAGGGAATAGAAGGCACAAGAAGAAATCGTAGGTAAAATAGATCAGCTTCAGGGTAAACTTCTACCAAATGAAACTAGGCAACTTATACGACAGAGAATTAATCGAATAATGCATATGGTAGGTATGGATTTGGCATAGTAGCAAGGTTAGGATTAGGCGGGATTTCACATTCTCCCCCCCTTAAAATAATTTCGTCCTCGAAATTGAAAGCATACCTAGACTTCCAATAAGATGAGGAAACTTTTTCAGGGGTGTGATTGTTCCACCAAATCTTTACCAAGGGAAAGGAAAGTACCACGAGAAATAAGTCTAATAGGTAAAGAAGCATGGACTCTTGGCTGACTTTTCAAATAGTCAAGAGGAATTCAAACATTACTCACAGATATTTCATACGGACTAGGCAGATTCATATAGCAAGAATAAATCAAAATAACGCATATGGCCTTTATGCAATGAATCAGTAAGGATTAAATCAAGCAATGCATATGATATGTACATAATGCATAAGTAAAGAATAAATCGGAACAATGCCTGTGGTATTTATACAATGCACATGCAACTATAAATCAAAACAATGCTTATAGTATATATGCAAATGCAAAAATCAAAGAATAGGTCAATAACAAGAGTTGGGGGTTAAGAGTAACGCACTGGTTATGAGATCCTAATCTGGTTCCGATTCACTTTCAACAATGCTAATTACTTCATTGGCAGGAGGGGCTTGAACTGGTTTTGTAGCCAAGGCAACTTGACGACTTAGCTTGTGAGGGCAGCGGTGGGCGAAGTGTCCTTTTTTATGGCAGTAGAAACAAGTGAGTTCCCTCTGTCCTACAGGTTGCACTGGCTCTATAGGTCTTTGATGCACTGGCCTTGGGTCTGCAGCAGTTTGATTGAGGTTTGCATCCCCAACACCTTGTCCCACAGTTCGGGGCTGATAAGTCGAAGTGGGATACGGTGCAGGCCTAGTGAACTTTTTATCGGTCCTTTTAGTGTGGCTGGAACTTCCGCTGGGTAGGGACTTCTGGTGGCCTAACTTCACTTCTCCAACATTAACAAGGTCAGGGTCTGCCTGGGTAGCAAGCACGGGTCTCGCGGTGCATGGCCATTAACCCAGTCAAAATTTGGTTGAACTGCACACTCTGTTGTTGCAACATATCCCCCATGAGATTAATGATTTCTTGGTAGTTGACCACTAGAGGAGCACCGGATAGGTTGCCGGTAGCTTGACCCTTCGGAGGGTTCTGGACTTCAACATTTCCAGAGGACACTCCAGCTTTAGGAACAACTCTCTTCCCATTCCGACTTGAGGAAGCACCGCAGTTCCTTTTTCTGGTCATTCTAACAACCAAACGAAAATTAAAATCTATAGGGAAAATGTCCAAATTCAAAGATCACGCTTCCACTATCACAAACACACTTGCTTTCAACTATTTAAGTCATCAAAAATCCAAACAAAGTAATAAAAAGCAATTTTTTTTTCAAAATTGGCCAAAGCAGCAAATTTTCACTTTCTTGGTCGATGCACTTTGGTCGATGGCATCGACCAAAAGGATCGACCAAAAAAAAATCTGCGCAAAAATCAGATTTAAAGGGCCCACTTCTCTTTTCTTGAAAACTTCATTTACCATTGATGTGTTTTTCATTAAAACTGAATAAAACTTGTTGCTAATGGTTAGAATCATGCATGTAGGTGATTAGAAACATGCTTCTATAAATTTTAAAGCAAGACTGAGCTTCAAACACAAGATTACACTCATTTTGGTTACCAAATCACTATTCATTTCATAAAAACCCAACTTTACAACAACTTGTCTCATCTTCAAACAAAAATAAATTTTAGCATGAAATAAATTTCTACAATACTGATTCACTATAGGGGAGGTGTTCCCACTCTCCATTCGGTCAAATTCCAATTTTTCAAAAATCACAAATGCAAGCCAAAGGAGGGATTTTCTCTCTCCTACTTGCTGAATTTTCACTTTGAGGATGTCAAAAAGATGAATTTTCACCAAACAAAGTATTCTAGCATGTTTGTACAGGTCTTATGCACATGTTAGAATAATCAAATCAAAATTTTAACAAAAACGAAATTTTTTGAAAATTTACGAAAATGCCCTTCATGTAACAATCACGCACTGGGACTAATTCAAATGAATTTCTTTCTTTGTTTCAATAGATTCACCATGCCTAGAGGAGGGCGATGGGTGGATAGAGGTCGAGGACATGTTCCTCGGGCAGAGGTTACGGACGAGGAGCATTTCACTACCCTTACGGCTGAGTTTCTATATGAGTACTATTTCCATGATATTCCAATCGAACGTGGGCGGTTGGTTGATGTGGATGATTTAGAGGTGTTTCGTATTCGAGAGAGATTGGAGGCTATGGATTGGCTTCACTTATACACCACGGCACAACCAGTCTACCCAGGTCTTGTCAGATACTTCTATAGTAACCTGACTTACTGTATAGAGGATGATCCGCGGGATGGTTCTAGGATTGTCATGGACTCTATGGTCAGAGGTAGGGAAATCAGTTTCACTACCAAAGTACTAGCCCGCATTTTGGACGTTTCGTATGTATGGGATTTCCGCTGGTAGATTCTAGTTGGCATAGACATCACAGAGGCTTCGCGACGCAAGCTAGGTCAGAGGATGAGGGCGATATTGTCAAGAATGAATGACATAGAGGATGAGGATGCCGATGACAGTGATGATGGGGATGAGCATGGTAACAATGATGATCATGATGGGGCTCCAGTTCAGGATGAGGATGTTATTGATAATCAAGGAGATGAGGATCATGGAGATGAGGATCGAGATCAGGATGAGATTTCGAGACACGAGGAGATTCTTACACCACGCTTCCGTGAGATTGGAGATCCAACACATATGACTTCTGAGGCTCCGGGTGTGGCTTCTCATTAGTCAATGATTTACTCTATACTTGAGAGGATCGAGGCTCAACAGGAGAGGATACAGTCATATATGGATACCTTGGGAGAGAGATTCGCACGACTAGGGAAGGAGTTCAGATCCAGGAGGGATCAGACAGATCGTCAGAGTCGATCACCTAGATAGATAGTACTAGGAGTTTCCTTTTATGCTTTATTGGATGTATTTCCTTTCAGACTTGTAAAAATCTCCTATGTGATTAATGAAATTCAGTTTGTTTCATTTATGTTATTGTACATTATGCATTTCTTTTATTGCATTAGAAAATGAAAATGTTTAATTATGACTTATAACTCATGACGACCGCTCACGACCATTACTCCCAACTACAACACCCCACCAGACTCATACGACAACACACGACGACAATATGACTCAGACTCATAACGACACATAATGACAACACGGCTCACCACAAAGACTTACTCACAAGGGCGACTCTCGGCGACAAATTTTCAACTCAAGACTCCACGCACATACTCAATAACTCAAAGCTGACAACTTAACTCTAACCATGACTACAACCCAAGTACAAGTCATAAATTTTTAATTATTGTGTATTATTCAACCAGGATGTATTACGCTTTATTTATTTAAGTTTCTAATCCAAGTTTTCTATTATTCGCTTCTAAGAAAATTTGAGTCACTTCTGGGTCTATGACTCAAGGACGCTTCCATTACTGTGTTCTGTGGTTATGATTGTCCGAAAACTTGGGCTCTGATACCATCTGTCACATCCCGCCATAAATCCACCAAGGGGATACCCTATCTGGATTACCCGGGGAGTGAATTACAGTCCCGCCGATCAAGTTTAGGAACGATCATAGTCACTTAGCACAATAATATAATCAAAAGCAAGAACAATTCCTTGTATCCAAATAATTTAATAATAAAAGTCAAGAAAGTACCTCAGAAGGATTCACAAATAACATCAGAGTGCAGAAAGGATTTCATTAGTATAAACAATCAAGTGTGAAAAGGAGGGAGGAAACCCATCCTATAATATTAGCGGAAGATGAAACTACTAAAAGTAAAGATTACGACCGATTCACCAAATAACAAGTGAAACAACTAAGCTATAGTCCTGACAATTCAAATAAAAGGTTAAAAAGGGAATGAGGCGACATCCCATCCCTAACACACAAATATAAAACTGAACTGCTAAACAAGTCCCGATCTCGATCTACTCGTCTTTATCAACTGGTTCATCACCACCAGTATGATACAAGTCTTCAACTCGGCCTCCAGAGGGTTGACTGCCACAGTCAATAGTGGTAGTACCTGCAAGAAAGTCTAACAAAATATGTTGCAAAAAGGAGTGAGTTCAAAAGAAATCAGCAAGGTAGTAAAATATAAACCATATGATACAAGCCATAACATGATGCAATATGATATGGAACACATGATGCAAGTATGGTTCTAACTCTATGAATGCTGGTCTCTAAGGTAGACATGCTTTAAGTCATAGCACCATACTTCTCTGGGTCGTTTGTCACTCTCCCGTTCCATATCTTTGGAATGCCCGGGGAATATCGGTAAAGTCCTCAAAAAAACCATGGTTGGGGATTTAGTCACCACTCTCTCACATCACCATTTGGTATAAGTATTGGCGCATGTCACAGTAAAGCCTAGCCAATGCAAGTCATCTACTCAGTCATATCAACTCAGATCTAGATACGTCCATTCCTCGCCCCCGGCGATCCTTTCCGGTATCCTTCTCACTAGAGTCAGCGTAATCCCGGATTACGGACTCATCAACCCTATTGGTCATCCACAAATAGTAAACGGGAAGCTCTCACGTCCTCTCACGGGTTGGTTACCGGTCTTGAGTGCCCGTGAGCCCAAGTCTATCCATTTGCAACCCTACCAATAAATGGTTCCCACGATGAGATTTATGACCTCTCACGGGTTGGTTACCGGTCTTAAGTGCCCACAAATCCCCACTGCTACCACGGGTCGTTCGGTCTCAATGCCCTTCCAATTCGGGTCTGATACGACGGGGACATCCTAGCCAAACCACTAGACAGTCCTATGTATGTCATCCAATAACCCGGGAAAGAGTCGATAGGCACCTTCGGAGAACATCCCATACTATTCCTTCCGGTGCCCAAGGACAGAAGCGTCAACAGGACACTCCCCAATCCCAAGTTATACGTAGGGAATCACATATTCAAGTTCATCACTTCTCATGCATCCAATACATCTTCATAATACAAGTTAAATCATGATATTGAAATGAATCATCATAGACATAATTAAACAAGAATAGTAATGTAACATGACAAGAGTATAAAGATTTCAATACTACTGTTCTAACACATATATCACAGTCTTATAACGATTAAAAGAAATTAAGAGATTCTATTCATAAATAAGAACATAAATCATAAGTTGATGATCTATATGTTTATGGAGATAACCATCCTTACCTTGGGTTGAATTGATGATGAATTGAGAATACCAAGAATTAGTCCAAAAGAATTGTTAAGACCCTAAACAAACAACAATAATAATTAGAGAAGAAGTCGGGAAGATCGGATGTCAAATGGATCAAAACGGAGCAAGGTTGCTGTCAGCAACAAGTTTGGTCGATGGTCTTGGTCGATGGTATCGACCAAAAGGATCGACCAAAATTGTCTTCGGGACAGAATAGTGAATTTTGGGGATTTTTGTCCAAAATGGTTCTTCCGGGGTTCGGATCGATCTGAAACTTGGAGGGATGATTAATAACAATGTAAGAACACTACCTAGCAAGTATTATCACAATCCAATGGTCCAAATGAAAAACCCCCAAATTGAGGTCCTATGTTCTAAAGACAAGAATCCTAGCATTCATGAGAAATTGATGTAATTGAAAGGGAAGCTAGAGAATTAGTTGGGGAATAGGTTAGGAACATGATTACAATCATTTGCAAGCCAAAGATTAGACTAATCATACTCCACATCTCAGTTTAGTATAAGAAATCAAGTTGTTAAGCAAGGAATCATGGTAATGTATATGTAAGGATCAAGATGCAAGTGAAGCATAGCAAGAATGAAGGAAAAGCAAGTATGAATGGGAAGAGACCCCCCCCCCCCCCCCCAGCGGGGGGGGAGCCCCCCCCCCCCCCCCCGCGGCCGCGGGGGCGCCCCCCCCCCCCCCCCCCCCCCCCCCCCCCCCGGGCGCCCCGGCACCCCTTGGGGGGCCCTTTATTGGGGGGGGGGCCTATGGGTGGCCCCGGGCCCCCCCCCCCCCAAGCCCGGAACCAACCCGTGAGAGGACGTGAGAGCTTCCCGTTTACCATATGTGGATGATCAATAGGGTTGATGAGTCCGTAGTCAGGGACTATGAGGACTCTAGTGTGAAGGATACCGGAAAGGATCGTCAGGGACGAGGAATGGACGTATCTGGATCTGACTTGATGTAACTAAGTAGAAGACTTGCATTTGGCTAGGTTTTACCCTAACATGCGCCGGTACTTAGACCAATGGTGATGTGAGAGAGTGGTGACTTAACCCCCAGCCATGGAATGTCCCGAGGGATGCCGGACCCATTACCAACTGATGATGAGTGATTGAGACCTTCCTAAAGAAGTACGGTGCTATGACTTAAAGCATGTCTGCCAATAGAGACCAGCATACATAGAGTTAGATTCATTCATTCATTGCTTGTCTCATATCATATTACATTTATGTTGTTTCTGAAATCCTGCCATTTATGTTATTATGGATTTAACTGCCTTACTGAGTTTCTTTGAAACTCATTCCTTTATTGTACAATGTTTGTTAGACTATTCTGCAGGTACTGAGTACTATGACGGTTCCTATGAAGAAGCGCAAGGCGAAGAGGCATATCTCCAGGAAGGTGATTGTGGTTACCACAATTACACTGAGGATCCCGCGAGTGGTTATGCTCGGTACGATGCTTAGTCCGACCATTGAGTGGAAGCGTCCTTGTGCCATTTATGAGATTTACACTTATAAGGATGTTGTCTATAAAGTGGAGAACAATTTAGTTACCCAATGTACTTGCTACTGGGATTAGATTTTGTCTAGTTTATTATCTTTTAGAGCTACTTTTCCGCTGGTTGTAGAGTGGGATTTTTGCCTCACTTTACTTATCTGTCTGACACTCTGATTATATCTAGTATTCTGATTTATTTATGATTCATTCTTTCCTTATTGGATCTATGGTTTATCTTCCGCTCTTTTATTATGATTGTTCATGATTATGTTATTGTTTATGTGGGAGGTTGATCACTCGATACCTGATCTTCGGGCTGTGGATCACACTCTCAGGTATGCCAGATAGGGTACCGGCTGGGAGGATGTGACAATCAGCCACTGCACAACAAAGAAAATAATCATGTTAGAAAACATAATACATAAAGGAAAATTAGTCAGAACAAAAGCTCTATCCCCACAACTGAAGGATGGGCTCATACTCCATGGAATAACCATGGACGGCAAACTTGTCCCCCTCAACCCAATTAATTCTCCCAATTATGTCCTCTTCCTCGGGGTACAAACCGAACGGGGTATTCAGAAGATCAATTTCATTCTTCGACCTCTCTTGGAAATTGGTGAGAAATGGTTCGAGAGAAGGGGGATAGAAAAATAAATAAAACTCTCTCCACTTCTTGGTCGTGGACGGGAGAGTGTCTTTTTCAATAAAATTCCCTTGAAAGTTAAGGGAAGAAGAGATCCTCTTGGCTAGGTAAAACCAGCCTCGCTGAGTATGACTGTGCAATGAAAAGTAACCATGGAACAATATGAAGGTTGAAACAACCCCCAAGTTGTGAAATCAAGCCCAAACCTAACCTGGACACCCTATTTGTTTTGGGCGAAGAAGGGCTTGTTTGATGTTTGACCTTGATTACAGTGTTCTTATCCTTGGGAGGTCCTAGGAAGTCAAGTAAGACATTTCCCTTAGTGTAGATCCGAAGACCAGAAGTGAAGGAAGAAGACTTTGTGGGCCATCTCAGTAGAAGACATGGTGTTTGACCCGAAACCCATGGATAATGATGATGGTGTTTCCTTATGGAAACCTTACTTGATTTGGAGTTGAACTGCTCATTGATGATGGAAAGCCTAGTTGTTGGACCTAAAGCCTAGTTGGACATGGTTTGAAGGCATTCCTCCATGCTAGGTAAGTTGTTTGAGGAGTTGTGAGAAGCCCATCCAAAGATATTGAAGTTAGGCCCATCAAATACCATTTTTGGAGTTGCTAACATGGTTTATTGAATGATTGGTTGATTGGCCAGTCGACCAACCAATCGACCAACAAGGTTATAATGGTCAAAATTAGAAATCCTGGTATTTTTTGGACTTTTTATGCTATTTAAAGGGGGGGGGGGAACTCTGTGTTTTTCACGCATAATCAGTTCTAAACCTCTGGAGAATGTGGGAAGAACCCTAAAACCTCTTCTCCAAAGCCAAGGAAGATCCTCAAGCATCCGTTCGAGTTTCTTCATCGGTTTTTCTTCTAAAAGGTTAGTAATTGATTCGTTTCTTCTTTGATTTATCCTTTCCTCTATTCTTCTGATCTCTTGACTATGAGAAAGGTATTACACTACTGTAATGGCCTCTTCTCTAATTCTATTAGCCCTAGAGTGAATTCCCCAATTCACTCTATGTTCTTGAAGCCATATGGTGATGATTCTTGAATTTGACTTTACCTAAGATCTTGATCACTCCCTCATTATTTTTCTAATGATCTTGGTGATGTGGGAAAGGTCTCACACTAGTGTTACAAGCTATCCTTCTATCCCCATGATTGTTGGGTTGATCTCCTTATTTTTCTTTGTACCTTGAGAATCTGCCATTGGTTGATTTTGGGAGGAAACCCTTGGGTAACCCTCATGAGAGAGTATCCAAATTGTGAACCCTAGTTTATTTAATTTGTTGGGTCCTCCCCAACACCTCTATTGATTGTAAATTCTTTGCTTCTCTTTGCCTAGGGTGAATCTTTATTCTCCCTAGTCTTCCCATGAGATACACGAATTCTAGTTGGTAAAACCCTAATTGTATGATTAAAATCTGTTTCCTTTGACTTTATGTGAAACCTTGTTTTCTCTCATTGCTAGACCCTTTCAAATACCTTTCTTGATTTTGAAATACTATTCTTTCTTTCTTAGAGTGAATCCCCCCATTCACTTTATGTTTCTTGAAACCATATGGTGATGATTTATGTCTATGATCTTACCTGAGATCTTGATGACTCTTTCCATGATTTTCCTACCTATCTTTATGATTGTGGGGAAGGTCTCATACTGTCACATCCACCCAGCCGGTATCCTATCTGGAATACCCGGGATGTGATCCACAGCCCGAAGATCCAGATCGAGCGGCCATGCCTCCCACATATACGATAACATAATCATGAACAATACGATCAATGTTTAAAGTAAGCAATAAACAGATCAAATGAATAAGAAAAGATAATCAATCAGAGTGCGGAAATATCAAGTATCAACTTCTCATAGAAATAATCTCAAAGAGAAAGAGTGATCAATAGTCACTCCTTCAACAATTTGCGGAAAAGTGGTTAATTAACCTTAGTTACAATCTGTGTCAAGAGTAAATCCATAAGAGTTAGAGATAAAATATTCAAGTGATTACAGTCATCCAGGGAAATGGGGCCTACGCAAAGGTTTCTTATTTCCTAATGATTACTTCTTCGTAAATGTGGATTAAACGAACCCAATGCGGTTGCTCCTTCTGTCACACCCCACCCAGCCGGATCCGGTCATACCCAAATGCCCGTGGGGATGATACACCGCAAGATCTAGGTTCAGTGAAAAATCCATACAAAACATGATATAGTATAATTAAATGAACAAGAATAAATCAAGTTTCTCATATAAAGTTATCAAAACCGAAATAATGGTTACAATCATCCATTACTTCAAAATAAAAATATAACATCAGAGTTTTGAAAAGAAAAGAGAGTAGTTTTATTCGTAGTGGAAAATAAACTAAACTAGTTCTCTAATGGAATCCACACTGACATTAAGCTCCAAGTGCGTTCACTTCTTCTTCGGTCACTCCTTCAAGAAGATGTGTCGGCAACGAATCCTCCATTTGGAAAGAGTCCTCATAACCTGCAGTATAATCTAATAGAAAAAGACATATAAAAGGAATGAGTTCAACAGAACTTAGTGAGGTCAACTCAACATCATATCACACATTCATTCTCAAGATTCCACACCACACATATAACATAAATATCGATAATGTAATTAATGACAATGATATGATATATGAATGATTATGATCCTAACTCTATCATGAAGTTTCTATGGTAGACACGCATTAAGTCATACACCAGTCTTCTTTGGGTGGTCTCATCACTCTTCCCTCACGGCACTCAAGCACGTCTGTTGGGTTCTCCGTGGTTGTTGTGTAAAGTCCTATCAAGCCATGGTCGTGGATTAGGTCACCACTCTCTCTCACATCACCATTGGTATAAGATCTGGCGCGTGTCAAGGATTACTCTAAGCCCAATGCAAAGTCATATGGTCTCGTACTAGATATGGTCTGGATACTTCCCCTATGGCACAAACCAACTCGGTTCAGTATCTTTTCCCACCTAGAGTCAACGTATCCTATGGCACCAACCAACTCGGACTATGTTGACCCCTAACCCTATGGTCATCCGCATATAATGGACAGGATGCTCTCCATGTCCTCTCACGGGTCATTTCACCGGTCTTGAGCGCCCATGAGCCCTTGTCTATTATATGCAATCCTACCATCTCATGATGACAGTGGGGCTGCTTGACACACAGGACCCAACCACTAACATCACGGGTTAACTGGCTTCAATACCCCTGCCGAAAGGGTTATAGTACTCATGATGTCACCTAACCAAACACTTCTAGACATGCCCTAAATATGTAAATCAGTAATCGGGAAAGAGCCAAAGGCACCATAGGAATGCGTCCCATACTGCCTCCTCTGGTATCCTATGGCAGAAATGCCAAAAGGGCATTCCCCATTCCCAACCACAATATAAGCAATCATATAATGTCACTAGGGCAATGGGTGAACCCACAACCCTAGTAGAAAATACAAGGTAGAAGAAAGGATAATATTTCTCCTCACATACAATCCCATTCCATTTCATAACAACAATAATAGATTTCAAAGCAAGGAGCAACATCAGAAGTAATAATAAACATAAATTATAGCAATTCATATTTAACAAAAGACATAAAATAACCACAAGATAATACTAAAGCAATACAAGATATCAATAAGGAAAAGTAACTAACATCATTACACATATAATATAAAGTTAAGTATATTCCTCACCTTTTACTTTGTTCTTCCTCCAAATCCAAGAATCCACTCCCACTAATTAGTGATTAAGGATATATTAACCTATTTATGCAAAAGAAATAATTATCACAAATTAGAGCCAATTTGGGTTTCAAAGGATATCTTAAAATCTTCCCACGAAAAACCCAAATCTGAAAACTAGGTTAAAAAGGGTCACTAGTGAACGGTCACTAATTTGCCACCAATTTGAAGTTTATAATGAAGCAAAACTTTGGGAAAGTCTAATTGGAAACAAAAGGATCCTACAGGTACCTTCAATTTTATTAAATTTGACCCATCTCAAAAAGCCCCAATTTTGGCTCTCCTAAATCACCCGTGTGTGACCCGGGGAGTCAAATTCTAAAATCTTTTGCAAGGGGATAAATCATTACTCCCAAACTCAAGGGGAACCTTAATACAAGAAAAGAGGATCATCCAATATACCAAACATGCATTCCTTTAAGATCTCTCAAATGGAAAGAAGAGAAATTGCTCCCACAAACTAGGAAGGGACATTAACACAAAAAATAAAGTATCCAAGATACCTAACAACCTTCCCTTTCAAGATCTCCATAAAAGAAGAGAAGATAAATTCTTGCCAACTATGATTAAAGAGAAGGGTTAAAGAAAACTAACCTTTCGTAGTGATTTTGTGAAGATTCCGATCATAGACACCTTCAGAAGAATGGAAATCGCTCCTCTCTTTCGTTTCTTCTTTTCACCAAACCCTCCACCTCTGTCTAGCCTCCAAAAATGCATTTACGGATGAGATAAAACATAAATAGGGTTTAAAAATCCGAATTTCCAATTTTGCCCCTAAACAGAAAATGGGATGGGGGTTGGTTCACCCAAACGGCCCAAACTTCTGGTCCATGGTTGGACCCCCAAACAAACTCCGATTTTGATAATTTTTGGCTCGTTGGAAAGGTCTTTCGACGATCTTCTATTTGATACCTTATTTGTTTGATAAGATTCTCCATTGATGACCTATGGACATTCTAAGATCACCCTTTTTACACCATCGGGATTAATCTTCTCTCTTCACTTAAACTCTAGGAGAGTTTTTGAGTCATTATAAGGGTCATCTACCAACATTGGTTCAGTTTCCAATTCTTCAGGCTCGAATTGAATGATCCATGATTGTCGCCGAATCATGGCGCAGGATCTCCGTCTTGAAACCACGGGTTAAAGGGGTAGAAATCTGGGGGATTTCACATTCCTCCCCCCTTAAAAGAAATTTCGTCCTCGAAATTGAGGTACCTGAGGTGCCAAAGAGGATAGGATACTTCACCTTCATTTCATCTTCTGTCTCCTACGAGGCTTGTTCTACTTTGTGATTCTTCCACCTACCCTTCACCAAAGGAATGGTTCGATTTCGAAATTGCTTGTCCTTTCGGTCCAATATCTCAGCAACCTCTTCTTCATTAGATAAATCTGCACTCAATCCTTCCAATTCTTCTGGTAGTAGGTGTTTCGGGGTCTCCATACCTTGACAAAGCTTATAAACATGGAACACATTAAGTACACCTGCCAAAGATGTCGGAAGTGCCAACCCATATCCAACCAGTCCAGCTTTCTCTAAAACTTCAAAAGGACCAACATATCTTGGGCTAAGCTTCCCCTTGATGTTGAACCCATCACACCTCTCTTGGCGAGACCTTCAGAAATGCCCTTTCACCTACCCAAAAATCAAAGTCTATCCTTCTTTTATCTACACAAGACTTCTGCCTAAACTAAGCTACCTTGATTCTTTCTCTAATCAAGTCAACCATAGCTCCAGTGGCTTCTCTCAATTCAGGGCCCAAAAGCTCTTCGTCCTCTAGCTTCATCCCAACTTCCACTCATGCCTACTACACAAGCACGAAGCATATCTTTTCTAGCTTCTCTTGCAACAATGGATCCGAAGGCTGCAAGGTAATGATCCTGCCTCTTAGGGTAGTCCTTGCTATCAAAGTAGCAAAGATTAACTCAAAACCTTCTGGCACAATCTCCACCTCCAACTTCATAATACAGTTCAACAAACGTTATCTTATATTAAACTCCTTCAAAACTTCCAACTCCTATGATCGGTGAACAATGGCTATCTTTTCTCCAAAAAGATAGTGGCGCCATAATTTCAAAACAAAGATCAATGAAACCAACTCAAGATCATGAGTGGGGTAGTTGTATTCATAATCCTTGAGTTGCCGTGATGCATAGGCTACCACTTTCCCATGTTGCATTAACACAGACCAATCTTCGATGCATCCGAGTAGACCGTCAATCCTCCAAAGTTATCAGGTACAGTCAAAACCGGTGCATTGGTCAATCTCTTCTTCAACTCTTGGAAGTTCTTCGCTACTTCAACGTCTTCAATGGACTTCACTTCCTTCTTTTCTTTTATGGAAGCCCATAGTTTAGCACCCCCATTAATTTCTTTGTATGGAGTGCCACCACTAAGTCTTATCCACAATGCTTTCCCAAATAACTTTGGAACTCGAAAACAAGGCCATCAACGGGATGAAATTCAACTTTCTCCTCAAGACATGAGATGACTGCCTTGTGAGCTGTCAGCCAATCTATGCCTAAGATTGCACTAAAATCCTTCATATCCAACTTCAAAAATGCACAAGTCCAATACATTCATCTCTTGTAATAACCACTAGCAAACCAACCAACCATTGAGCTTAAGGCAAGAATAAATACCAATTGAAGCGCTTAAAAGATCCCCCAAAAAACAAATTTTAATTAATTTTTTTTTTTTTTTTTATTTTTATTGGAAACCAATAGAAGTGCTTAGAAGCTTTCCAAAATTTTCTTTTTAATAAATACCATGGGGTCTTTGGAATAAGAGGGCCAAGAGAAAGAAAAAAAATAATAATAATTTCAATTTTTTTTTTCAAGAGGACTAGGGGTTTCTGAAATCAAGACCCAATTTTTTTTTAAATAATAAATAAATACCCCCTCTTTGATTTCAAGGGCCAAAAAAACAAAAAGTTCTTTTTATTTATTTATTTTTAAAAGGAGCCAAGGGTGGTTTTTAAAATCACATGCACAAAAGAAGAAGAAAAATTTTTCTTTGAATTTTTAAAAAATTTTTTTTTTGGGGAACTGGGAGGTTTCTGAAATCAAGGGCCCAAAAAAGAATTTATTTATTTATTATTTTTATTTTATATTTATATATTTAATTTTTTTTAAAACCCACGGGTATCTAAAAACAGCGTCCCGGAAAAAAAAAAGTTTTTTTTTTTTTTTTGAATTTCCATGGGGGGCTGGGCCGGTGGCTTCAAGCGCCCGGCCACCCACCCGGTAGGTCTCTGGGAAATCGAGACCTGCCAAAAGTAATAAAAAATAAATTTTGGGTCGGGAAAAACCTCATGCGCGCTAGCGTAGCCTTCTACGCAGCCTGCGCTGGTTCGCGCGCGTGCGCCCACACCCCCAAAAACTTTTTTTTTTTCCCTTCATTTTTTTTTCACCTTGTACACCTTCTCTCACCCTCACTCTTGCCTTGGGGGTGGTTCTTCTACACTTCTAGCTCAAATCTAACCACGTGCAACACTCGAACGCGAGATTTAATGAGATTTAACGACATCTGCTTCTCGAAATCAAATGTAAACTTTCTCCACACACCATCTTCGCTTATATGTAAGATATCCCCATTGATCCCACATATACCATTCCACCGTGCAGCACCCCAAGGTATCCCACCTTGGGTACGGGTGTCTCTTGACTCGTATCTTCAGACACTTCGGAGTGGATTTCACTAACACAGAGAAATTGAGGGAGAAAATTCGGAGAACGTCCTTCGTCTAAAATGCCTCAACCTTCACTCAAACGTTAACAACCTTGACTCTACCTTCCTACCATCACAGATGCTCAAGGTTACTTCACTCGGCTTTATTATGTTTCAAACACATGTTTTATTATGCGTGTTTGTCCACGCTCTTTCGCTTGATATTGGGTTGTAATATTTTAGAACTTAAATATTTTATAAATTATGCACTTTACTATTTCATATGCTTTATTGTGTTTTATGCTTTTGTTTAATTAATGACATTCATGACTTTGTGTTTCATATATTTATTGTATCTTATTCAAGTTGATTCATTATGCAACAATTATGATAAATTTTATAAGTTGATGTTGAACCTATTATTCATTCCTATTAGGTAGACTCATTTATGGATCGATGACTCAAGATGCCCCTACTGTATCATATAATGTTAGGACTTGTATGAACCTAGGTTCTGATACCACTTCTGTCACACCCCACCCAGCCGGATCCGGTCATACCCGAATGCCCGTGGGGGTGATACACCGCAAGATCTAGGTTCAGTGACAAATCCATACAAAACATGATATAGTATAATTAAATGAACAAGAATAAATCAAGTTTCTCATATAAAGTTATCAAAACCGAAATAATGGTTACAATCATCCATTACTTCAAAATAAAAATATAACATCAGAGTTTTGAAAAGAAAAGAGAGTAGTTTTATTCGTAGTGGAAAATAAACTAAACTAATTCTCTAATGGAATCCACACTGACATTAAGCTCCAAGTGCGTCCACTTCTTCTTCGGTCACTCCTTCAAGAAGATGTGTTGGCAATGAATCCTCCATTTGGAAAGAGTCCTCATAACCTGTAGTATAATCTAATAGAAAAAGACATATAAAAAGAATGAGTTCAACAACACTCAGTGAGGTCAACTCAACATCATATCACACATTCATTCTCAAGATTCCGCACCACACATATAACATAAATATCGATAATGTAATTAATGACAATGATATGATATATGAATGATTATGATCCTAACTCTATCATCAAGTCTCTATGGTAGACACGCATTAAGTCATACACCAGTCTTCTTTGGGTGGTCTCATCACTCTTCCCTCACGGCACTCAAGCACGTCTGTTGGGTTCTCCGTGGTTGTTGTGTAAAGTCCTATCAAGCCATGGTCGTGGATTAGGTCACCACTCTCTCTCACATCACCATTGGTATAAGATCTGGCGCGTGTCAAGGATTACTCTAAGCCCAATGCAAAGTCATACGGTCTCATACTACATATGGTCCGAATACTTCCCCTATGGCACCAACCAACTCGGTTCAGTATCTTTTCCCACCTAGAGTCAACGTATCCTATGGCACCAACCAACTCGGACTACGTTGACCCCTAACCCTATGGTCATCCACATATAATGGACAGGATGCTCTCCATGTCCTCTCACGGGTCATTTCACCGGTCTTGAGCGCCCATGAGCCCTTGTCTATTATATGCAACCCTACCATCTCATGATGACAGTGGGCCTGCTTGACACACAGGACCCAGCCACTAACATCACGGGTTAACCGGCTTCAATACCTCTACCGAAAGGGTAGTAGTACTCATGAGGTCACCTAACCAAACACTTCTAGACATGCCCTAAATATGTAAATCAGTAATCGGAAAAAAACCAAGGGCACCATAGGAATGCGTCCCATACTGCCTCCTTTGGTATCCTATGGCAGAAATGCCAAAAGGGCATTCCCCATTCCCAATCACAATATAAGCAATCATATAATGTCACTAGGGCAATGGGTGAACCCACAACCCTAGTAGAAAATTCAAGGTAGAAGAAATAATAATATTTCTCTTCTCATACGATCCCATTCCATTTCATAACAACAATAATAGATTTCAAATCAAGGAGCAACATCAGTATAAATTATAGCAATTTATATTTAACAAAAGACATAAAACAACCACAAGATAATACTAAAGCAATACAAGATATCAATAATAAAAAGTAACTAACATCATTACACAATAATATAAAGTTAAGTATATTCCTCACCTTTTACTTTGTTCTTCCTCCAAATCCAAGAATCCACTCCCACAAATTAGTGATTAAGGATATATTAACCTATTTATGCAAAAGAAATAATTATCACAAATTAGAGCCAATTTGGGTTTCAAAGGATATCTTAAAATCATCCCACGAAAAACCCAAATCTGAAAACTAGGTTAAAAAGGGTCACTAGTGAATGGTCACTAATTTGCCACCAATTCGAAGTTTATAATGAAGCAAAACTTTGGGAAAGTCTAATTGGAAACTGATATGGAGAGTTTATGATTAGACCGGGTTCATACATGGTCGGACCCTCGACCCCGGTCGAGACGGAGAAAACCGAATCGCTCCCGAGCGAACCGGGTCCGGAAGATGGCTTGCTGAAGAAGAAAGCTTATTCGGCTGCAAGCGTGCCCTAATCTTACTTATGGATTAGGGTAATCACCCTGATGACAGCAGACTCAAACTGACGGCTGCGGATAATCATCATCAAAGGGATAACTATCGCATAACCTAACGGTTATCTCAGGAATCCTCTACTAGCCCAAACTAGTAGAAGTCTATCGCTCAACGGATCTCATTGATAAGATCCAACGACTACCCGAAGAAGGCTCGAGTGCATCCAACGAAGGAGATTCGAAGGTACACTCTATATAAACCTCACTACCATACAAGGTGAGGGGGGGATCAATTGATCAATAAGAATACTATCTGAGACTCAGGTTCAAATACGTACTGATAGACCTAAACTATCAGCATCCTGCTATCTAGATCACCTTTTCTTCATTCATTAGCTCTGTATTTCTAGCAGAGCCATTTGTGATTAAGTTCATCAACTGACTTAGCCTTCGGAGGTGGACTCCCGACCCTAGCAGTCGGGCCACATCTGACGCTTTCGTTTTGCAGGACATCATGTGGAGATCCAAGGGCTGAGCAGATTTTGGACGCATCATTTGGCGCCGTCTGTGGGAAAGACTTGAAAAAGCCATGGTGACTAGATTAGCAGCCGCTGCACAACGCAATTCCGGTATTCAGATACCTGGAGTGAATAATCCAGATATTCCCCAGGAAAGCAAAAATCCTATCGAAGTGGATGATGGCCAGGGAGGACGTAATCCTCCTCCTGATACAATCCAAGATCAATTGGATCAGGTATAGATTCAACTCTTGGAGGTGAGCCAAGCACTCCGCGTGCTCACCAGACGAGTGGTTTTACCACAAGAACCTGATCAACACGATTCAGGGAGACGTGCATTGCCATGTGACCAGAGAATGGCTGAAGACCGGAATGTTGATCAGAATTTCCGTGAAGGAGACCGAGGACTTCGGAGGATCGATGATCAACCGAGGCGAGGCGATCGATTCGACAGACCGCAAGAGAGTACAACTGATTCAAATACAAGGTTGGATACGGGGGTAAGAACTCACTCACCCTTACCGTCGAAGAACCGTTCGTGATGATCGAGCGATTCGTGACGAGAGAAATGTTCGTGAAGGACGGGTTGTTCGTGATGATCGAGTAGCACGTGATGATCGTGTTAATCGAGGTCGTGATCGTATTGCTGAAGATCACCCGACCCAGATTGGTCAAGAATTGGCCAACATCAATGAGAAGTTAGGGCAGTAGGCTAAGGGAAGAATAACTGAGGATATTTACTCGGTCATTCGAAAGACTCCTTTGCTTGAGCCAATTGCTGGATATCGGTTTCCCCATAACTTTCGTTTGCCTACCTTCTCAACATTCGATGGCTCCGGAGATCCAACAGCTCACATCGGCTATTACCAACGAGACCATGGCGGTTTCGAGGTAATTCGATGAAATTTTATGCGGGGTTTTTGGTTCATCTTTAACTGAGCAGACACAAGTGGTTTTCTAACCTCCCCTCCGGAAGGATCGTAAACTTCGACAAATTGGCGCGCCAATTCATAGGGCGATTCCAGTGGGATACGAGTCAAGAAAACGGAAGAAACCTTGTTTACTTGTCAAACAAGGAAAGAACGAATCGATCGAGAGTTTCTCAAGAGATTCAACAAAGTGACGATGGAGATAGAAAACTTGGATGAACAAGTAGCCGAAACCGCTCTATTCACAGGACTCACAAATCGGAAACTCCTGGAGTTATTACTACGGGATATACCCACAACTTATGCTGAGTTGGTACAGAGATGCCGAAGCGAGGCTGAAGTCATGGAGATTCTAGATGCGCGCCAAGGAGATAATAAAGTCTCCAATAAGGAACAAAAGGCTCTGAGCGAAGCAGAAGCCAAAGAAGAATGTTCGTGATGGGGTAGGAAAATCCCAGCCTTGGCGCCAAAGATCCCCCGATAGAAGTGAGTACACTCCATTGAATGCTCCTCGGGCCGATATTTTGAATATCCTCAAAAGAAAAAATATTTTGAAGTGGCCGCCTAAAATTCTTTTGAAACCTGGAGAGCAGCAAGATCGGGAAAAGTATTGCCGATTCCACAAGGATTATGGTCATTACACTAATGATTGTCGTCATCTGAAGGCAGATATTGAGAGATTGATATCTCAGGGACATCTATCCAGTTTGTTAGCAGGGAGGAGGGAGGAGCCATGTGGGCCACGAGCGGCTGCTCCAAAAAGGGATCGTTCGGTTAGTTCAGAACGATCGAGGGAGGCCCCGAGGTCTAAAAAAGGCAAGGAGGTGATTGAAGCTGCTCCTCGGTCACCCATCCTTACCATCTTCGGGGGACTAGAGCCCGAATCATTCCGGAGTCTGAAAACAAAATCCAAATTTGTTGGATCCGGAGAGGCGCAGAAGCGGAAGAAGCTGAATGGTGAAGATTCTATCACCTTTAGCGAGGAAGACGAAAGAGACGTATGTTTACCTCATGATGATGCTATAGTCATCAAGGTAGAGATTGCATGGCGGGAAGTGCATAGAGTATTGATTGATACAGGGTCTGCAGCTGACCTAATTTCTTATGAAGTGTATCAAAAATTGAAGGTGGATCAGGACTTGATGAAACCTTCATCTACGCACCTATATGGCTTTGCAGGGTCATCTGCAGTAGCGGAAGGATCGGTTCAGTTGGATCTTTCCATTGGAAGTTTTCCTAAAGAAACAACTGTCCGAATCAATTTTTTGGTGGTTCGAGAACTACTAGCCTATAATATGATTCTCGGGCGACCATCTTTATCCAAGATAGGTGCTATTGTTTCGACAAAACACCTGAAGATAAAATTCCCGACTGATATGGGAATTGGTCAAGTCTCCTCGACCAAGAAGATCTCTCGGCAGTGTTATGTTGCCTATTTAAAAGACAAGGAGGGTCCGAGGAAGGTTACTTCCTCCCCATAGAAGTTCGAGATGATCGGGAAGAGACAGAGATGCAAAGGCAAATCCAGTTGTGTACCGAGGATGAGAAAACAACTATATCTAGCGACATCCCTTTCAGCGGTATGTGCAGTACTTGTTCGGGAGAAAGATAAGAAACAGTGGCCGATTTACTATGTAAGCCACGTGTTGCTAGATGCGGAGACGAAATTTTCGCAGATTGAGAAGCAGGCTCTGGCTCTCATGATGGCCGCCAGGAAGCTAAGGCCATATTTTCAGGCTCATCCAATTGAGGTATTTACAACTTTTCCTCTTAGTAAAGTTCTTAACAAACCTGATTTGTCTGGAAGGATAGTATCCTGGTCGGTTGAACTAAGTGAGTTCCAAGTGAGCTTTAAGCCCGAAACTGCAATCAAGGCTCAGGCATTAGCCGACTTTGTAGTAGAAACTACTGCACCAGTGGAACCCACCATTGAGGATCCCATTATACCAACCACTTGGGAGGTATATGTGGATGGTTCGAGTAATAAAGATGGAGCAAGAGCTGGAATTCTATTAAAAAGTCCAGCAGGATTTATTATTCGATATGCTTTGAGATTCGCATTTGATGCAAGTAATAACGAAGCAGAATATGAGGCTCTGATAGTAGGACTTCGGTTGTCAAAAGCATTAGCTATTGCAGATGTTACTATTTATAGTGACTCTCAACTTATAGTCAACCAAGTCCAGGGGGAGTATGGCATTAAAGAACCACGCTTGCAAAAGTATCAGGAGATAGTGCGGGCATTTCAAAACCAATTTCGGAATTTGAAGATATCTCGATTTCGAGGAATTAAAATTCAGTGGCGGATGAGCTATCCCGACTAGCCAATGCCAAGGAAAAGAATCTAGACCCTTCGGTCTACATTGAAGAGATAACTTTTCCAAGTTATCATGAGAAAGAAATTTCTTATATTGAAGGAGAACGTTGCTGGATGGATCCAATAATCGAGTATCTAAGAGATGACAAGTTACCCGAGGATCCAGTAGAGGCAAGGTTGATCAAGATTCGATCAGCTAGATTTGTCATTCGGAATGGGAGACTATACAAAAGATCTTATGCTGGACCCCTTATGAGATGTATAGGCCCTGAAGGAGCAAAATCAGCTTTGGCTGAGGTTCATGAAGGAATTTGTGGAGCTCACATGGGTGGCCGAGCCCTGGCCCACAAAATTCTAAGGCTTGGGTTATATTGGCCTAAGATCCAAGAAGCTGCTATGGACTACGTTCGTCGATGTAGTAACTGTCAAATTCATGCTACAAGATCGAAGCGCCCCGGCGGAAATTATGACTTCAATTCTAAATCCCATTCCCTTTGCAATGTGGGGAATTGATATCATGGGCAAATTCACCAAGGCATCAAAGCGGACGTGAATATCCGATAGTAGCAATTGATTACTTCACAAAATGGGTAGAAGCCGATTACACCGGCGACAATTACTGAGAAAAAGTGGAGAAATTTGTGCTTGAATCAATCATATATCGCTTTGGGATTCCAAAGATTATTGTCACTGACCATGGTACTCAGTTTGACTGTCCACAATTTGAGCAATTCTGTGGAACATATATGATCGAGCATCGTATGTCCTCAGTGGCATACCCCCAAAGCAATGGTCAGGTAGAGGTTACTAACCGAACGCTACTGGAAGGAATAAAGAGAAGACTCGAAGCTGACAAAGCTTCTTGGGTTGAAGAACTACATAATGTACTGTGGGCTTATAGAACTACTGTTCGAACACCGACAGGAGAAACTCCATTCAGGTTGGCATATGGATCCGAAGCATTGGCACCTGTGGAGATAATGGCGGGGACGTTACGGGATCGTGAGTTCGAGGAAAAAGCAAATGAACAAGGACTGCTTGATAGTCTTGATTTGTTGGACGAAGTTCGGGCAAAGGCAATAGCACGAACTCAACATTATCAAAGAAGGATAGCGTCTCATTATAATACTCGAGTGAAGAATCGTCGGTACTTAGCCGGAGATCTGGTGTTGAGAAACACCCTAGCTTCCGACCCGCGTCACCAAAGAAAGTTGGACCCTTCTTGGGAAGGACCCTATATGGTTGTGAAACCGGTCGGTTCAGGAGCTTACAGGCTGAAGAACATAGATTCCCAGAAAGAGTTGGATCATTCGTGGAATGCTAGGCATCTCAAAAAGTTTTATCCTTGAGAATGATTTCAATTTTGTTCGCGATGTAATCATTTTCAACTCAATCAATGCAATTTTTGGCTTTCAACAAACTATCTTTTGATTGGGGGGCATCATACACCACATTCAAGAACAAGATCCAACTATAAGGCATCGGATGAAAATTCGTGTGGGTCCTTCAACACTTCAACACTTATGGAAAATTTTTCGAACTTTCTTAAGTCGGGGCATCGGATGAAAATCCGAGTGAGTTCCTTTTGCAAGGCGTCGGTTTGAAACCCGAGTGAGTTCCTTCGAGACTTATTGAATTTTTGAATTATCCTTAAGTATAAGGCATCGGTTTAAAACCGAGTGAGTTCCTTCTCAGACTTATTGTATTTCTCCGGAAATCCTTAAGTATAAGGCATCGGTTTAAAACCCGAGTGAGTTCCTTCTCAGACTTATTGTATTTCTCCGGAAATCCTTAAGTATAAGGCATCGGTTTAAAACCCGAGTGAGTTCCTTCTCAGACTTATTGTATTTCTCCGGAAATCCTTAAGTAAAGGCATTGTTTTAGACAACTAAGACCTAATGCAACGGCGATTCAAGTGGCTAGCAAAGTTCAAGATAAAGTAATTTCTTATTTCTTCAGAAGATCCAAAGAGGCCAGTATCAAAACAATTACAAGAGCTGGATACAATCTCTGATCAAAGAAGAAAGTCATTACAGGTGACTATTAACAAGTTACACAAGATCGACGCGACTTTGCTAGAACAAACATATGAGTCAATCATTGGTGGGGATACAAGGAAAAGAAGAGAAGAAATGAGGATTACAAAAATATTTCGATATTCAGAAAATCCTCCGCAATTTCATACTCTTTGTCCAGCTTGTCCAGGAGAAGAATGGTCCTCGACCAAACTTGCATTAGGTACAAGCTCGTCATAATTGACTTCTTCCAGCGGAGAATAAACAGGAGAATCTTTCAGATATTGCATAATATCTGGATTGGAAGGTGGAGGATCAATTTTATCCTTGGTCCAGTCGGGAAGAGGAATACCCAGGTTGGTAAATACTTCAGGATGGCAAACAACGATCAAGGGAGTCGTATCAAAATGAGGATCTTTCCTTAATATTGATTCCCATACTTCGTTCTCACCATCCCGATGCGCCTGCAAGTTATAAGCATTCAGCATATCAACAAAAGGCTTAATGTGTAAATACTTGAAGACGCAGGCTCTGCGAACATCAGTTGGAAGGGATTTGGGCAAAGGAACGACAGCTTGCCTTTCGAGTAACGTTTCAGATCCTTTGGCTCCTGACTTTCCAACTGTTCGCTCCAGTCGCCGGATCTTCTCCCTGGCATCATCCAAGTCCGACCGAAGACGACCAATCATCGAATTTTTTTCTCCCGCCACCTCCCAAGCTAGATTTCGAAGGCGAGCAATCTCAACATCTTTAGCTTCGAGAGATTTCCCGAAGCCTATAAACTTCATTGCTCAACCTCACCGAGTCTAGTAACTTGCTTCCACTTGGTTGTGGAAGTTACAAAGAAGACTCCCGCAAACAACTTCCGAGTTAGCGAGGAGCAGAAAAGTAATTTTTCAAAATCGGAGGATAATGAAGAAAGACTTACATCACCAAGGTGACTTCGTAAAGACTTCATCTGGAAGTTTGGAAAGAACTGCGCTCTCGAAGTCATTCGAGCAGCAAGTACACCATTCCATCGCTCTGTCAAACTCATTTGACACTAATTCAGGCGAAGGATGAGAAGGATGAACTACACCAAGCAAAGGCTGAGCTTCATCACTTGTCACCCGACGGCGCTTCCGGGTGGCAAAATCCTCCAACTCGAGAAGGAGAGGAGGAGGATGCCAAACAAGCGCTGGGAGTTAGAAATAGGAGCAGCACCTGCTGGGACCACACCTTCATCGACGCCAACATAGTTGCCTCAGATGCCCGAAGAGTCTCCTTCGGGGGTGCACCAACAGACTCACCAACAGGCTCACCAGTAGGAGCGCCGACAGCACCATCGGCAACAGAGTGATCAAGATCTTCCTGGGAAAGACGAGCGGTCACTTCGGGCAAAGGAGGCTCAGGGACGGCATCAACGAAGCTGCGGGAATCGACTTGAAGATTCACCGCCAGCAGTCGCCTTACGCTTGGAGGATTCACTAGCTGAAACCACCGCACTGGCCCCAACCACCACCGACGCAACGCTTTTCTTGCAAGATTTTGCTCTGATAAAGTTCGGGTTGATCTTGGTAGCCACTACGCAAAACAACAAAAAACCAGCCGTATCAGTACAGAAATGAACGACAGCAACATGGGCAAACCCTAGTTTTCTAAAGCTTCTGACAGACCAACAAACTAAACCCCAAGTATAACTACTGTGCAGTTTACTCAGGGGGGAAGTGGGGAAAGAGATGAGAAATAAAAAACTTGTCACGCCCTCCCAGCCGGTACCCTATCTGGCATACCCGAGAGTGTGATCCACAGCCCGAAGATCAGGTATCGAGTGATCAACCTCCCACATAAACAATAACATAATCATGATCAATCATAATAAAAGTGCGGAAGATAAACCATAGATCCAATTAAGAAAGAATGAATCATAAATGAATCAGAATAATAGATATAATCAGAGTGTCAAACAGATAAGTAAAGTGAGGCAAAAATCCCACTCTACAACCAGCGGAAAAGTAGCTCTAAAAGAATAAACTAGACACAATCTAATCCCAGTAGCAAGTACATTGGGTAACTAAATTGTTCTCCACTTTATAGACAACATCCTTATAAGTGTAAATCTCATAAATAGCACAAGGACGCTTCCACTCAATGGTCGGACTAAGCATCGTACGGAGCATAACCACCCGTGGGATCTTCAGTGTAATTGTGGTAACCGCAATCACCTTCCTGGAGATATGCCTCTTCGCCTTGCGCTTCTTCATAGGGACCGTCATAGTACTCGATACTGCGGGATAGTCTAACAAACATTGTACAATAAAGGAATGAGTTTCAAAGAAACTCGGTAAAGGCGATTAAAATCCATAATAACATAAATGGCGGATTCCGAACAACATAAATGCAATATGATATGAGACAAGCAATGAATGAATGAATCTAACTCTATGTATGCTGGTCTCTATTGGCAGAATGCTTTAAGTCATAGCACCGTACTTCTTTAGGAAGGTCCGCTCACATCCTCAACCATTTAAGATATCTCGGATTCTCTCACGGATCATTTCACCGGTCTTGAGTAGCCGATTGGTAATGGGTCCTTCATCCCTCAGGACAAACCATGGCAGGGGGTTAAGTCAACACACTCTCTCACAACCATTTGGTATAAGTACTTGGCGCATGTCGGGGTAAAACCTAGCCAAATGCAAGTCTTCTACTTAGTTACATCAAGTCAGATCCAGGATACGTCCATTCCTCGTCCCCGACAATCCTTTCCGGTATCCTTCACACTAGAGTCCTCATAGTCCCTGACTACGGACTCATCAACCCTATTGATCATCCACATATGGTAAACGGGAAGCTCTCACGTCCTCTCACGGGTTGGTTATCGGTCTTAAGCGCCCGTGAGCCCAAGTCTAACCATATGCAACCCTACCAATAAATGGCCCCCACAATGTGATTCCTGTCCTCTCACGGGTTGGTTACCGGTCTTGAGCGCCCATGAATCCCCATTGCTACCACGGGTCGTTCGGTCTCAATACCCCTCCGATTAGGGTCTGACATAACAGGACATCCTAGCCAAACACTACTAGACAATCCTAGATATGTCATCCAACAGTTTAGGAAGGTGTCCAGAGGGCATCTCCTGAAACATCCCATAATATTCCCGTAGTAGTCCAAGGACAGAAGTGTCAAAAGGACACCTCTCCTTTCCAAACCATACTTAAGCATACACATGCATCAATTCATATCATCACATATATGGTAACTTCATATATGGAAAGAAATCAATAATTACAATCACTTGTATATAATTGGTAAGTAAATCATACATGAATCAATTTAATATGATTAAGTAATGCTACTGTAATCAAAGTTATGCAACAGTAGTATATCATTGTAAGAATCTAATTTAGGAAACATGTCAATGATATTCAAATATAGAAACTAGATTCATGCTATCTATGTAATTAAGGAAATAACCATCCTTACCTTTTATAACTTGCAAAGGGATTCTAAGAATCAAGTAAGATCTTGGCAAACTTGAGAAGAAGGTCCTAAACAAGTATATACAACATATTAGGAAAGATCCCTAACAGAAAAGATACCAAAACATCCAACACAGACCAATTCTGGAGTTGCTGTACTCATTGGTCGAGTGGATTGGTCGACTGGTCCAGTCGACCAATGCAGACAGTAGCCAAAAAAAAACAGAGTTTTAAGATATGAAATCCGAATTTGGTGGTTCAAAAGGGTACTAATCAAGGGGTAAACTACATCAGTAGTATTCTAACATATAGGGGACTTCAAAACACCAATCAAATCAAGACATCAAGATCCCAATTAGGAAACAAAAAGTTACCATAATTAGATCAACCATGGATCTTGATGAATTCAAAATAGAAATCAAAGACAAGATCAATAGAAGGATGGATCATTGCTTCAGGTAAAGGTATCATGAAAACATACTTAGATCTTCAAGGAACAAGGCTTAGAAGCATAAATCTAAATAAGGAAATAAAACCTACCATATATGTAACTACCATGCTTCATGAAGAACACATAGTATGGTAGAAGAGAACAACTAGAAATTGATAGATTATGGATCATGGAAAGAAAACACAGTAATTAACTACTAACATGATCAATAAAGAAGATCCAAAGAGATCAGAATTAGAATCAGAAGTTTAACAAGATTAGATCATGGTTTGATCATGATTCCTTCAAAAGCTTGCAATGATCATGGTTAAGATCATTGTTCTAGCCTCAAATCCTTAGGATGATCAAGAGAACATGTTCAGAGATGTTTGCAACAGAGAATGCAGCATCTCTTCTACTGTCTCAACCCAAAAAGGAAAGAAAAACAAAGATGGAGGAGAAGAAGAGAGAGTAGACATACCTTTTGATGCAAAAGGAAGAGTTTTGACGAAGATCCGTCAAGAAAACACCAAGGATGCAAGGGAGATGACTTGCAGAGGTCTTTGGTTCGTTCCAGAGAGTTTGGAGGCAGCAAATACGAAGTGGACTCGAGATTGGACTTAAATAGAGCAAGAAAAACCTAATTACCAAAGACAGCACTCATTGGTCGAGTGGATTGGTCGACTGGCCCAGTCGACCAATGCCGACAAAGAAGACCAAAACAGGGGAATTGAAGGTCCCGAGATCAAATCCAATCCTAAAGGGGTTTTGCACACAAGTCAAGTGACTTACCTAATAGGTAGAAATGCCTTCAAACCAAGATAGAGAGCACTCCAAGTCCATCAACTAATCCGATCTTCCTCAAGATTCAGTTTCCATAAATAGAACTTCATCATCAACTTTCATGGATTCAAAGCCAGACACCAAGTCCACCACTGGGATGGCCCAAAGCTTACTTCTTACTTTACTCCGGGTCATCGGACCTACAAATAACAAGGTTTCCGGGTCAAGGTTAGGGCTGGGTTTTACAAAACTCACTTGTTCAGAAATGGATTGAGCTGTCGTTGGAGTACGAGGAATACGGAAGCAGGCCGAAGGACGAAAGGTTGCTTTGGCACTTTAGCAAATCTATCTTGCAGAAGTCAGGATAGATGGAGAGTACCCACGAAGGCTTTAAATAGCCTAAGGTATAAGACGACGGTTGAAGGCTAAGGACAACCGACGACCCAGATCGAAATGACGCTTCGAAATCCGCAAAAAGCAAGATCAACGGTCGAAGGGATGCCACATGGAAACATGTGGAAGCGAGCACCTGATGCAGAGATACCTCCAATCGTCGCACTGCCATTAAAATAATGGATGTATTTCTGATTCATTGGAAACAGTGAATGGTATACAAAAGCAGGAAAACGTTTGAACTTCGCAGAAGAGAAACGTGCGGACTTTGCAATAAATGAAGTAGTGAGGAAGATTAACGCATCTTCCCGAAACGCATCTTCACAATATTTCTACAAGATTATTATTCGGCGAGGAATGAAAAGTTAAGTGATAAGTTTTATCATTAATACTTTGATATTCAAGGAAAGACTTCGGCAGGAGACGGGGAAATTTTGAGGCCAACATGAAAAAAGAAATGTCTATTCATTAAATTAAGGGTACATCTTTACAAAAGTGCAACTCCCTAAGCCTTTTCTTCATTGTTGCCCGAGGGACCCTGGTCGGGAGGACTTTTCTCAAGATCATGAGAAGAGCCTTCCTCAAGAGTGGCATCGGCTGAATTCTCTACAACAACAACTTGAGACTCGACTTGTGATTTCTCCTCTGGAAGTGCCGGCTCGTCATTCAGATATGCCTCATATTGAGGGTCAGCTGGAAAAGGATCATCTTCTCCCTGAGCCCAGTCCGGGAGATTCATATCAACTTTCCCGAAGACCTCTGGGTGGCATACCTCACGAAAAGGAGCAGTGTCGAAGTCAGGGATCGTTCCAAGGATCTGCTCCCAAACGTCGTTACGCCTCATGCGATAAGCCCGAATGTTGTAGAAACCTAGCAATTCGGAGAAAGGTACGCTGTTCGGGTATTTCCGAATGCACTCCTTCCGAAGGTCCGGCTTTATATGCTCGGGCTTGCTAGGGATTGCCAACTTCGGATGTTCTTCGAGCTCCCTACTTTTGATTTCAAGGCTGTCACCAAACAACGTGGCAACTGCCTTTTGCTTCCTGGCCTCGCGCTCGGCAGCAGAGACACGAATTTTCGAAGCTTCAAGAGCTTCCTTGAGGGAGATCACTTCTTCCTCATACTTTTTCTGCAGCTCCACGGTAGGCTGCAGTCAATGGTCTATTTCGGGAATTGGCCTTGGCCAATTTCTCTTCACAAGTTTGCGGCAAGGAGCTGGTACGACCAACCCGGCTCAATGCTTCCATGTGTTGATAAAAGCTCAACACAACATTCCTGGGAAGACGGAAGATATCAGAAGAAGTCATAAGAAATTATGAAAACATAAGTAAGCAAGAGGACCGGTACCTTGTAGATTGACTAACAAGGGAGGTGTCATCCAGGGCTTCAAACTCCCGGCGATCGAAGGAGCAAGACCGAGGGAGCTCCACTCTGCAGCTTTCTCGGGATCCCGAGTAACCCCGTCGGTCATCTTCGGGGTCCACTGGGGATGAAGACCCCCTCACCATCCGTCGAAGCTTTGGATTTTTTGTTGGAGGGAGCATCAATTGTGTCATGCCTCCTCTTGGTTCGGACGGAGGAAGAGACGTTAGCCCTCTCCACCATTGGTTTCTTCCCCTTTCCCGAAGCATCAGCTACAGGCCTGATATTCCTGATACCCCTGTAAGAGGGGTCGGGAGAGGGAAGGGAAGCCTCTTGATCTCCGGTCAAGACCCTGGGCGATCGTTGCTCGGCTGTCACAACGGCCCTAGCGGCCTTCACCCGCAGGCTTTCAGGGTTCGTTCTGGGAGGCACTGCAAAGAAAAAGGACAAGAATCGGAATTCAAAACATATCACTTCAGTCAAATCAAAGGATGATGGTTAGAAGCTCACAATGAGCCAAGCCCCAAGATCGAAGGATGGAGTTATACTCCACTTCATATCCATGTATCTCTTGATACCACGGAATGGATTTGATCTTCCCGATGGCCGCCTCGTCTTCTCTGGATAAGGGAAGGCCCCGGTTACTTTCGGACGAAGAAGTAAACCTCCTCCAGGTGGTCGGGAAGTTAATATCTGATGGAGGCGCTCGACAGAAAAAGTATCGTTCGCGCCATCTTTTGTGGTTAGAAGGGCAAGTTCCTTTGACAAGGATGCTGCCCCTCCAATCAAGTTCAGCCTTATTGCGTTTGGAAAGAAAGACCCATCCGGGAGGATGGGAGATAGAAAGAACATGAAAATGTACAAAAAGAGAAAGAGATGGCGTAATGCCAAGCTCAAAACACAAACCCAAGAAGCCGAAGATGAGACGCCAGCTATTGGGGAGGAGCATTCCAGGACAAATGTTCCAGTGATTCAAAACTGCGGAGAATAAAGGATTAAAAAAGGGAAAGCGAACCCCGCTTTCCAGTGCATCTATATACAAAGAAAATTCACCCGAAAGGGATGAATCAACCCTCTCATCAGGATGGGGAGCCCTAACCTGATATGAGGAAGGAAGATCAAAATCTTGGACAGCTGAAAGAAGGGTTTCTCCATTGTAAATGGAAGGAACAGAGCAAGGTCCACCATTGGACCCGGAGGTTTGAGGCTGCCTAGAAGACTCGACAATCTTGGAAGATCCAGACTCGAGAAGGACAGGAGAAGTTTCGGTTTTTTTTTTCAAAACCTTTTGAGAAACTTCAGCGAACTCCTGCGCGAGGACGGTTAGGGTTTTGTTATCACTATCCGACTGTTCGGGGAGCAGGAGAAGCAAAAGCATCACCGCTATCACCAGCGTGGGGTACTAAAGAAGCCCTATCGTCCGCCATTACTCGTTTCAAGAACTACAAAAAGAAAAGACCAAGAAACTTACTGATTCAAGTGAGACGGAAGCTTGAGAGCGGGAAGGCGCGAAGCAGACAACAAAGGTTCAAATTCCAGACAGGAAGAATGAAACCTACGAAGACAACGAACCACTTTTAAAACTCCCGCACGAGTGTTTGGGAATCTGAACGATCGAGATTGATTGAAAATCAACGATCAAGATTGAAAGACGTTTTGAAAGTTTGAACTCACGAATCCGAAATAGGCGTTCGGAAACCGTCGCTTGGATGACGTGAGCCACGACAGATCAACTGCAACGAAGACATGTGGCCTTACACTCACAACGCTCGAGGAAAAGTGACCACCGCATTAAATGTGATATGACATTTAATGAAGCACGCAGAGATCATCACCTGACGACGAACCCAGTTAAAAACCAAGCCCTCGGGATCGACCGAACGCTTGGTCTGGGGGGCTCGTGATATGGAGAGTTTATGATCAGACCGGGTTCATACCTGGTCGGACCCTCGACCCCGGTCGAGACGGAGAAAACCGAATCGCTCCCGAGCGAACCGGGTCCGGAAGATGGCTTGCTGAAGAAGAAAGCTTATTCGGCTGCAAGCGTGCCCTAATCTTACTTATGGATTAGGGTAATCACCCTGATGACAGCAGACTCAAACTGACGGCTGCGGATAATCATCATCAAAGGGATAACTATCGCATAACCTAACGGTTATCTCAGGAGTCCTCTACTAGCCCAAACTAGTAGAAGTCTATCGCTCAACGGATCTCATTGATAAGATCCAACGACTACCCGAAGAAGGCTCGAGTGCATCCAACGAAGGAGATTCGAAGGTACACTCTATATAAACCTCACTACCATACAAGGTGGGGGGGGATCAATCGATCAATAAGAATACTATCTGAGACTCAGGTTCAGATACGTACTGATAGACCTAAACTATCAGCATCCTACTATCTAGATCACCTTTCCCGTTTCTTCATTCATTAGCTCTGTATTTCTAGCAGAGCCGTTTGTGATTAAGTTCATCAACTGACTTAGCCTTCGGAGGTGGACTCCCGACCCCAGCGGTCGGGCCACATCTGACGCTTTCGTTTTGCAGGACATCACGTGGAGATCCAAGGGCTGAGCAGATTTTGGACGCATCAGAAACAAAAGGATCCTACAGGTACCTTCAATTTTATTAAATTTGACCCATCTCAAAAAGCCCTAATTTTGGCTCTCCTAAATCACCCATGTGTGACCCGGGGAGTCAAATTCTAAAATCTTTTGCAAGGGGGTAAATCATTACTTTCAAACTCAAGGGGAACCTTAATACCAGAAAAGAGGATCATCCAATATACCAAACATGCATTCCTTTAATATCTCTCAAATGTCGAAGAGAAATTACTCCCACAAATTAGGAAGGGTCATTAACACAAAAAATGAAAGTATCCAAGATACCTAACAACCTTCCCTTTCAAGATCTCCATAAAAGAAGAGAAGATAAATTCTTGCCAACTATGATTAAAGAGAAGGGTTAAAGAAAACTAACCTTTCGTAGTGATTTTGCGAAGATTCCGATCATAGACACCTTCAGAAGAATGGAAATTGCTCCTCTCTTTCGTTTCTTCTTTTCTCCAAAGCCTCTGCCTCTTTCTAGCCTCCAAAAATGCGTTTACGGATGAGATAAAACATAAATAGGGTTTAAAAATCCGAATTTCCAATTTTGCCCCTAAACAGAAAATGGGAAGGGGGTTGGTTCACCCAAACGGCCCAAACTTCTGGTCCATGGTTGGACCCCCAAACAAACTCCGATTTTGATGATTTTTGGCTCATTGGAAAGGTCTTTCGACGATCTTCAATTTAATACCTTATTTGTATTGATCAGATTCTCCATTGATGACCTATGGACATTCTAAGATCACCCTTTTTACACCATCGGGATTAATCTTCTCTCTTCACTTAAACTCTAGGAGAGTTTTTGAGTCATTATAAGGGTCGTCTACCAACATTGGTTCAATTTCGAATTCTTGAGGCTCGAATTGAATGGTCCACGATTGTCGCCGAATCATGGCGCAGTATCTCCGTCTTGAAACCACGGGTTTGAGGGGTAGAAATCTGAGGGATTTCACACCCTCACCATGGTGGGGCTAATCCTGGTACAAACAGTAATCCTCCCCAGCACAACAATCCTGACTCTCAACGTAGCCATCACCCGAAGTGTGAAATCCAGCCCAAACCTAGCCAGGACACCCTATCTATTTTGGGTGAAGAAAGGTTAGTTTAATGTTACATCTTGAAGTTGGACCTTGATTTCAGTGTTCTATCTCCTTCTTCTCTTTTTTCTTCTTCTTATGTTCTATCTTGATGTTTTGATTATGGAGAAGGTGTTACACTACTGTAACTACCTATTTTCTAATCTCCTTATGTCTTAGAGTGAACCCGAATCACTCTATGCATTCCTTGAAACCACATGGTGAATCTCCTCAATTCTTCACTGATTTTGATTGAGTTTTGGACAGCATGATCATTCTACTGTAGCTTGTTTTCTCATTAATGTTTAACATGTTTGATCTTAGCCTTTATTGCTGTTCCAATGTGTTTCATCTCCTTGAATCAATTCCCCTTTCTTTCTAGCCATTTTATCCTTCTATGTTAACCATTGATATAAGCATTCTAGTAAGTTTCTATTTTTGATTCCTCTCATTCTAGGATTAGTATTCTTTTGATTTTTTATTTAGTTATTCTTGCCTCTGATATGTTCTTGATATTCCATTAGAGAGAAGCCTTGTTCTCTAATTCTTCCCTTGAATCCATGGTGAGTTTGCTATGAGAACCATGTTGTTTCCAATTTAGAAACTCATGTTCCCAATTTATAAAGTACTGATTTTTGGACCATGGATGATGTCAAATTCATGCTAGATAGTCTTAGTATGTTTGTGTGAAATTCCCTTTCGAATTTCGGATCAATCGGACTTCAAACGAAGAAGTTATGACCAAAACAGTGCAATCTGTACCTTGCTGTCTCCATTGGTCGACTGATTGGTCGACTGGGCCAGTAGACCAATCCAATCGACCAATGAGATCTGTTTTCCAGATTTAGGTCTTTGTTGCTCTATTTAAGTCCAATCTCGGGATTAGTTTGTCTCCTCTGCCTCCTAAGCCTCTGGAACGAGTTAGAACTCCATTCTAATCAATTTCCTTGCATCCTTGGTTGATCCCTCGCAAGAACTCAAGTAATCTTCTTCCTCTTGCATCAAAGGTATGTCTACACTCTCTTCTTCTTCTCCATCTCTGGTTTTCTTTCCTTTTTGGGCTGAGACAGTAGAGAAGATGCTGCATTCTCTGTTGCAAACATCTCTCTACTCATCCCTCATGATCTTCCTAAGGATTAATGGCTAATGCAATGTTCTTAATCATGATTATTGCAAGCTTTTGAAGGAATCATAATCTAAATCATTATCTTGTCTTTGTTCATCTTTTGATTCAAATTCTGATCTTCTTAGATCTGTTTTATTGATCATATTAGTAGTCAATCGTTGTGTTTTCTTTACAAGAGTTGTAACTATCAATCTCTAGTTCTTTCTTCTTGATCATACCATGCTTTCTCCAAGAACCATGACTAATACATTTATTGTTGGAATTTATTAATTTGATTAATAAATTAAATGCCCAAGGGCAATATTGGAAACTCACTATTAGGGCGGTTACAAAATAGGGTTATATATTTTGGTAACCACCGCATTAGTGAGTAAGCAACTGAGTGATTCATTCGCACGAGCGAATCTCTAAGAAACGGCGGCTCCATCTCTCTCTCCCTCTCTCTTTGAATCGCAGGCTTAGATTTTCTTCTTTGCTAGTATTTGATCTTCATTCCATTAATCCACGGCATTTGGGTTGTGGATATTATTCCCTTTCCCTGTGATTGTGGAATCTCACCGGTAAATCTTTGGTGGTGGAACGAGGACGTGGATCTAGACTTCCGCTGTGAATACTTAAAGTAAGGGAAAGCGAATTCAGGTAAGGAATTTTTTCCCCATCAATTAATTGAATTGAATTACTTTTGATGTATTACCAACATTGGCATCAGAGCCATTGGTTCCCACGTTTATTGTTCCTCCCCATTGTTTAATTTTATTGTATGGATCCAATGGGAGGATCAAGGGTTTAATACGAAACCCATGGGAGAATTGATAGGGTTTTTGGAAACCTTTTAATTTTGATTCGGATCCGAGTGGGAGATCCTTGTGGATTTCCCTAATGGAGATTTGCATGAATTGATAATCCATGATGAAAATTTTTGTTTAAAATTTATTGTTGGATTTTTTTCATGTGTTTTTGGATGATTTTTGAGTGAAAAAACGTGTTTTACCGTTTTTTTTCGTTCAAGAAAAATTGAAAAATCGCCGTTTTTTGGTCACTCATGGACTGACGACCGTCCGACCGGACGGTCGTCCGTCTATTATCGTAGTGGTCACGGTGACCGGCAGACGGAATTTCCGCCTGGGAGACGGTCATCCGTCTGGGCCGACGGATCGATCGGCCGTCACCGAACCGGACGGAATTTCCGTCTGGGCAGACGGTCATCCGTCTGATCACAGAATGCCAGACGGAATTTCCGTCTTGGCGGACGGTCATCCGTCTGGGGCATAAAAAGGCAGACGGAATCGACGGAATGCAGTCCGTCTGGGAGATGGATTTTTTTGGATATTGGTCCGTCCGATTCGAATGTGTTTCTAACTTATCGGACACCAATGGCCCGACAATCTGTGATGTTTGGGCATTGAGGGCCTATTGGGGCCTAGTGGGAGCTAATGAGGTAGAAGTGTTCTGTGAACCACCTCATAGCTTTAACATGATTGCATGTTTTATTTTAATAAAACTATTTTTTTATTTATGGGTCTATCAATCATGTTTCTTGCACAGAATGAAGTTAGTGTATAAGTCTATGTGGGTTTGCATGAGAATTTGATTGAATGTTTTTTTAGCATCTCTTTTGGTTTAAGTGCTTATCCCATAGGTTGACTATGCTAGTGTGATTTTTGTTGCATGAGTTGTGTTTTATGCTAGATTTATTGAACTCATTCTTGTATGTAATATCTCTAGAAAAATGGCTGCTACCAAGAGCATTGTTGCTGACCTCACTAAAGGAGATAAGCTGAATGAGAGGAATTATGACCTCTGGCACCGAAAGGTGCAATATCTCCTGGAAGAGCAGGATATGCTAGAGACCATAAACCAGACCATGAACCCACCCGAGGAAGGTACCACCGCACAAAGATCGCAGGGACCTTGATATATACAATGCTTGGAAGAGGAAAGACCGGGTAGCCGGGATTACAATCCCGAGCTCCATGAGGGATGACCCGATGCTTCGTTATGAGAAGCATAGGACTGCAAAGTCTTTGTGGGAGGTCTGTGAAGTTCCAAGATGGAGGGACTTCCACCACAAGAAGCCGCCAGCTCGGACTCACTTTTGACGGTTATAAGATGCGCCAGGGTCACACCATGAGGCAGCATATAACCATCATGTCTAACATGATTAGTGAGTTGAGCGCATGTGGGCGCCAGAAGACTGATGAGGAGCAAGTCTCCGCAGTCATCAGGTCATTGCCAAAGACTTGGGAGCATATGAAGATCTTCTTGACTCATGCTGATGAGGTCAAGACTTTCGATCAAGCTGCCAAGCACCTTGAGCTTGATGAGGATCGGATGTTGGCCGATACCCCTCAAACTGATGTATTTGCTGCTGAAGCTAGCACTAGTAAGGGTGCAGGCTTCAAGCACAAGAGAGAGAAAGCTCAACCTCAGCGGTCCAAGCAAAGTAACCAGGGTGGGAACAAAAACAAGAGTGGGCCCAAGCGTTCAAGGGGGACTAGTGCTGGCAAGAAGAAATCAGCTTTGATTTGCTTCAAGTGCCGAAAGCCTGGTCATTTTGCTCGTGATTGCACTGAGCAAGAGGTATGTACTTGTGTGTTATACCTCATCTTGTTATGTAACAAGTTCTACTATGCTTGCTGAACTAAATCCTTTGTGGATTGTTGATTCAAAGTGCGACAGAACACATAACAAGGGAACGCTCGAGCTTCGTGGAATACCGTCGTATTCCAAGAGGAAGCAAAAGGATAACGATGGGGAACAGCTCAAGCGTGGAGGTTCATGGCATAGGCACATGCAAATTAGTTTTGCGAGGTGGCCGGACATCATGTTACTCCATGATGTGTTGTATGCTCCGGACATTCAACGAAATCTTGTTTCTGTTATTTATCTTTTAAGACATGGTTTTAGAATTGTATTTGAAAACAATTCTTTGGTTTTGTATCTGGGTGATACAGTTTATGGTTATGGTTTTCTTGATAATGGTTTCATTGTATTGGATACAATTGATTATTCATTTAATTCTAGTAATGTTTTTGTTTGCCAAAATACTGTGTGTATTGATTCTAATTTGTGGCATGCTAGACTAGGACATATTGGCTTAGATAGGATGAACAGGTTGGCAAGAGAAGGTCTCTTAGGCCAAGGTTCACTATCTGATTTGCCAACCTGTGAGTCATGTCTAGCAGGAAAAGCAACTAGAAAACCATTTAAAAAGGCTTTGAGAGCCTCTCTTCCTTTAGAACTTATCCATTCAGATGTGTGTGGACCCATGAATGTGCATACTAGAAAAGGACAGTCTTATTTCATCACATTCATAGATGACTATACAAGGTATGGTCACATTTATCTAATTTCTCATAAGTCAGAAGCTCTGGAATGTTTTAAGAAATTCATGAGCTTGGTTGAGCTTGGTTGAGAATCAGTTAGATAAAAGAATTAAAACTCTTAGAACGGATAGAGGAAGAGAATATCTCTCCGATATGTTCAAAGGGTTATGTGATGAAAATGGGATATCTAGACAACTTACTATTCCAAGGACTCCACAGCAAAATGGGGTTGCTGAGAGGAGGAATAGAACCTTGCTAGACATGGTGAGATCCATGATGGCGCAGGCAAATCTACCCATCTCTTATTGGGGAGATGCTTTGCTGACTGCGGCCTATATCCTCAACAGAGTTCCAACCAAATCGGTTCCTTCCACACCATATGAGTTGTGGGCCGGAAGGAAGCCAGATTTGAGTTACTTGCGCGCATGGGGATGTGCAGCATATGTTCACTCTACTTCTCACCAATATGGAAAGCTTGGACCCAGAGGAAGAAAGTGTATCTTTGTGAGATATTCTGAACCCTCAAAGGGCCATGTCTTCATTGGACTAGATGAGAGTGAGAGGAGAACGGAACTTGAGTCTAGGGATGCAACATTCTTGGAGAATGATTTTCCATCTCTTTCAGGAGTTAACAAAGAATCATCGGAATTCTTTGAGATACAAGATAGTGGTCTTGTCACTCCAGGGATTCAGATTCTGGATAATGAACCTGGGGTTCATCTAGAAGATCCTAGTGGGAGTGGGAGTGCAGATGTGATAGCTACCTTAGACGGTGAGCAATCTGACATGCACTTGCGCCGTAGTGGGCGCAGGCTAGTTCCTCGTCGACGTTTCGACATAGAGGATGAAGCCTACATGGTAACTCCCGAAGAGATCGACCGTGAGATGATTTCAGTCGATGAGCATGAACCAAAGAGCGTGAAGGAAGCTCTTGCGGGGTCAAGCTCAAAGGAATGGTTAAAAGCAATAAAGGAAGAGTTGGAGTCGATGAAAGTTAATCATGTCCTGGGACTTGGTTGACTTGCCGCCAGCCGAAAGGCGATTGGGAACAAGTGGGTTCTCAAGATCAAAAGAAAGGCGGATGGATCTATTGAGAGATTCAAGGCTCGTTTAGTGGCTAAGGGCTACACCCAACGAGAGGGCGTTGATTATGAGGAAACTTTTTCCCCTGTGGTTAGGTTTGCCTCAATTCGCCTCATACTAGCCATTGTTGCTCAGTGGACTTGGAGCTTTATCGATGGATGTAAAAACTGCTTTTCTCAATGGAGAACTTGAGGAAGAGATCTATATGGATCAACCTCAAGGCTTTGAAGCACATGGACTTGAGCGCAAAGTGTGCAAGCTTAAGAAGTCCATATATGGCTTACGGAAAGCATCTAGACAAGGGAATGTGCGCTTCCACCAAGCTATGATGGAAAATGGTTTTTCCATGCTTGAGGAAGACCACTGTGTTTACACCAAGAGATCTGATAATAATTATGTCATTCTGACACTATATGTAGATGACATACTTATGGCTAGCAATAGCAAGGAGCTATTGGAAACCATTAAGAAATGGTTGTCCTCCGTATTTGATATGAAAGACATGGGTGAAGCAAGCTATGTGCTTGGTGTCAAGATTGTCAAAAATAGGCAAAAGAGATTACTGGGTTTATCTCAAGAGACCTATATTGACAATGTCTTGACGAGATACCAGATGCACAACCGCAAACCAATTGATACTCCAAAGTGGAGAAGGGTTTGCATTTGAGCCTTGATATGGGTCCTAAGACTCCGTGAGGAGAAAACCAAGATGGAAAGAGTTCCATATTCCAAAGGCAAGGGTAGCCTTATGTACGCTATGATGTGTACTAGGCCGGATATTTGTTATGCAAAGGGTTTGGTTAGTCGGTACCAATCAAACCTGGCATAGAGCACTGAAAGCAGTCAAGAGGATATTGAGATATCTCGGAGGAACGAGTAACTACATGTTGTGTTACCAAGGATCGGATTTGCGGTTAGTTGGCTATAGTGATGCCGATCGGGCTGGAGACATCGATGAGCGCAAATCAACCTCTCGGATATGCTTTCTTGCTGAATGGCGGGGCCATTTCATGGTGTAGCAAGAAGCAAGCTTGTATATCCCTCTCGACCATGGAAGCAGAGTATGTGGCAATGCTCAGCTGCGGTTCAAGAGGCTGTTTGGTTGAGGAGATTCCTTCGACATACTGGGATTGTGATGACATCCAAAGAGGCTGCCCTTGTTTACTGTGATAGTACGGCAGCTCTTAGCTATGTCAAGGACCCCAAGTATCATGGGAATACCAAACATATACAGTTGAGATATCACTTTGTTAGAGACATTACATCAAGAAAGAAAGTTGTACTTAAGCACATATCTACTAGTTTGATGGTAGCTGACCCTCTTACCAAACCTATAGCCAAGGATGTTTTTATTTCTCATGTAAAATCCTTGGGCTTATGAGATTGTGACTTATTTTTGTACTGAGACTTTCTTATTAATGAATAATATGAGTTCATTCCAGCATTTTTTTTATTCACTTTCTGTGTGATTGTGTTTCTTCTAGCATAAAACAACATATGTCAATAGGCAAGAGAATGGCTCACTCACACGAGCATTCGCCTCTGGCGCCTTGGAGGCGAGCAGAGATGAGACGGATTGTGAATGACTTTGTGTAGGTCAATTCATAATCATGATGTCGCCTTGATTTGGAATCAAGATGAGTTTCTCTATTGTGAAGAGAATCGACATGAATGTTCCCACTATTCATGTTGCCTATAGGAGCTAGTGCGAGTACTTTATGTGGCGCTAGGGTGGCGACAATAAAGAAACTCGGGTTAGGGCGCAAGGGGTTGCGACTGGACTAAGACCTGTATGGTGTTGAGATGGACATACGTTCTATTGTATATAGAATGCTCCACCATAGCACATATATCATACTATGTGTGCTTAGCGATCATTGGAAATAAGAGGATGGATCCCTGCTCCTCTCATTGTGTGAGTCCTGGACCTTATGGTCCATTAGTGTTCTTAGTGACTTTCGACGACATCATGAAACGGAGGGTTGATGTGGCTACTTTGGGGTGTTACCTATGGTCATGATTGATTCGACCTAAAGGGGCACTACCGGGAAAGGAGTCAATCCTAAGTGTAGTGATGGTTTAGGGCGAAAGGAAAGGTTTGATTCAACCGCACCCTAAAAGTGTTTGTTGGCGCCAACGGTATGTGTTACAAAGAGTGAACATTTTAAGGACAAGAAGGTGATCTCTCAAAGGGATCGAGATACCTTTAGTCTGGTGAGTTTGAATAAACCTAGGACACTGTGTTATACTAATGCTTATTTGATTTGTTTCTATGAGTGATGTGCCATTCTGGCCTTCTGGGAAAGTTTCTAGTTTGGGGCTCACGCGTGCAGGTATATCACCGGTCGCACAACCCATTTTGCCAAGATGACTTGTGGATATTAGTGTTTGGGACACAGGTGGTCTATGTATCCTGGGATACATAGTGAAGAGATCAATATATATGTATATCTCGGGATATGCATGTGTGTCTGGGACACAAGAGGTCTATGTATCTGGGATACATAGCAGAGAGATTGAATGTGTATATCTGGGATATACAAGTGTGTCTGGGACACATTGAAAGATTAACACTTGCCCTTGTGCAAGTGGGAGCTGTTGGAATTTATTAATTTGATTAATAAATTAAATGCCCAAGGGCAATATTGGAAACTCACTATTAGGGCGGTTACAAAATAGGGTTATATATTTTGGTAACCACCGCATTAGTGAGTAAGCAACTGAGTGATTCATTCGCACGAGCGAATCTCTGAGAAACGGCGGCTCCATCTCTCTCTCCCTCTCTCTTTGAATCGCAGGCTTAGATTTTCTTCTTTGCTAGTATTTGATCTTCATTCCATTAATCCACGGCATTTGGGTTGTGGATATTATTCCCTTTCCCTGTGATTGTGGAATCTCGCCGGTAAATCTTTGGTGGTGGAACGAGGACGTGGATCTAGACTTCCGCTGTGAATACTTAAAGTAAGGGAAAGCGAATTCAAGTAAGGAATTTTTTCCCCATCAATTAATTGAATTGAATTACTTTTGATGTATTACCAACATTTATGGTAAGTTTTGTTTCCTTATTTAGATTCATGTTCTTCAATCTTAGATCTATTTATCTTGAAGATCTATGCATGCTTTTCATGATTTCTTTATCACAATCAATGATCCATCATCCTATCATTCTTGTCCATGATTGTTACTATGAATTCTTCAAGAACCATGATTGATCTAATTATGGTAATTTTTGTTTCCTAATTTGTAACTTGAAGACTTGATTTGATTAGTGTTTTAAAGTCCTCTATATACTAGGATACTGTCATAGTAGTTTCCCCCTCGTTTGGTACCCTTTTGAACCACCAAATTCGGTTCTTTATTCTTAAAACTCTGATTTTGTAGGCCACTGTCTCCATTGGTCGACTGGGGCAGTAGACCAATCCAATCGACCAATGAGTACAGCAACTCCAGATTTGGTATGTTTTGGATGTTTTGATATCTTTTCTGTTAGGGATCTTTCCTAATATGTTGTATACACTTGTTTAGGACCTTCTTCTCAAGTTTGTCAAGATCTTACTTGATTTCTTAGGATTCCTTTGCAAGTTATAAAAGGTAAGGATGGTTACTTCTTTAACAACATAAATTGCATATCTTAGTTTCTATATTTGAATCTTGTTAATTTATTTCTTTAATTAGATTCTTATAATGTTATACTACTGTGGTACTGTCTTGATATCAGTAGCATTACTTATTTATATTGAATTGACTCATGTATGATTTACTTACCAGTTATATACAAGTTGATTGTAATTATTGATTTCTTTCCATATATGAAGTTACCATATATGTGATGTTATGAATTGATGCTTGTGTATGCTTAAGTATGGTTTGGAAAGGAGAGGTGTCGTTTTGACACTTCTGTCCTTGGACTACTACGGGAATATTATGGGATGTTTCCGGAGATGCCCTCCGGACACCTTCCTAAACTGTTGGATGACATATTAAGGACTGTCTAGTAGTGTTTGGCTAGGATGTCCCGTTATGTCAGACCCTAATCGGAGGGGTATTGAGACCGAACGACCCGTGGTAGCAATGGGGATTCATGGGCGCTCAAGACCGGTAACCAACCCGTGAGAGGACAGGAATCACATTGTGGGGGCCATTTATTGGTAGGGTTGCATATGGATAGACTTGGGCTCACGGGCGCTCAAGACCGGTAACCAACCCGTGAGGGGACGTGAGAGCTTCCCGTTTACCATATGTGGGTAACCAGTAGGGTTGATGAGTCCGTAGTCAGGGACTATGAGGACTCTAGTGTGAAGGATACCGGAAAGGATCGCTAGGGGCGAGGAATGGACGTATCTGGATCTGACTTGATATAACTAAGTAGAAGACTTGCATTTGGCTAGGCTTTACCCTGACATGCGCCAAGATTTAGACCAATGGTGATGTGAGAGAGCGGTGACCTATACCCCCAGCCATGGAATGTCCCGAGGGATGCCGGACCCACTACCAAAAGGCGTTGTGTGATGAGACCTTCCCAAAGAAGTATGGTGCTATGACTTAAAGCATGTCTGCCAATAGAGACCAGCATACATAGAGTTAGATTCATACATTCATTGTTTGTCTCATACCATATTGCATTTATGTTTGTTTTGAAATCCTGCCATTTATGTTATTATGGATTTAATCGCTTTCTGGGTTTCTTTCGAAACTCACTCCTTTTGTACCATATCTTTTGTTAGACTTCTCTGCAGGTTTGAAATATGATGACGGTCCATATAAGGAAGCGCAAGGTGAAGAAGATGAAGAAGAGCCGACTGAAGATGTGGATTAGATTTCTCTTGTTTCTTTTAGACTTATCTTTTACTTTACTTGTATTAGCTTAGAGCTTTACTTAGATTTCGATCTACCTTCCGCATATGTTGTGGAGTATATTTCCGCTATACTCTACAGTTGTCTTTTGATTTGGTATCATGTTTTCGCACTCTGATATTCTTAGTGATTCTTTTGAGATCTTTTCTTGAATTTTATTATTAACTTATTAGAATACAATGATTTGTTCTTGCTTTTGATTTGTTATTGTGCTAAATGGATATGATCGTTCCTAAACTTGATCTTTTGAGCTGTGGATCACACTCTCGGGTATACCAGTTAGGGTACCGGCTGGGAGGATGTGACACGAAGGGTAGTATGCGGGATCATAGATGGGGTCGAGAGTGCGCCGTCAGAGTCTTCTATACCTGCAGGATAATCTAACAAATTGCACGAAAGGAATGAGTTTAAAAGAACTCAGCAAGGCAAGTCGTTTCATAATACACAATTTATTCGATACAAATCACAATATGATGCAATATTATATGAGACAATGATGATATATGATTCTAACCTTAAGTATGCTAGTCTCTAAGGTAGACATGCTTTAAGCCATAGCACCATACTTCTTTGGGTCGTCTGTCACTCCCCCTCAATCATCTAGATATCTTGGGTTTGCCGTGGTAATTGGGTAAAGTCCTCATCAAGCCATGGTTGGGGATTCGGTCACCACTCTCTCACATCACCATTGGTATAAATATTGGAGCATGTCACGGCGAAGCCTAGCCCAATGCAAGTCATCTACCAGTCATGTCATGTCAGATCCGGATACTTTCCCTATGGCACAGACCAACTCGGTTCAGTATCCTTCACACTAGAGTCAGCGTATTCTATGGCGCCGACCAACTCGGACTACGGACTCATCAACCCTATTGGTCATCCACAAATGGTAAATGGGAAGCTCTCACGTCCTCTCACGGATTAGTTACCGGTCTTGAGCGCCCATGAGCCCAGGTCTATCCATTGGCAACCCTACCAATAAATGGCCCCTTTCGGGTATCCGCAATATGGTTTAAGTCCTCTCACGGAGTGGATACCGGTCTTGAGCGCCCATCAACCATACTCTACCACGGGTCGTTCGGTCTCAATACCCTTCCGATTCGGGTCTGATACAACAAGGATAATCCTAACCATACACCAAGACAATCCTATGCATGTCATCCAATAACCCGAGAAAGCGTCGATGGACAACTTCGGAGAATATCCCATACTACTCCCTCCGATGTCCAAGGACAGAAGTGTCGGAAGGACACTTCCCAATCCCAAGTCATACGTAGTCAATCACAAGCTCAATCTCATCATATCATACTTAATCAATGATTCATCATATAAACAAAGGCATCTCATAACATGATTGATCATATATAAAATCATAAAGTATAATTAAACATGATATTCCAAAAGATATGTAACATACTACTACTAATACGAATGCATAGAATAGTCATGTATGATAAAGGAATACACATAGGAATATAACCATTGAGTTCTCAAAGTATAAGCATGTTTACATAATTAACATACTTGAGTTAACGATCGTCCTTACCTTAATCGAGTCATAAATAAAATCAATGATCACCAAGAATGGTCCCAAAAATCAGTGTTGGTACCCTAGACATCATACAAGTAATATCAGAGAAGAAAACAGTCGAATCAGAGGTCAAACGAATCAATTCGGCCAAGTACAGGGATGTTCTCATATCTTGGTTGACTGGCCAAGCAGTCGACCAAGACTTGTTAACCAGGGGCAGAAATGAAGACTTGGTCCGAAAATGACCTTCCGGTGATCGACACGAAATTTGGAGGGCATGTTTGTAATAGTATGCAGATACTACACACTAAATATCATGACGATCCAATGGTCCAATTAAAAATGCCCAATTCGAAGTCTTATGTTCTATATGATAAATATCAAGAATCACATTGGAATTGATTGGAATTGTAAAGAATGATGGGAATCAATCAATTGAATGATAATAATCAATTCAGAATCCAGAATTCATAGTAATCTAGACCTATTATGCATTTACATATCAGCTTTGAATCAAGACAAGGTTGAAATGAAAGGAATCAAAGTAATGAAGTGCAAGTAATCTTAATGGAATTATAACATAGCAAGAATGGGGGGTGATCATGGAATTGAAAGGGGGAAACTCATGGTTAAGTGGTTGCAAGGTTGCAGCACTTCAACCATGGTTTTAGGATCATAAATTGATAGAATAAAGAGTAGATTAGAAGAAGAATAGAATGAATCATACCTTAAGTTGATGATTAATGTGTAATACTAATGATTGGAGTCAAAGATCTTCCCAAACATCAAGGAAAGCCCAAGAGAGTGTCCAACTTCGTGCTCTGGAATGCAAATGATTAGCTTAGGTCCTCATTCACGAGTTCCAAAAAGGTAAGGGCAAAATGGGAAGTGATTTTGTAAAAAATTGAATTCCATTACTGCTGGTCGACTGGCAATCGACCAAGGCATGACATCAACTTCAGGAGTGGATTTGGAAGGCCAGACAGATCCGAATTGAGGTGGGTTTTCTCCTACAAGTCAATCAACAAGTCTAGTTTCAAGAAATACCTTCGGATTGATCACGGGGGTCCAATAAGTGCTTCAACTAATTCAATATTCATCGATGCGCAGATTTTCACTCAACACTGACAATGTGCTCAGGTAAGGGGCATCATTGTCAATGTCCATAGGCTCTGGATCAAGCATTGAATCTTCAACTAAGAGGGCCCACAAGTCTCTTCTACCACCACTTCGGGTCTTTGGACCTGTAACAGTATAAAATCCGGGCTAAGTCAGGGTTAGGATAAGGCTGGATTTTACACATACCATTACCATGACCTTCCCTTGTGTCCCCATGTTTATTGGGTGGATCCCTATATTTTCCTCTTCTCTTTGTGAATCTGCAGTGGGTTGTTTTTGAAGGAATTTTTGGGTAACCTTCAAGAAAGGTTATCCAATTGAAAACCCTAAATTTTTGTTAATTTGATGGATCCTCCCCAATGCCATTCTTGATTTTGAAATACTATTCTTTCTTTCCTAGAGTGAATTCTATGTTCTTGAAGTTCTTGAAGCCATATGGTGATGTTCTTGTTTCTGAATCCCTTTTCTTTCCTTGCATGAGAAACCCAAAGTAGGGTGATTTTGGGAAGAAACCCTAGGGGAACCCTCATGAGAGGGTAACCAAATTGGTTAAAACTAATGTTTATGTTAATTTGATAGATCCTCCCTGATGCCATTCTTGATTTTGAAATACTAATTATGTGTTTCCCTTACCCTCTGTGAACCTACCTTGGGTTATTTTGTGAGAGTTCATTCTGGGTAACCTCATAAGAGGTAATCAAATTGGGGAATCCAAATCCACTTTTAATTTATTGGGTCCTCCCCAACACCTTTCTTGTTTGTAAATTCTTTGCCCTAAGGAGAATCTTTATTCTCCCAAGCCTTTCCATGAGAGCCATGAACTATATATGATGAAACCCTAAATTTTGATGCCTCAATCAAGATCCTATCTTTTTACCATGATATGATGCTTTGACCTTCTTAGATAGTTTTAATATGTTCTAGGAAGCTCCCTTTAGAATTTCAGAGCAATCGGACTTCAAACGAAGAAGTTATGACCAAATTAGGGTTTTATACCCCATTGGTCTACTGACCCAATTGACCAACCAAGCTGCCAACCGTAACAGCAGCTTGTTTCTTCGTCCGATTTGATTAGTTTTGACTTCTAATCTTCTAGGGCTTGTTCCTAATTATTATTATATGCTTGTTTAGGTTTTATTCGCTAGTCTTTGACCTCTTCCTCATTATTCTACGAAGTTACTTAAGGTAAGGATGGCTGATCCCTAATAACCTAATATGCATGTCTTTGAATTAGATTACATGATCATATTACTGCTGTATTTAGTTTTCTTTATTTAAATTATTCTTGTTGTAGTTCTTCAACTACAGTAATACTTGTTCTTATAATTCAATTTTTATTTCAATTATGAATGATTACTTATGTTGTATTATCAGTTGTGCTTTTGAATGACTGATTTGGGAATGTGATTGCCTAGGTTGTGATTTGGGAATAGGGAATGCCCTTTCAGCGTTCCATCCTTTGGACACCAGTGCAGGTGGTATGAGACATTTTCCTATGGTGCCTCTTGGCACTTTCCCTAATTACTAGTTGACATACCTAGGGCATGTGTCACATCCACCCAGCCGGTACCCCAATTGGAATACCCGGGAATGTGATCCACAGTCCAAGGATCAAGATTCGTAGGTCCATGCCTCCCACATACACAATGACATAATCATGAACAAGGATAATCAAAGTAAAAACAATTGATACTAAGTATCATGAATAAGGTAAGATTAAATAAATCAGAATGCGGAAGACAGATAATATCAAAGTGTGAACATAATCATAAAGGTGAGGGAAAGTATGATAACCACCCTCTCAGAGCAACGGAAAAGAAGTGTGAGTAAGTTAATTACAAGTTCAAGTATCAAAAGATAATCCAAAAACAAGTTAGTTATATGACCAAAGGTTCCATAAATACACCAGAGAAATGGGGCACTAAGCTAGGGTTTCCTCTACTCTAATAACAGTCTCCTCAATGGTACGGATGAAGTAAACCCAGCTTTGCCGCTCCCTCACAACCGTGGGACTAACGCTGGTGCGGATAGTAATCCTCCTCGGCACCAACACTTGGATCTTCACATATGCCACTACCCGAAGGGTAGTATGCGGAATCATAGTCCGTCTCGAAGGGGGTGCCATCATCGTCTTCGGTACCTGTAGGATAATCTAAAAACATTTGTACAAAAGGAATGAGTTCGAAGAACTCAGCAAGGTAGTTATTCCATATTGAGAAATCATACACATACAGAACATACATAATGCAATGTGATATGGAACATATGATGCAATATGATTCTAACTCTATGAATGCTAGTCTCTAGGGTAGACATGCTTTAAGTCATGGCACCATACTTCTTTAGGTGGTCAGTCACTCCCCCTCAATCATACAAGATATCTTGGGTCTGCCAGGGAAGTTCGATAAAGTCATCTCAAAAACCATAGTAAGGGAATAGGTCACCACTCTCTCGCATCGCCATTTGGTATAAGTACTGGCGCATGTCACAGTAAAGCCTAGCCCAATGCAAGTCATCTACTCAGTCGGTCAAGTCAGATCCAGATACGTCCATTCCTCGCCCTCGACGATCCTTTCCGGTATCCTTCACACTAGAGTCAGCGAAATCCCAGATTTCGGACTCATCAACCCTATTGGTCATCCACAAATAGTAAACGGGAAGCTCTCACGTCCTCTCACGGATTGGTTACCGGTCTTGAGCTCCCGTGAGCCCAAGTCTAGCCATTTGCAACCCTACCAATAAATGGCCCCTTTCGGGTATCCGTAGCATGGTTTATGTCCCCTACCGAATTGGTTACCGGCCTAGAGTGCCCATCCAACCATACACTACCACGAGTTGTTCGGTCTCAATGCCCTTCCGATTCGGGTCTGACACGACAAGGATAAACCTAGCCAACCAACTAGATAGTCCTATGTATGTCATCCAATAACCCGGGAAGGTTTCTATAGGCACCATCGGAGAACATCCCATACTATTCCCTCCAATGCCTAAGGACAGAAGTGTCAATAGAACACTCCCCAATCCCAAGTTGTACGTAAACAATCACATATTCAAGTTCATCATCTTTTATGCATCCAATACTTCTTATCATAAAAGTTAAATCATGATATTGAAATGAATCATCATAGACATAAGTAAACAAGAATAGTAATGTAACATGACAAGAGTATGAAGATGTCAATACTACTGTTCTAACGCATATATAACAGTCTTGTAAAGATTTAAAAGTAATCAAAAGGTTCTATTCATAAACAAGAACATAAATTATAAGTTGGTGATCTATATATTTATGGAGATAACCATCTTTACCTTGGGTTGAATTGATGATGAATTGAGAGTACCAAGAAATAGTCCAAAATAATTGTTAAGGCCCTAAACAAACATCAATAATAAGTTAGAGAAGAAATTAGGAAGATTGGATATTAATCGGATCAAAACTGGCCAAGGTTTCTGTCAGCAACAACTTTGGTCGATGGTATCGACCAAAAGGATCGACCAAAGTTTCCTTCGAGACAGAATGATGGATTATGGGGGTTTTCATCTGAAATTGGTTTTCCGTTGTTCGGATCAATCTGAAACTTGGAGGAACACTTAACAACAGTAGTAGGACACTATAAGTCAAGAAATTTACCCAATCCAATGGTCCAAACAAAAAGCCCCAAATTGAGCTAACAAGTTCAAGTGACAAACATCATAGCAAGAGTTGGGATTGATTGCATTGTCATGGAAATGGCATGTAATAGCTAGGGGAACTAATAGAATTTCGATTGGAATCATATAGAAGTGATAAACATGAACATAGTATGTCCTACAACTCAGTTTGGTACAAAATGACATGATGTTAATAGAAAAATAGAGGAATACCTATGCTAGGCATGAGGTGGAGGCATAGCATCAATGGATGGCTAAGAAACTGTAAAACCCAGCCCTAACCTTGACTCGGAAACCTTGTTATTTGTAGGTCCGATGACCCGAAGTAAAGTAAGAAGTCAGCTTTGGGCCATCCCAGTGGTGGACTTGGTGTCTGGCTTTGAATCCATGAAAGTTGATGATGAAGTTCTATTTATGGAAACTGAATCTTGATGAAGATCGGATTAGTTGATGGACTTGGAGTGCTCTCTATGTTGGTTTGAAGGCATTTCTACCTATTAGGTAAGTCACTTGACATGTGTGCAAAACCCCTTTAGGATTGGATTTGATCTGGGTCTTCAATTCCCTGTTTTGGATTTGCATTGGTCGCACTTGGTCGATCGGCCAGTCGACCAATCCACTCGACCAATGAGTGCTGTCTTTGGCAATTAGGTTTTTCTTGCTCTATTTAAGTCCAATCTCGAGTCCACTTCGTATTTGCTGCCTCCAAACTCTTTGGAACGAACCAAAGACCTCTGCAAGTCATCTCCCTTGCATCCTTGGTGATTTTCTTGACGGATCTTCGTCGAAACTCTTCCTTTTGCATCAAAATGTATGTCTACACTCTCTTCTTCTCCTCTATCTCTTATTTTCTTTCCTTTTTGAGTTGAGACAGTAGAGGAGATGCTGCATTCTCTATTGCAAACATCTCTGGACTTGTCTCTCATGATCATCCTAAGGATTAGAGGCTAGAACAATGATCTTAACCATGATCATTGCAAGCTTTTGAAGGAATCATGATCAAACCATGATCTAATCTTGTTAAACTTCTGATTTGAATTCTGATCTCCTTGGATCTTCTATATTGATCATGTTAGTAGCCAATTGCTGTGTTTTCTTTTCATGATCCATGATCTATCAGTCTCTAGTTGTTCTCTTCTACCATACTATGTGTTCCTCATGAATCATGGTAGTTACATATATGGTAGGTTTTGTTTCCTTATTTAGATTTATGCTTTTAAGCCTATTTCCTTGAAGATCTAAGTATGTTTTCATGATACCTTTACCTGAAGCAATGATCCATCCTCCTATTGTTCTTGTCTTTGATTCTATTCATCAAGATCCATGGTTGATCTAATTATGGTAACTTTTTGTTTCCTAATTTGGATCTTGATGTTTTGTTTGGATTAATGTTTTGAGGTCCCCTATATGTTAGAATACTACTGATGTAGTTTACCCCTTGATTAGTACCCTTTTGAACCACCAAATTCGGATTTCATATCTTAAAACTCTGTTTTTTTTAGGCTACTGTCTGCATTGGTCGACTGGACCAGTCGACCAATCCACTCGACCAATGAGTACAGCAACTCCAGAATTGGTCTGTGTTGGATGTTTTGGTATCTTTTCTGTTAGGGATCTTTCCTAATATGTTGTATACACTTGTTTAGGACCTTCTTCTCAAGTTTGCCAAGATCTTACTTGATTTCTTAGGATTCCTTTGCGAGTTATAAAAGGTAAGGATGGTTATTTCCTTAATTACATAAATAGCATGAATCTAGTTTCTATATTTGAATATCATTGATATGTTTCATAAATTAGATTCTTACAATGAAATACTACTGTTGCATAACCTTTATTACAGTAGCATTGCTTAATCATATTGAATTGATTCATGTATGATTTACTTACCAATTATATACAAGTTGATTGTAATTATTGATTTCTTTCCATATATGAAGTTACCATATATGTGATGATATGAATTGATGCATGTGTATGCTTAAGTATGGTTTGGAAAGGAGAGGTGTCCTTTTGACACTTCTGTCCTTGGACTACTACTGGAATATTATGGGATGTTTCCGGAGATGCCCTCTGGACACCTTCCTAAACTGTTGGATGACATATCTAGGATTGTCTAGTAGTGTTTGGCTAGGATGTCCTGTTATGTCAGACCCTAATCGGAGGGGTATTGAGACCGAACGACCCGTGGTAGCAATGGGGATTCATGGGCGCTCAAGACCGGTAACCAGCCCGTGAGAGGACAGGAATCACATTGTGGGGGCCATTTATTGGTAGGATTGCATATGGTTAGACTTGGGCTCACGGGCGCTTAAGACCGGTAACCAACCCGTGAGAGGACGTGAGAGCTTCCCGTTTACCATATGTGGATGATCAATAGGGTTGATGAGTCCGTAGTCAGGGACTATGAGGACTCTAGTGTGAAGGATACTGGAAAGGATCGTCAGGGACGAGGAATGGACGTATCTGGATCTGACTTGATGTAACTAAGTAGAAGACTTGCATTTGGCTAGGTTTTACCCTAACATGCGCCGGTACTTAGACCAATGGTGATGTGAGAGAGTGGTGACTTAACCCCCAGCCATGGAATGTCCCGAGGGATGCCGGACCCATTACCAACTGATGATGAGTGATTGAGACCTTCCTAAAGAAGTACGGTGCTATGACTTAAAGCATGTCTGCCAATAGAGACCAGCATACATAGAGTTAGATTCATTCATTCATTGCTTGTCTCATATCATATTGCATTTATGTTTGTTCTGAAATCCTGCCATTTATGATATTATGGATTTAACTGCCTTACTGAGTTTCTTTGAAACTCATTCCTTTATTGTACAATGTTTGTTAGACTATCCTGCAGGTACTGAGTACTATGACGGTTCCTATGAAGAAGCGCAAGGCGAAGAGGCATATCTCCAGGAAGGTGATTGCGGTTACCACAATTACACTGAAGATCCCGCGAGTGGTTATGCTCCGTACGATGCTTAGTCCGACCATTGAGTGGAAGCGTCCTTGTGCCATTTATGAGATTTACACTTATAAGGATGTTGTCTATAAAGTGGAGAACAATTTAGTTACCCAATGTACTTGCTACTGGGATTAGATTTTGTCTAGTTTATTCTCTTTTAGAGCTACTTTTCCGCTGGTTGTAGAGTGGGATTTTTGCCTCACTTTACTTATCTGTTGACACTCTGATTTTATCTAGTATTTTGATTCATTTATGATTCATTCTTTCCTTATTGGATCTATGGTTTATCTTCCGCACTTTTATTATGATTGTTCATGATTATGTTATTGTTTATGTGGGAGGTTGATCACTCGATACCTGATCTTCGGGCTGTGGATCACACTCTCGGGTATGCCAGATAGGGTACCGGCTGGGAGGACGTGATGATTGGTATCGGAGCCCAAGGTTCGAGGAGATCCTAACCATAAAAGACAATAACTGAACATTCCCGAGTCATTGATCCGAAATGACTCTTCTACTCTTAGAAGTGAATAATAGAACACCTGAATTAGAAACTTAACCTTTGAGGCATAACAGAACATTTCCGAATAACATACCATAATTATACTTGAACAAATGTCACTAATGCAAGGAAAAGAAAGGTGCATAATATACAATAATTAAGTGAAACAAAATGAACTTCATTAATTTCAAAAGTTTTTACAACGATTACATCTGAAATGCATAAATGGAAGTCCTAGGGTACAATCTATCTAGGTGATCTTCTCCGATCTCTCGTATGCTCCGAACTCCTCCGCTAGCTGAGTCACCCGATGCTCTATCCTATCCCGTCGTGACTCCATCCTCTCATACATCTGCTTCGTCCGACCTCCATCCTCTCTAGCATGGAAGTCATCGATCTCATCTGTGCCCCAAGATCTAAAGTCTCTGGAACTGCATGTGAAGGGCCACTTGCCTCGAAGTGTGATGAAGGAAACTCGTGATGCACTGGCTCAGCCTCGTGCATATCTCGCATCATCTCCGGCCCGATCATCACTATCGGGACCGATATCCTCTCCTCCATCCTCCGACCCCGCATCCTCATCCTCCGATTCCTCGTCATCCTCACCCTCCGGACCAGGAGATCTCTCTCGACTGCTGCAGTCTCATCTGACGAATGGTCCGAGTCCCAATAGTATCCCTGTGAACCAGTGTCCACTGGTGTATCCTCGAAACTCACCCCGAAATGCCTAAAGATCAAGGTCAGTAGCCTCCCATAGCAAAGGTTCCGCATGCTAGGCCGCAGAACTAAGTCCAGCATGACCTGCTGAATGATGTAGGAGAGATCGATCTCGAAGCCCATGTAGATGCGGTAGATGACTAAGGCCTCCATCACTGTGACCCGATGGTGATGTCCGGCCTTCGGCATAATGTTTCGGCCGACTATGCGACCGATAATCCGTGCAGAGTCCGTCATCCGTCCACTGATCCACGGAGTGAAGCATCGACGGCTATCCCATAGCGTAGAGCATATCTCGCGAAGCTCGTACGGACATGGTGTTTGACTCTGAACCCATGGATATTGATGGTGGAGTTCAAATCTTGGAAGTCTGTACTAATCTGGAAAGGAAGCTGCACCTGTCTGAAGATGAGATTAGTTGAAGGACTTGGAGTACTATCTGACTTGGTTTGAAGGCATTTCTATACACTAGGTATGTCACTTGATATGTGTGCAAAAGCCCTTGAGGTTTAGAGCCCATTTGATCCTTCAATTCCCTGTTTGTTCCTTACTGTCTGCCTTGGTCGACTGGGCCAGTCGACCAAGTACTCGACCAAAGGTTTGCTAAATCTAAGAAAATGCAATTTTAGGGTTTTTCACTTTTATTTAAACCCTACTTCGTGTTTCTTAGTTACGGCAGCCTCCTAAACACTTTTTGAACGTGAGAAGACCTCTCCGAAACTCTCTCTGGTGATTCGAACGATTCCTCTGCAGATCTGATACTTCTCATCTCTGATCTACCAATTCAAGGTTAGTAATCACTTCGACGTTACGAATTTCTTTTCTTTAATATTATTCTTGATTGAGATTAGGAAGAAGATGCTGCATTCTTGCAACCATCCCTTCGTGATCTCATTCTATTCTTTGAGATCTATGATCATCATCATGATCTTAACCCTAGCCGAATATTTTCTTGAAACCCTGACCTTGTATGATCTTTTTGGAAACCTTTGGTAACCTCCCATGCGAGGGAAACCTCATGGGTAATATTTATGTTAATCTAAACTTTGTTTTCGATGATTTTCTTGTTATTTTCTTGATTAGCAATCATTCCCTTTCATCATGTGATCATAACCTTTTCATGAAAGCCATAAAGGTTGAAACCCTAGTTTCTTGGGTCAAATCATGAACCCATATTTTGACCATGACTTGACGATTTTATTTTCCCATATAGTTCTAATACATTCTAGGAAGTTCCCTTTTGAATCTCGGATCAATCCGACTTCAAACGAAGATGTTATGACCAAATCAGTTTCTGCAATTCCATACTGACTTGGTTGGTCGACTGCTTGGTTGAGTGGGTCAGTAGACCAAGCACTCTACCAAAGGAGGCAGTAGCTTCATTTTTCGCCCGGTTTGATTCGTTTTCTCTTTGATCTTTTAGGTATCTTTCCTAATGTTGTATCTATGCTTGTTAGGAGTTTATTTGCTAAGTTTGGAGTTGCTCTCTTTGATCTTTGGTTCATCTTCGGTGATAATCAAGGTAAGGACAGTTATTTAATAATAACATAGATCGCATACTCTCTGGTTTTTACTTTAAGAAACTCTGAGTTTACTTACTGTTCTTATATTTTATACTTCTGATGTACTACTGTAAGTAGAGTAGCACTTCACTTATGCTTTCTTTTTCATTATTCAAGCTTATATGAACTGCTTATTACTATGTTATTTAATGATTAGATCATGACTTTATATTCTCTTTTATATGATGAATTGTTGATTGTGTATGACATGACTGATATTAGAATGTGTTTGATTAGGTATGGTTTGGGATTGGGGAGTGTCCTTTTGACACTTCTGTCCTTGGACATCGGAGGGAATAGTATGGGATGTTCTCCGATGATGCCTATTGACGCTTTCCCGAATCATTGGGTTTCATACCTAGGACTGTCTAGCAATGTTTGGCTAGGATGTCCCCATCATATCATACCCGAATCGGAAGGGTATTGAGACCGAACGACCCGTGGTAGCAATGTGATCCACGGGCGCTCAAGACCGGTAACCAACCCATGAGAGGACGAGAATCATATTGTGGGGGCCATTTATTGGAGGGTTGCATATGGATAGACTTGGGCTCATGGGCGCTCAAGATCGGTAACCAACCCATGAGAGGACATGAGAGCTTCCCGTTTACCATATGTGGATAACCAATAGGGTTGATGAGTCTGTAGTCAGGGACTATTAGGACTCTAGTGTGAAGGATACCGGAAAGGATCATCAGGGACGAGGAATGGACGTATCTGGAACTGAATTGATGACTTGCATTGGGCTAGGCTTAACCCTGACATGTGCCAGTACTTAGACCAATGGTGATGTGAGAGAGTGGTGACCTAAACCCCAACCATGGTTTGATGAGGACTTTATCCAATTACTGTCACATCCACCCAGCCGGTACCCTATCTGGCATACCCGGGATGTGATCCACAGCCCCGCAGATCCATAGTTCAGGGACCACATAATCCACATCAACGATAATACAATCATGAACAGATAATAATCATAAACTAACAATGAACGATCATGGAATTCAAAAATAAGGTGTCAGACATAATCAGAGTGCGGAAATAAATATCAAATCGATAACTTAAGAAGGCAAGTGGGCGGAATCCACTCCTTCACCAAACGGAAGTGAGGTCAAAATTTAGTTAAGTACAAGTCTCAAGTTATGAAGATAAATTAAAGTTATTACAATTCTTCTAAGTTTAACTCACACAAAAAAGTAGTAACTACTCATAAGTCTCCTCCACAATGGATATGTCCTCCTCAAAAGTGAGGACCATGGAGATCCAACATGACTGCTCCCATACAACTCCAGGGCTAACCCTGGTACGCCGGGTGATCTTCTTCGGTATGGTCACCGAAGTCTTCAGTGTAGCTAGCCTCCGGATAGTAGTATGAGGTATCCGGGTCCGTCTCAGGGAGGGTACCATCGGAGGTAATCACCTGTGAGAATAGCCTAACAAAATATTGCAACAGAAAAGGAATGAGTTCAAAAGAACTCAGCAAGGAAGTTATCCCTCCACACATAAACCACAAGATAATCATAAAATGATGCAGATGATATGAGGCATATAATGCAATATGACTTTATTCTAAGTATGCTGGTCATCTATGGTAGACATGCTTTAAGTCATAGCACCATACTTCTTTAGGTAGTCTCAGTCACTCATCAACGGGGTGAATTGGGTCCTGCATCCCTCTCGGACAAATCCATGGTTGGGGGTTTCGGTCACCGCTCTCTCACATCACCGTTTGGTCTAAGTATTGGCGCATGTCAGGGTATAGCCTAGCCCAATGCAAGTCATCTACTTAATCATATCATGCCAGTTCCAGATACTTCCATTCCTCCCCTCTCGGGATCCTTTCCGGTATCCTTCACACTAGAGTCACGGATATTACTCACCGGACTCATCAACCTTATTGGTCATCCACAAATGGTAAACGGGAAGCTCTCACCTCCCTCTCACGGATCATTTCACCGGTCTTGAGTGCCCGTGAGCCCAAGTCTAGCCATTTGTAACCCTACCAATAAATGGCCCCTTTCGGGTAACCGTAATGCAATTTATGTCCTCTCACGGAGTGGATACCGGTCTTGAGCGCCCACAAATCCACACTACTACCACGGGTTGTTTGGTCTCAATGCCCTTCCGAATCGGGTCTGATATGATAGGGACATCCTAGCCATACATCTAGACAAATCCTATGCATGCCATTCAATAACCCGGGAAAGCGTCAATGGACACCTTCGGAGAACATCCCATACTATTCCCTCCGATGTCCAAGGACAGAAGCACCAGTAGGGTACCCCTCAATCCCAAGTTATACTTAAGCAATCACATGCCCAAGTTCATCATATCAGTTCACAAGATACAACGTCATAATAAACATTCGATTCATGACATTGACATAAGTCATCATATATTGAAATTGATAAACATGATACAACATTGAAGTAATATAATGTAAACACAAAGCTACTGTTAAAATACATATGTAGCAAGTCTAACATGATAAGGATATGAATTAGAAACTATATTTACTAGGATAGGAATACCAAGTCAAGATTTCCATATCCTAGGTAATTACATCGATAACTATCCTTACCTTGAATCGGAGAAGAGAATGGTCCAAGATCACAAGCAAGTGGCCCAAATAGTCTTAAAGTCCTAAACAAGCATATATGAAAGGTTAGAGAAGAAATCAGAACAATCGGAGATCAAACGAATCGGAACTGGGCAAAAGTTGCTGACAGCAACTCTATTGGTCGATACATTTGGTCGATAGTATCGACCAATAGTATCGACCAATTCAATTCTAGGACAGCAAGCTGGCTTTTCGGATTTTTGCCCAGATTTGGTCTTCCTGGTCTCGGATTGACATGAAACTTGGAGGATAGTCTAGGCACAACATGGGGACACTAATTATCAAGAAACTTTCATAATCCAATGGTCCATTTGGAAATCCCCAAATTGACATATTAAGGTTAAGAGTTGTAGATCATAGCATTGGCTATAACTCAATGCAAATTAGGGGAAAACATGGGGGATTAGGTAGGGAATCGTTTAGAAGTAACATGGAGCACATATGCAAGGTATAGATTAAGTAAATCACGAGCTTCATCTCAGTTTTGGTAAATAAAGCAAGTTGGTAAGCAATAAATCATGGAAATGTGTAGTCAATGATCATGAGGTGAATCAATCATAGTCATATCGGTGAAAACATCATTGTATGGGGTTTAGAAGGTTCATGGCAAGGTGTATGCAAGGTTGCAGCACCTTGACCATGGTCCCAACAGTAAAATAGAGAAAAGATGAGTGAGAAAGTGATTAGGAGAGAGAGTCATACCTTTAAAGTGGAACAAGAAGGTAGGAATAAGTGGTTGGCAATGATTGATGAAGAAGATGCTTCACCACTACCAAGGAGGAGTTCTTGGGAGGCTCTCTCACGTTCCCAGATGTTAAAGACGCGAGGATAGGGCTCCAGTCTCGAGGAATAAATAAATAGAAAAGAATATTCTAAGAATCTTTAAATCTGGGCTCAGCAGACTTGTTGGTCGATACATTTGGTCGATGGTATCGACCAATAGTATCGACCAAAACAAACTCTGCAGAATTTTACAGAATAGTACAGCAACTTTAGGTGCGGACTTGGAGGGCTATACAAGGTCAAATTGCATGGGGTTTTCTCCTACAGTTCACTCAAGAGGTCTAGTTTTAGGGAGTACCTTCGGATTATGCACAGGAGTCCGTTTTCTATTTCAACTGTCTCGCTCTTCATCAGTGCGCAGATTCTAACTTAACACTGGTAATGTGCTCAAGGAAGGAGCAGCATCATCAATGTCCATAAACTGGAATCCCGACATTACGTCATCAACCAGTAGGGCCCATAAGTCCCTCCTACCACCACTTCGAGTCTTTGGACCTACAAACATAACAATGACTGGGTCGGGTCAAGGTTAGGTAAAAGCTGGATTTTACATTCTTCCCCCCTTAAAAGAATTTCGTCCTCGAAATTGAAAGCGTACCTGTGCTACCAAAAAGATGAGGAAATTTCTCCTTCATTTCTTCTTCCTTTTCCCATGAAGCCTCTTCCGGGGTATGGTTCTTCCACCGAATCTTCACCAAAGGAATGGTGCGATTCCGCAGCTGCTTGTCCTTTTTATCTAGGATTTCAGCTGGTCCTTCATCGTAAGAAAGATCAGCACTAAGTCCTTCGGGTGCTTGCTGTAGTATGTGTTCCGGGTTCTCTATGTACTTCCGAAGCATCGAAACATGGAACACATTGTGAACTCCAGCAAGAGATGGAGGCAAGGCCAAGCGATAAGCAACAGGTCCAACCCTTTCCAAGATTTCAAAAGGTCCGATGAAGCGGGGGCTAAGCTTCCCTCTCACATTGAATCTCATCACACCTTTCATAGGTGATACCTTAAGGAAAACTTTCTCTCCAATAGGAAACTCCAGATCGGTCCTTCTCTTGTCGGCATAGGATTTCTGTCTTGACTGAGCAGACTTAATCCTCTCTCTAATCATGTCGACCATAGCACTTGTAGCTTCAATCATTTCCGGGCCTAAGACTTTTCTTTCACCTGTCTCAGTCCAATACAAAGGCGTTCTACAAGTGTTACCGTACAAAGCTTTAAAAGGAGCCATGCCTATTGTTGATTGATAACTGTTGTTATAGGCAAACTCCACTAAAGCTAAGTGATCATCCCAATTTCCACCCATGTCTACCACACAAGATCTAAGCATATCTTCTAAAATTTGAATCGTCTACTCAGATTGTCCATCGAGATCGGGATGATGAGTCTGTACTCAGGTTTAATTGGGTTCCCGTGGGGCTTTCTCGCAATCCATTCCAAGACCTTGAGGTGAACCTAGGATCACGGTCGACACAATACTCATCGGCACACCGTGTAGACGAACCACGTTGTCCACATAGAGTCTAGCTAGCTTGTCCAAAGTGTAGGTGATCTTCATAGGTATGAAATGGGCTGATTTAGTCAACCTATCTACAACCATCCATACAGTGTCATTTCCTTTACTTGTCCGCGGCAAGCTAGTCACGAAGTCCATGGATATATCTTCCCACTTCCAACTAGGAACGGGAAGGGGCTGAAGTAATCCGGACGGAGGCTGGCGAACGGCTTTAACACGCTGACAAGTCTCGCACTTGGCAACAAAGTCTTCCACATCCGCCTTCAAGCTATTCCACCAAAAATGTTCCCTTAAGTCTTTATACATTTTGGTACCCCCAGGGTGTATTGTAAAGATCGACTGGTGTGCTTCTTTCAATATTTCCTTCTTGATTTCATCAACAGTAGGCACACAGAGTCTACCTCTAAACAATAAGGCACCATCTAAAGATGTACTAAAAGCAGGGTCCATCTCTGAATTCGTGGCAACCTTCCCAACCTTCTCTCTCAGTTCAGGGTCAGAACTTTGCAAAGCGACGATCCGGTCCCTAAGGGTGGATCTTGCCGTCATGGCAAAAAGAATACAATCCGAACCCTCAGGCACCACTTCTAAGCCAAACCTTTCCATTGACAGCAATAAAGGTCGACTCAAAGCACACAAATTCAAATCCTTCTTTTGACTCTTCCTACTAAGAGCATCTGCAACTACATTTGCTTTACCTGGGTGATATTGGATGTCACAATCATAGTCAGAAACCAACTCCAGCCATCTTCGTTGTCTCATATTCAGCTCTTTCTGGGTGAAGAAGTATTTCAAACTCTTATGATCTGTGAAGATAGCGATTTTCTCACCGTATAGGTAATGTCTCCAAATCTTTAAAGCAAAAACAACGGCGGCAAGCTCTAAGTCGTGAGTGGGATAATTCCGCTCATAGTCTTTCAATTGCCGAGAAGCATAAGCCACAACTTTTCCGTGTTGCATCAACACACAACCCAATCCGATCATGGAAGCATCGGTGTAGACTGTCAACCCACCGGAACTATCAGGTATAGTCAAAACCGGGGCACTTGTCAATCTAACCTTCAGCTCTTCAAAATTCCTCTCGCAAGACTCGGTCCAAACGAACTTCTCTTCCTTTCTAGTTAGCTTAGTCATAGGGGCAGCCAACCTAGAAAAATTCTCGATAAATCTCCGATAGTATCCTGCCAATCCAAGGAAACTTCTTATCTCGATCCACGGTCTTCGGTCTTTCCCAATCGGTAACGGTTTGCACTTTTTCCGGGTCGACACGAATACCTTCGGCTGAAACAACATGGCCAAGAAACACTACCCTTGAGAGCCAAAAGTCACACTTGCTAAACTTAGCATAAAGTTTCTTTTCTCTCAACCTTTGCAAAGTGAAGTTCAGATGTTCCGCATGCTCTTCTTCATTCTTCGAGTAAATCAAGATGTCATCAATGAATACGATCACAAACTTATCGAGCACATCCTGAAATACCCGGTTCATGAGGTCCATGAACACGGCAGGGGCATTTGTTAAGCCAAAAGGCATAACTTTGAATTCGTAGTGCCCATACCTTGTTCGGAACGCCGTCTTGAAGATATCACTTGACTTCACTTTCAACTGGTGATACCCTGATCTTAAGTCAATCTTCGAGAAAACAGACGCACCCTTCAACTGGTCAAACAGGTCGTCAATCCGAGGCAACGGGTATCTGTTCTTGATCGTTAACTTGTTCAACTCTCTGTAGTCAATGCATAGGCGCATACTACCATCTTTCTTTTTAACGAACAAGACCGGAGCTCCCCAGGGTGACACACTTGGCTGCACAAAACCTCTATCCAGGAGTTCATTCAACTGAGCTTGCAACTCCTCTAGCTCGGTAGGCGCCATCCTGTAAGGAGCTTTAGACACCGGAGACGCTCCAGGAGTTAAGTCTATGGAAAACTCAACCTCTCTATCAGGGGGCAGTCCTGATAATTCGTCTGGAAACACATCCGCGAAGTTACAAACTACACTGATATCTTCAGGTCTCTTCTTTTCCTTAACCTTGCTTCCAGATGAAACATCCTCCACTAGGGAGTGGACTTGCATTAAGGCGGTCAAGGTCTTCTTGCTCACTCTTCCCTTCCTTCCTTGGAACTCCAAAACTGAATTCCCCTCCAATCGGAATTGGATCTTCTTTGAAGAGCACAAGATCACAGCGTTGTAGGATGTCAACCAATCAATTCCCAAAATCACGTCGAAATCTCTCATATCGAACAACACTAACCTTGCCTTCAAGTTCAAACCACAAACACAAACAGGACATTCCTCTAACACTTTATCTAGTTTAACAGCAGACCCAACAGGGGTACAAAATTATAAATAACTAGACAAACATTTGGGTGTTAGGTTAGTCTTCACAAGCAAAAGTAGATGAAATGAATGAATGAGATGCACCCGTATCAAATAATACAAATGCTTTGGTAAAGAAGCGACTAACAATGTACCCGTAACAACATCATGACAAGCTTCTTGGTCAGTACCGGATATATCGAAGACTCGCCGGCGGGGAGGGGCGGGGACACTCTTCCGAACAGGAGCACCGGGCTGAACAGACTTCTTAGGGCGAGGGCGGGCAAAATGGCCGGGCTGTTTGCAAAAGAAGCAAACATTATCCTTCGGTCCAACAGAGGTAGCTGCCACTGGAGGTCTCTCAAATGCGGGCCCGGGGTGTACCATTCCGGTAGAGAAGGCTGAACAATTCCTGCAGGTCGGGTCCCACTAGTCCGGCCATCTTGGCCTACATGAGCGGCACTGGGACTCGGCCCAACACTGGGGCTGATAGGTGGGAGTGGGGTACGGTGCGGAGCTTCACAAAACGACGGTCAAGACGATCAACAAATCCGGAAGATCCGGATTGCCAAGGTTTCTGTGCTCGCACATTCTCCTTCTCGCTTCCTCAATTTTCTTCGCATTCTCCACGGCCCGAGCATAGTCTCCAAGAGGTAAGGCGGTGAGGTGGACTTTGATCGAAGGTCGCAGCCCTTTGAAAAATTTCTTCGCCTTGGCAACATCGGAACTCAAGGAATCGGGGGCGAAGAAAAAGAGTTCTTCAAACTTCTGCTGGTATTCCAAAGCACGTAAAGGGCACCTTGAACCAATGCCATGAATTCCGCCTCTTTGGCATCCTTCACCGACTCGGGGAAATAGTTCCTACAAAATGCTTCCTTGAACAACTCCCAAGTAACCACACCAGCATGAAGGTTCTCGAGAATAGGCCTGGTGGAAGTCCACCATGCATCAGCTTCATGTTGGAGCTTCGTTACGCAAACAACACCTTCCGATTATCCGAACACCTGCAGGTGTCTAAATGCCTTTTCCAATTCTCTCAACCATCTATTAGGAAAGAGGGTGTCCTTGGTCATTCCGGTAAAAGATGGCACTTGGAGTTTAAGAAAACTTTCCATCAGCTTGGTATGCGGGATCTCAGTGGACCTCTCCACATACGGAGCTGCACGGCCAGGGTTTCTTGAACCACTTGCTCGGTTCTCTTCTCGCATTGCCAAAAATCCGGTCATCATTTGATTGAACTGCGCCGCTTGTTGCTGCATCATGTTGGTCATAATGCTAGCAATGTCTCTGAAGCTTCCGATTTCAGGAGCATCGGGAACTCCATTAAGGGCGGGGTGCTCTCCTTGTCTTTGCTGGTCTGGGGTCCCAGCAGGCACATCTTCAACTCCGGAATTATCAGAACCAATCAAACGATTCCTCAGAAGCACCATTCTGCAAACATCGGAAAATTCACAACATCGAAAATCAACTTGTCAAAATCACTTGATCAATAGAAAGGAAAGCCCAAATCATGCTTAAAATCATCAACATAGCAAGATTATAGTCCAACATTGACAAGAAACAAATCACAAATCAGATTTCCACAAAAGCCCAAAAGCAGAAATTTTTCCCTATTGGTCGATACATTTGGTCGATGGCATCGACCAATAGTATCGACCAAAAAGCATTCTGTGCGAAAAAACAGAATAAATGGCCCACTCGTTTCATTTCCAAAACATTTCCATTTCAAACTTGCCTCTGGGGAAAACTTCTCCTTAAGGTCTCTAAGGGTTTTAGGGGTGATTTGAGACTTCCAACACTCTTGCAAGCTTGCATTGATCAACAACACAAGTAAGTCTCATTCTCTTCTTCTCTCTTCTTGCGTTTTCATTTACCAAGATTTGATTTTTCTTCAAAACTGCAAAATGGTTGATGCTAATGGTTAGAATCATGTCTAGGGACGTTTAGAAACATGCTCCCACCATTTTACAAGCCAAACTAAGCATGAAACACAAGATTTCACATCTTAGGATTCAAAAATCACTATTCATCTCAATGTTTCCAACTTTACATGTGAAACCCAGCCCTAACCTTGACCCGGAAACATTGTTATTTGTAGGTCCGATGACCCGAAGTAAAGTAAGAAGTCAGCTTTGGGCCATCCCAGTAGAGGACTTGGTGTCTGGCTTTGAATCCATGAAGGTTGATGATGAGGTTCTATTTATGGAAACAGAATCCTGATAAAGATCTAATTAGTTGATGGACTTGGAGTGCTCTCTATCTTGGTTTGAAGGCATTTCTACCTACTAGGTAAGTCACTTGACTTGTGTGCAAAACCCCTTTAGGATTGGATTTGATCTGGACCTTCAATTCCCTGTTTTGGCCTTCTTTGTCGACATTGGTCGACTGATTGGTCGATCGGGGCCGATCGACCAATCCACTCGACCAATGGGTGCTGTCTTTGGCAATTAGGTTGATTCTTGCTCTATTTAAGTCTAACCTCGAGTCCACTTCGTATTTGCTGCCTCCAAACCCTCTGGAACGAACCAAAGACCTCTGCAAGTCATCTCTCTTGCATCCTTGGAGTTTTCTTGGCGGATCTTCGTCGGAACTCTTCTTTCTGCATCAAAAGATATGTCTACTCTCTCTTCTTCTCCTCCATCTTTGTTTTTCTTTCCTTTTTGAGTTGAGACAGTAGAAGAGATGCTGCATTCTCTGTTGCAAACATCTCTGAACATGTTCTCATGATCATCCTAAGGATTTAAGGCTAGAACAATGATCTTAACCATGATCATTGCAAGCTTTTGAAGGATTCATGATCAAACCATGATTTAATCTCTGTTAATCTTCTAATCTGAATTCTGATCTCTTTGGATCTTCTTTCATTGATCATGTTAGTGGTTAATGGTTGTGTTTTCTTTCCATGATCCATAATCCATAGAATTCTAGTTGTTCTCTTCTACCTTACTATGTGTTCTTCATGATGCATGATAATTACATATATGGTAGGTTTTATTTCCTTATTTAGATTTATGCTTCTAAGCCTTTTTCCATGAAGACCTATGTATGTTTTCATGTTTTCATTACCGAAAGCAATGATCCATCCTCCTATAGTTCTTGTCCTTGTTTTCTATTTCAAAATTCATCAAGATCCATGTTTGATTTATTTATGGTAACTTTTTGTTTCCTAATTTGGATCTTGATACCTTGATTTGATTAGTGTTTTGAGGTCCCCTTTATGTTAGAATACTACTGATATAGTCTACCCCTTGATTAGTACCCTTTTGAACCACCAAATTCGGATTTCATATCTTAAAACTCTGATTTTATAAGCTATCGTCTCTGCATTGGTCGACTGATTGGTCGACTGGACCACTCGACCAATCCACTCGACCAATGAGTACAGCAACTCCAGAATTGGTCTGTTTCGGATATTTTGATATATATTCTGCTAGGGATCTTTCCTAATATGTTGTATATACTTGTTTAGGACCTTCTTCTCAAGTTTGCCAAGATCTTACTTGATTTCTTAGGATTCCTTTGCGAGTTATAAAAGGTAAGGATGGTTATTTCCTTAATTACATAGATAGCATGAATCTAGTTTCTATATTTGAATATCATTAATATGTTTCCTAAATTAGATTCTTACAATGATATACTACTGTTGCATAACTTTGATTACAGTAGCATTACTTATTCATATTGAGTTGATTCATGTATGATTTACTTACCAATGTTATACAAGTGATTGTAATTACTGATTTCTTTCCATATATGGAGTTACCATATATGTGATGATATGAATTGATGCATGTGTATGCTTACGTATGGTTTGGAAAGGAGAGGTGTCCTTTTGACACTTCTGTCCTTGGACTACTACGGGAATATTATGGGATGTTTCCGGAGATGCCCTCTGGACACCTTCCTAAACTGTTGGATGACATATATAGGATTGTCTAGTAGTGTTTGGCTAGGATGTCCTGTTATGTCAGACCCTAATCGGAGGGGTATTGAGACCGAACGACCCGTGGTAGCAATGGGGATTCATGGGCGCTCAAGACCGGTAACCAACCCGTGAGAGGACAGGAATCACATTGTGGGGGCTATTTATTGGTAGGGTTGCATATGGTTAGACTTGGGCTCACGGGCGCTTAAGACCGGTAACCAACCCGTGAGAGGACGTGAGAGCTTCCCGTTTACCATATGTGGATGATCAATAGGGTTGATGAGTCCGTAGTCCGAGTTGGTTGGTGCCATAGGATACGCCGACTCTAGTGTGAAGGATACCGGAAAGGATCGTCGTGGACGAGGAATGGAAGTATCTGGATCTGACTTGATGTAACCAAGTAGAAGACTTGCATTTGGCTAGGTTTTACCCCCGACATGCGCCAAGACTTATACCAAATGGTTGTGAGAGAGTGTGTTGACTTAACCCCCGCCAAGGTTTGTCCCGAGGGATGAAGGACCCATTACCAATCGGCTGCTCAAGACCGGTGAAATGATCCGTGAGAGAATCCAAGATATCTTAAATGGTTGAGGATGTGAGTGGACTTTCCTAAAGAAGTACGGTGCTACGACTTAAAGCATGTCTGCCAATAGAGACCAGCATACATAGAGTTAGATTCATTCATTCATTGTTTGTCTCATATCATATTGCATTTATGATTGTTCTGGAATCCTGCCATTTGTGTTATTATGGATTTTAATCGCCTTACCGAGTTTCTTTGAAACTCATTCCTTTATTGTACAATGTTGTTAGACTATCCTGCAGGTACGAGTACTATGACGATTCCTATGAGGAAGCGCAAGGCGAAGAGACATATCTCCAGGGAAGGTGATTGCGGTTACCACAATTACTCGAAGATCCCACGGGTGGTTATGCTCCGTACGATGCTTAGTCCGACCATTGAGTGGAAGCGTCCTTGTGCTATTTATGAGATCTATACATACAAGGATGTCGTCTATAAAGTGGAGAATAATTTAGTTACCCAATGTACTTGCTACTGGGATTAGCTTTTATCTAGTTTATTCTTTAGAGCTACTTTTCCGCTGGATGTAAAGTGGGATTTTTGCTTCACTTTACTTATCTGTTTGATACTCTGATTATGTCTATTATTCCGATTCGTTTATGATTCATTCTTTCATTATTGGATCTATGATTTATCTTCCGCACTCATGTTATGATTGTTCATGATTATGTTATTGTTTATGTGGGAGGTTGATCACTCGATACCTGATCTTCGGGCTGTGGATCACACTCTCGGGTATGCCAGATAGGGTACCGGGCTGGGAGGGCGTGATGATTGGTATCGGAGCCCAAGGTTCGAGGAGATCCTAACCACAAAAGACAACAACTGAACATTCCCGAGTCATTGATCCGAAATGACTCTTCTACTCTTAGAAGTGAATAATAGAACACCGAATTAGAAACTTGACCTTTGAGGTTTAACAGAACATTTCTGAATAACATACCATAATTATACTTGAACAAATGTCACTAATGCAAGGAAAAGAAAAGTGCATAACATACAATAATTAAAGAGAAACAAAATGAACTTCATTAATTTCAAAGGTTTTTACAATGATTACATCTGAAATGCATAAATGGAAAATCCTAAGGTACAGTCTATCTAGGTGATCTACTCTGATCTCTATATGCTCGAACTCCTCTCGCTAGCCGAGTCACCCGATGCTCTATCCTATCCCGTCGTGACTCCATCCTCTCGTACATCTGCTCCCCGTCCGACCTCCATCCTCTCTAGCATGGAAGTCATCGATCTCATCCGTGCACTAAGATCTGAAGTCTCCGGAACCGCATGTGAAGGGCCACCCGCCTCGAAGTGTGATGAAGGAAACTCGTGATGCACAGAGCTCAGCCTCGCGCATATCTCGTATCATCTCCGGCCTGATCATCACTATCAGGACCGATATCCTCTCCTCCATCCTCTCGATCCCCGATCCTCATCCTCCGATTCATCATCATCCTCACCCTCCGGACCAGGAGATCTCTCTAATCGATGTAGTCTCATCCGTCGAATGGTCCGAGTCCCCCCATGGGGGTCCCCCGTTTTTTTTTTTCCCCCGGGGTTCCTCGAAACCCCCCCCGCCCCCCCCCCCCCCAAATGCCTGAAGATCAAAGTCAGAAGCCTCCCATAGTGTTTATCCCTTTGGATGACATATATAGGATTGTCTAGTAGTGTTTGGCTAGGATGTCCTGTTATGTCGACCCTAATCGGAGGGGTATTGAGACCGAACGACCCGTGGTAGCAATGGGGATTCATGGGCGCTCAAGACCGGTAACCAACCCGTGAGAGGACAGGAATCACATTGTGGGGGCCATTTATTGGTAGGGTTGCATATGGTTAGACTTGGGCTCACGGGCGCTTAAGACCGGTAACCAACCCGTGAGAGCTTCCCGTTTACCATATGTGGATGATCAATAGGGTTGATGAGTCCGTAGTCAGGGACTATGAGGACTCTAGTGTGAAGGATACCGGAAAGGATCGTCGGGGACGAGGAATGGAAGTATCTGGATCCGACTTGATGTAACTAAGTAGAAGACTTGCATTTGGCTAGGTTTTACCCCGACATGCGCCAAGATTTATACCAAATGGTTGTGAGAGAGTGTGTTGACTTAACCCCGCCATGGTTTGTCCCGAGGGATGAAGGACCCATTACCAATCGGCTGCTCAAGACCGGTGAAATGATCCGTGAGAGAATCCAAGATATCTTAAATGGTTGAGGATGTGAGTGGACTTTCCTAAAGAAGTACGGTGCTATGACTTAAAGCATGTCTGCCAATAGAGACCAGCATACATAGAGTTAGATTCATTCATTCATTGTTTGTCTCATATCATATTGCATTTATGTTTGTTCTTGAATCCTGCCATTTATGTTATTATGGATTTTTAACTGCCTTACTGAGTTTCTTTGAAACTCATTCCTTTATTGTACAATGTTGTTAGACTATCCTGCAGTACCGAGTACTATGACGGTCCCTATGAAGAAGCGCAAGGCGAAGAGGCATATCTCCAGGAAGGTGATTGCGGTTACCACAATTACTCTGAAGATTCCGCGAGTGGTTATGCTCCGTACGATGCTTAGTCCGACCATCGAGTGGAAGCATCCTTGTGCCATTTATGAGATTTACACCTACAAGGATGTTGTGTATAGAGTGGAGAACAATTTAGTTACCCAATGTACTAGCTACTGGGATTAGATTTTATTTAGTTTATTCTCTTTAGAGCTACTTTTCCGCTGGTTGTAAAGTGGGATTTTTGCCTCACTTTACTTATCTGTTTGATACTCTGATTATATATATTATTCTGATTCATTTATGATTTATTCTTTCTTTATTGGATCTATGGTTTATCTTCCGCACTTTTGTTATGATTGTTCATGATTATGTTATTGTTTATGTGGGAGGTTGATCACTCGATACCTGATCTTCGGGCTGTGGATCACACTCTCGGGTATGCCAGATAGGGTACCGGCTGGGAGGGCGTGACAGTATCGACCAAAACAAACTCTGCAGAATTTTACAGAATAGTACAGCAACTTTAGGTGCGGACTTGGAGGGCTATACAAGGTCAAATTGCATGGGGTTTTCTCCTACAGTTCACTCAAGAGGTCTAGTTTCAGGGAGTACCTTCGGATTATGCACAGGAGTCCGTTTGCTATTTCAACTGTCTCGCTCTTCATCAGTGCGCAGATTCTTACTTAACACTGGTAATGTGCTCAAGGAAGGAGCAGCATCATCAATGTCCATAAACTGGAATCCCGACATTACGTCATCAACCAGTAGGGCCCATAAGTCCCTCCTACCACCACTTCGAGTCTTTGGACCTACAAACATAACAATGACCGGGTCGGGTCAAGGTTAGGTAAAAGCTGGATTTTACAATTACCCCGGCAGACCCAAGATGCCAGGATGGCTGAGGGGGAGTGACTGATGACCCAAAAGAAGTACGGTGCTATGACTTAAAGCATGTCTGCCAATAGAGACCAGCATACATAGAGTGTAGATGCATACATACATTATATGTTTCATATTGCATTGCATCTTGTTATGATGTGCCGCATGTTATTTATGTTGTTATGAGTTAACTGGCCTTACTGAGTTTCTCTCGAAACTCATTCCTTTCTATACAACGTTTTGTTAGATTATCCTACAGGTACTGACTACTATGAAGGACAGTACGATGAAGTGCAAACCGATGAAGCATACTACACGCAAGCTGTTGGCGACAATCAAGATTACCCTGATGATCCCTCGAGCGATCACATTGTATACTACGATTAGACGTAATGTAGAGATGGAACATCTCTGTTGGACTAACGAAGTCCACTGTTTTGAAGATGTCATCTATAGGATAGAAAACTCTTAAGTTCAGTTGTCTTTCTTGTTTTCTTTAGAAACAGTTGTAATTCTTTTTAGACTTATGCACTACATTTCCACTGTATCTGTGGAGTGAGTTTCTGCCTCACTCTACTTCTTTTGATGTGATTACATCTGGTATCATTTCCGCACTCTGATTATATTGATTATTCATTTCCTGATTTGTATCTTTTTGTTCATAATGTTAAAACCTTGATTATTTTCTATTTATGATTATGTTATTGTATATGTGGGAGGATGATTTCCTCAATACTTGATCTTCGGGGCTGTGGATCACACTCCCAGGTATGCCAGTTAGGGTACCGCTGGGGGGATGTGACAGAGTGGTATCAGAGCCCAAAGTTCAAGGAAATCCTAACCACAGAAAACAGTAACAGAACATTCTTGTTTAATGAAGCATAACTGAATATTTCTGAATAATATACATTAATTATACTTGAACAAATGTCATGTAATACAATAAAAGAAAAGTTCATAACACACAATAATAAAGTGAAACAAAAAGAACTTCATTAACTTTAAGAAAAGTTTACATCTGAAAAGCATAAAGGGAAATCCTAAGTGCAATCTATCTAGGTGATCTCCTCTGATCTCTGAATGCTCTGAAGTCCTCGGCCATCTGAGTAATCTGTGACTCTATCCTATCCTGCCGTGACTCCATCCTCTCGTACATCTGCTCCTGTCTGACTTCCATCTTCTCTAGCATGGAAGCCATCGATCTCATCTGAGCACCTAAATCAGAAGTCTTTGGGACTGAATGTGAAGGGCCTCTTGTCTCGAAGTGTGGTGATCTGGGAATCTCGTGATGCTCAGGAACAGCCTCATGCATCTTTTTATCCTCCGCCTGATGATCAGAATCTAGACCAGCATCACCCTCATCTGCTAGAGCCTCATCCTCATCCTCATCCTCATCTATATCCTCCTCACCATCTGGACCTGGAGACCTCACAATCTGAGTGAGCCTCATCTGTCTGATAGTCCTAGTCCCAATAGCATACCCCAGTGAACCAGTAAGCACCTCAGTGTCCTCCAAACTAACCCTAAAGTGACAGAAGATCAATGTCAGTAGTCTCCCGAAGCAAAGGTTCCTCATACCAGGACTTGCCACCAGATCTATCATGACCTGCTGGATGATGTAGGACAAGTCTATCTAGAAGCCTGTGTAGATGCGGTAGATAACTACGACCTCCATCACAGAAAGCCGGTTGTGATGTCTGGCCTTCGGCATGATGTTTCAGCTGACAATGTGACTGATGATCCTAGCCGAATCTGTCATCTGTCCATTGTCTCGCGGAAGGTAGCACTCGAGTCATCACCAGAGAGTGGCGCATATCTCATGAAGCTCGTATGGCATCAAGAATTTGTCTACCTAGCCTCACCTAGCTCCTACTATCCTGCCTCGACCTCGTCCAGCTCTTTTCATGGTGTGATGTTTGTTGGAAAAGACAAAGGATATTGCATGTTAGTATTGTTTCGAAATTTCAACTAGAAGGGCATTTTCGTAATTTTCATCAAAATTGAAAATTTGGGGAAAATGTAATTTGAACATACTGGCATGTGCGCAATACTTGGAATTGCATGTCTATGAAGTTTATTTGAAGAAAATCGATCAAAATCTCAGTCTAAAGTTGAAAATTCAGCAAGAAGGAATTTGGGGATTTTGGATTTAGGTCAAAATTGGATTTTTGAAAATTTTGAAATTGGTGAAATCAAATTACATGTTCACATTCACAACATCATCTTGAGTTTGTAGCATTTGATTTCGTGCGAAAACTCCAAGCGGTTTGTGAGAAATCGAATTTTTTCTAAAGTTAACGATTTCGGTACGAAAGCTATATGAAAGTGCAAGATTGTGTTTGAACTTGTTCTTTAAGCATGGATATGTGCTAAAAAACTAGTGGAGCATGTTTCTAAGTGTTCCTAAGCATGATTTCTAGCAATAAACACAAGTAAAACATGGTTTTTGGATGATTTGCAAGTATGAGAAGATGAACTTGAGGGAGGAAAGAATGGTTTACCTTGTGTGAAATTGATGAGTGTTGTAGTGTTGTTGTTGAAGCACCAAACTACTTGGAAAACACTTAGGAATGCTTTAGTACCTCTTCCCCAGAGCTCCCTCTCAAGTATGCAAGGTTTGAAGTGTGTTTGGAATGGGTTTTTAGCACTTAAAACCTATTTTTCGCGTGCTGTGAGCTTTGGTCGACTCATTGGTCGACTGGGCACTCAACCAAAGGACCCAGTAGTCCCAAGTGCTGTTGGATTTTGGAAAAAAGTGATTTTTGTTCAATGATTGCATAATTGATGACTAAATGGATGTGTTTAAGCATGATTTAAGATTTTTAATCATTTGGATTTTTGGATTGTGTTGAAACTTCGAAATTTGGTGTTTTTGACATTTCGGTTTTTGTAGAATGGTTACGTTAAGAAGTGGGCGTGGTGAATCCAGTGGTCATGGAAGTGACGAGATACCAATCGGTGGTCATGATCAGCAGACCCACATTGGTGACCAAGGTACTCTTGATGTGCCCGGTGCCCCGAACGTCGGAAGCTTTCGTGATACTGCCAACATTATGGGCAATATGATGCAGCAGTAAGTAGCTTAGTTCAATCAGATGTTGACCGGTTTCATGACTTTGCATAATGAGACTCGTGCCGGTATCAATGGAAATCCTCATCCCGCACTTTTGAATGCAGGTGGATTAGCCGGAACTCCTCATACTCGTTTGATGGATAGTTTTCTGAAGCTGCAAGTTCCCAACTTCACCGGAGTATCCAAGGATATCTTGTTTCCTAACAAGTGGCTATGTGAGTTGGAAAAAGCTTTTCGTCACCTGCAATGTACGGAAGCCCAGAAGATTTTGTTTGCCGAGCGGAAGTTGCAACATGAAGCTGACGCTTGGTGGACCTCCACTCGTCCTATTTTAGAAGCTTTGCATGCTGGTGGATTAACTTGGGAAATTTTCAAGGAAGCTTTCTGTAAGAACTACTTCCCTAAAGCTATGCAAGATGCGAAGGAAGCTGAGTTTATGGCTCTTGTGCAGGGATCTTTGTCGGTGTTGGAATACCAACAGAAGTTCGAGGAGCTTCACTCCTTTGCTCCTGACTCCTTGAAGATTGAGATTGCCAAAGCGAAGAAATTCTTCAAGGGATTGCGACCTGCAATTAGGGCTTATCTCACCATTCAACCTATTGAAAGCTATGCACAGGTGGCGCAGAACGCCAAGAAATTGGAAGAAACTGAGAAAGAGAATGCTAGAGTGCAAAGACCTTAGCAGCCAAGGAATCCAGGATTTGCAGATCATACTGATTGGCGCTTTGTGAGACCTACGCCATACCCTACTCCTGCTTTTTAGCCTAGGAGTGTAGGTCAAAGCTCTGGATTTCGGCAACCAGGCCAGTTTGGTGGGAATCAGCCACCGATGAATGCGAATGCTAGGCCGATGAATGCGAATGCTAGGCCCGTGAATGCTATTCCTAGGCCTTTGGATCAGAAGCCTCCAGTTGCACCTGTTCCTGTTGGACTTAGCAATCTCTGTAAGCAGACTGGTCATTTTGCTAGTGCCTGTCCGAAGAGGCCTGTTCAACAGCCTGCTGTAAAGTGCTCCTGCCCCTCCTTCTGGAAGAGTATTCAGTATTTCTGGTACTGAATAGGATGAGAATCATGAAGTGGTTATAGGTACTTTGATTGTTGCTTCTATTCCTGCTTATGTTTTATTTGATAGGGGTGCTTCTCATTCTTTCATATCATCTACATTCATAAAGAAGATTGATTTAGAACCTAAGAATTTATCTAGTTATTTATTGATTTGTACTCCTACTGGACCTGTTGTAAAACTAGATAAAGGGATAGTTAAGTGTCCTGTTTTGATTGGTGGGAAGAATTTGGAAGCCAATTTAGTACTTCTGGATATGAAGGATTTTGATATCATTTTGGATATTGATTGGTTGACTACCCATAATGCTGTAATTCTCTGTTCTTCAAAGAGGATTCAATTCCGGAATTGTGGAAGTTCAAATTTTGAATTCCAAGGCGAGAAAGGAAGAATTTGTAAGAAGACATTATCTGCACTGATGCAAGTCTATGCATTAGATGAAGGTTTGCCATCTGAAGGAAAGGTTAAGGAAGGAAGGAAAGAAAGTAGAAGAAGTTAGCATTATATGTGATTTCGTTGATATCTTTCCTCAAGGATCTGTCAAGTGTGCCACCTTATAGACAAGTGGAATTTTCAATTGATCTAATTCATGGTGCTTCCCCGGTATCTAAGGCTCCATATAGAATGGCTCCTATTGAGTTGGTTGAGTTGCCAAAGCAGTTGAAAGAACTCTTGGATAGAAGTTTCATTCAACCTAGTGTTTCGCCTTAGGGAGCCCCGGTCTTGTTTGTTAAGAAGAAAGATGGTAGTATGCGTCTGTGCATTGATTACCGTGAGTTGAACAAGCTGACCATAAAGAATAGATACCCACTGCCCCGAATTGATGATCTCTTTGATCAGTTGAAGGGTGCAGCAATGTTCTCGAAGATTGATTTAAGGTCTGGATATCACCAGTTGAAAGTGAAGTCAAGTGATATTTTCAAGACGGCTTTTAGAACAAGGTACGGTCATTTTGAATTTCGAGTCATGCCTTTCGGTTTAACTAATGCTCCTGCTGTGTTCATGGACCTCATGAACCAAGTATTTCATGATGTACTTGATAAATTTGTGATAGTTTTCATCAATGACATTTTGATTTACTCAAAGAATGAAGAAGAGCATGCAAGGCATTTAGATTTCACCTTGCAAAGACTTCGAGAAAAGAAGCTTTACGCTAAGTTTAGCAAGTGTGATTTTTGGCTCAAGAGTGTAGTATTCCTCGGCCATGTGGTTTCTGCTGAAGGTATTCGTGTTGATCCCGAAAAGGTACAAGCAGTTGCTAATTGGGAAAGACCGAAGACTGTAACAGAAATAAGAAGTTTTCTTGGTTTGGCAGGATACTACAGAAGGTTTATTGAGAATTTTTCTAGGTTGACTGCTCCTATGACAAAGCTGACTATAAAGGAAGAGAAGTTTGTTTGGTCTGACGCATGTGAGAAGAATTTTCAAGAATTGCAGGATAGATTGACAAGTGCCCCGGTTTTAACTATACCTGATAATTCTGGTGGTTTGACAGTCTATACTGATGCGTGATAAGCATGCATTTACCATTATTTATTTGATTTAATTCCCGATACTTATTAAATTAAAGAGAGCTAATTGAGTATTTTTGTGTATTTTTCAGGAATAAGGTGATTTTGGATATTAGAGATAATAAGGAGTAAAGTTGGCAAATATATTAGATATTGGTGGATTGTAAATCATGGCATTCAATCTTGCTGCCCAAGAAATCATGAAAAGTGAGATCTTAGCCAAATTGGAAACAGGTGGAGGTCTAAGGAACAAAATTGGTAATAAATCAGAAAATCGGGTAAACAAACCTACTTTCAGTATTTTTGGCATATCTCTCTCGTATGAGCTTGGATTGCAGTAATTAAAGATTCTATGTAACGATATTGAAAATATATACAACTTTCTAATTTTGAGTTTTTCCAAAATCCGAACTAATAAAGGTCAAATCGACGGGTAAAGAGAGGGGATTCATTGTGTGCGGGAGACATAAAAGAGAAGCCAACCATAGAGAAGAGGGAGACGACAAATGCGGATCTCATCTCTCATTGCTGAAGAAGAAGACCACAACTATCTCTCTCTCTCTCTCCATATGTTTCATCTTTATTTTTCTTATGAACTTTGTGATAATGAGTAGCTAGTTCCTTTTCTTTGGGATATAGATGAACCATGCTTATTTCATTGATTTGATTGTTCTATATCTTATAGTTGATTGTGTTTGAGTTTGGCCAAAGATGTTCTATAGCTCAGCGAACTAAGCGTGCCAAGCTTCGGCGAAGGACGATAGTCTTGCGAAGATAGGGCATACCAAGGAAGACCATCCCTAATTTGCTTTGAACTGTAGAGTTATATCGATTAGGGAAAAGCATTGGGGATTCGAAATCCCAACGATCTTCACATATTCATAGTTTAAGTTTTTGCATTAATTAATAGATGTAGTTTAAATTTAGTTTGTTAAATTCAATCTTAGTAACTTAGCTTTTTAGTTCCCCATAGTTCGACCCCGTACTTTCTGCTTGCTAGATTAGTATAGGATTTTATTTTTGATTGGTTAGCGACACGATCAAATTTTGGCGCCGTTGCCGGGGAACCAAAGCACGGTTGCTAGGATTGATTTTTGTCAATTAGGCATAATTTTTAGAGTAATTTTAGTGTTTTTAATTTTTAATTTTTCTTTGCTTATTTAACGAATCTCTTTTACTTTTGTTTTGTAGGTAACTGCAAGAGTAGCGATTCGATAATTAGTTTAGGTTGTTATCTTTTCTTTCTTAGATATAATTGTATTTAGGACTTTTCAATTGTAATATTTGCATTAGATTGAGTTGTTTAGGTTAATTTTTTAAAATCCCCATCCCTCAAATCCCACATGTGTAACTTTTGTTCGAAAGATCACGTGGATTGCGCTTTAGGTACGTCCGAAACTCTCCCTTTTGCTATAGTTATTTTCTTTGAATTTCACTTATTTAGCTTCTTTTTTTCTTCTTCTGTGTGTATGCATGGTCGTCAGTCCCTAAACCCTGAGTTGACTCCACTTGACTTAGAGTTAGAAGAGACTTTGGCCAACCTTAGCAGGCAAAGAACCATGGCAAACTATGAGCCTCCAATAAGGCCCTTGAGTGAGCATTTCATTCCTACGATATATACTCCGGTTTCTTGTATTAAGTTGCTTGACATAGAGGCGGCTCAATATGAGATCAAATCTAGTATGATTCAAATGCTACCATCTTTTTATGGACTTGCCAATGAAGAGCCTTATAAGCACTTAGATGAGTTTTTAGAGGTGTCATCCACGGTTAAAATTCAAAACCTCTCAGTTGATGCTTTAAGGTTGCTTCTTTTCCCATCCTCCCTTAAAGATAAAGCTAAGCATTGGCTTAATTTTTTGGACAATGTTAAAATTTCCACTTGGGTAGAAATGCAACAGGAGTTCCTTAAAAAGTTCTTCCCCATTGGCCGTACCAATAGCATTAGGAGAGCTATAACGAGTTTCTCCCAACAAGAAAGAGAACAATTTCATGAGGCTTGGGAAAGACTAAAAGAATTACTTAGAAAGTGCCCCCACCATGCTATTCCTAAATGGCAATTGGTTCAATGCTTTTATGATGGCCTTAGAGACCGACATAGGCAAATGGTTGATTCTTCTTGTGGTGGGACTTTCATGCACAAGAATGAGAATGAAGCATGGGAACTTTTTGAGACCCTTAGTGAAAACTCCCAACAGCATGCTTCAGTAACTAGGACTGAGATTCCATCCATTGGGAAACCAAAGAGGAGCGGTCTCTATGAGATCAATCCTACCATTGAGATGAGCACTAAGGTTGACTTGCTATCAAAGAAATTGGATTATCTCTTGTCATTAGGACAACAAACCCCATCTCCACTTCCTATAAGTTTCTCTCCACCTAATCAGATTTAAGCATGTGCTTTATGTTCTAGCCTATCCAATCATGTCACTGATTGTTGTTTGGCTACACAATACCCTGATTTTGTTAAGGAGCATGCACATTTGGCCCAAGGAGTCTCTAAATTGGGCAATGATCCATATTCCAATACCTACAACCTAGGATGGCGAAACCACCCCAATTTTTCATGGCGAAACTCAATGCCCAATCCCTCTAATCAAATACCTTATAGGTCACCTCCATTTAATATGCACCAAAATGCCTATAGGAATGAGCAACCATCATCTCCACAACCCTCACATAATTCATCATTTAAGGATAAGGTACTAAAAGCACTTAGTGGATTAGAGCAAAACACTCAATTGTTGCATTCCCATTCTCAGTCCATTAAGAAATTGGAAACCCAACTTGGTCAACTAGCTGATGCCATCAGTAGGAGGGAGGTTGGTCAGTTACCTAGTCAACCAATAGGTAACCCTAATCATCAAATTAGGTATAGGAAAGAACAAGTCCAAGCAATCCCTGTTGTGACACGCAGTGGGAAGGAATATTATGCACCTTTGCCTACTCCTAAGCCATTGCCCATTGATCTTGAGAGTCGAGATGAGGTTGATTTGATCCATGAGACTGGCGATGATGCACACAAGCCTAGTAAAGAAACACCACCTATGAGTATTCCCCATCAATTTCCTTGTAAGGGGTTGCACATTCCGATTGTAGAGGGTCCTACTCCTAAATCTTATACTCCCAAAGCCCCCTTCCTTGAAGCTCTTGAGTCCTCAATTCCAGATTCTAGAAAGAATGAATCATTAAGCCCAAATAGGGGTGAAGAGTGCTTTGCAATTAACTTTATTGATGAGGTAGTGGTTGATTATATTCCAAACATGCTTATTGATGATCCCCTACAACATTACTTGCCATTTGGGGAATCTAACCTAAATATTGAGGAAGTCAACATATTGTTGGGCTCTTCCACTTCTTTGGAGCAGTCACTATTCACATTTAGATTTGAGCTTCCACCTCCATTGGTTGCATCTCACTGAGTCTGGCTGAAGACACTAAACTTAGCGCTTTATGGGAGGCAACCCATTTGTATAGATGTTATTTCTTGTTCTTTTTCTTCTCTTTTCTTTGTTTGTTGTTAGGTTTTATTTGTTGCGTGCTCTATCATGATTTCAAACATCGGGTACACTCTTTCCTCTATTTGCTTCTATCATGTTTTTTTTTTAATATATCTTGCATGCACTGAGGTCATTGCATAATTTAAGTGTGGGGGGTGTCAACTCGAGTAAGACTTGTTGAAAGTTGGTAGAGCATTGTCACAAAGATAAACAGTGCCCAATTTTTTCTAGCTTTGGTAAGATAAATGTTTTAATTCCTTGCTTATATACAAAATGAGAGTTTAAGTGTTTTAGAAATCCCATCTGATGTAATGAACACCCTCTTGAGAGAATAGTAATGGGTTTTACTTTTTGAGACTGAGGTTGAATCGGAAAATAGGAACTCCAGGTAGTCCAAAAGGTTTGACCATCTAGTTGTCTTGCATTGCCTTGTGCTTATGGTGACAAGTTGAGACTGATTTTAGACTATTTAAATGTGAAGTGAATTGAAGTATAATGTGAAAAAAAAAATGCTGAAGTTTAAAGGTTAGACCTCCTTCTTAGTAACCGGGTCTCGGTGTCACCAACATCGTGCCTCGCGTCAAACAGTTGGGGTGTCTTTGGTCCAATCTTGGCCTATAGCCTAGTTGGCTTGAGTAAGTAAGTTCGAGGGGTATTCTACACATAGTCCCTTAAGGCCATCTGGCTTGAGCTCGGCTGACCCAACACTCGTTACATAGGCCATCTAGAAAACTTAAGAGGCAAGACATTGCACGGACTAGAACTGTGACCATTAAAGAAAGAAGTGAATTAATGTGCTTATAAAGGTGAAATGTCTAAGAAGGTCAATATTGCTTAGATCTTGAGTTCTTGGTATTATTTGGTACCTAGTTAGTCTTATCTGAGGGTGAACTGGTAGACTGAAGATAAGAGGAGACCTCTCGATTGAATTGTTTGCCTAGAGCTAGACTCAAGAGAGGGTGTAAAGAGCTTAAGTGTGGGGGTGCCTATATTCCCTTCAATCTTTAATGGAGTGTCTTTGTCTTGGAATCTGTCTTTTTACTCTTACTATTGCCAGAATAATTAGAAGAGCACTTAAGAATTTTGTGTGTATATTCTCTGCAAACACTCACGAGACACAACTCGTCCACTAGGGTAACCTAGGGGTTTAAAGGCTTGTTGCACATGCTAAGTGCAACCGTGATTCCTACGAAAGTGAGTTAGGTTTTTCTTTCTTTATTTTCCATATTACTTTTATTGTTTTATTTTGCTCGAGGACTAGCAAACACTCAAGTGTGAGGGTATTTGATAAGCATGCATTTACCATTATTTATTTGATTTAATTCCCCATACTTATTTAATTAAAGAGAGCTAATTGAGTATTTTTGTGTATTTTTCAGGAATAAGGTGATTTTGGATATTAGAGATAATATGGAGTAAAGTTGGCAAATATATTAGATATTAATGGATTGTAAATCATGGCATTCAATCTTTCTGCCCAAGAAATCATGAAAAGTAAGATCTTAGCCAAATTGGAAACAGGTGGAGGTCTAAGGAACAAAATTGGTAATAAATCAGAAAATCGGGTAAACAAACCTACCTTCAGTATTTTGGGCATATATCTCTCGTATAAGCTTGGATTGTAGTGATTGAAGATGCTATGTAATGATATTGAAAATATATACAACTTTCTAGTTTTGAGTTTTTCCAAAATCCGAACTAATAAAGGTCAAATCGACGGGTAAAGAGAGGGGATTCATTGTGTGCGGGAGACATAAAAGAGAAGCCAACCATAGAGAAGAGGGAGACGGCGAATGCGGATCTCATCTCTCATTGCTGAAGAAGAAGACCACAACTATCTCTCTCTCTCTCTCTCTCTCTCTCTCTCTCTCTCTCTCTCTCCATATGTTTCATCTTTATTTTTCTTATGAACTTTGTGATAATGAGTAGCTAGTTCCTTTTCTTTGGGATATAGATGAACCATGCTTATTTCATTGATTTGATTGTTCTATATCTTATAGTTGATTATGTTTGAGTTTGGCCAAAGATGTTCTATAGCTCAACGAACTAAGTGTGCCAAGCTTCAGCGAAGGACGATAGTCTTGCGAAGATAGGGCATACCTAGGAAGACCATCCCTAATTTGCTTTGAACTGTAGAGTTATATCGATTAGGGAAAAGCATTGGGGATTCGAAATCCCAAAGATCTTCACATATTCATAGTTTAAGTTTTTGCATTAATTAATAGATTTAGTTTAAATTTAGTTTTGTTAAATTCAATCTTAGTAACTTAGCCTTCTAGTTCCCCATAGTCCGACCTCGTACTTTCTGCTTGCTAGATTAGTATAGGATTTTATTTTTGATTGGTTAGCGACACGATCAATGCGTCGAAGATTGGTTTAGGTTGCGTGTTGATGCAACATGGTAAGGTCGTAGCCTATGCTTCTCGGCAATTGAAGGATTATGAGTGGAATTACCCCACTCATGATTTAGAGCTTGCCGTTGTTGTCTTCGCTTTGAAGATTTGGAGACATTACCTCTATGGTGAGAAGATTGCTATTTTCACAGATCATAAAAGTTTGAAGTACTTCTTTACCCAAAAAGAGTTAAATATGAGACAAAGAAGATGGTTGGAATTGGTCTCTGATTATGACTATGACATTCAGTATCACCCTGGTAAGGCAAATGTGGTTGCTAACGCTCTTAGCAGGAAAAGTCAGAAGAAAGTATTGGACTTGAATGCTCTGAGTCAACCTTTGTTGTCTTCGATTTCGAATTTTGGTTTGGAAGTTGTCCCTGAAGTTTTGGAAGTTGTTTTGTCTGGTATGACGGCAAGATCCACCCTTAGAGACAGAATTGTTGCTCTGCAAGGTTCTGATCAGGATTTTAAGGAAAAGATTGAGAAGATTTCTTTGAATCCTGATTCAGACCCTGACTTTGGTATATCTATGGATGGTGCCTAATTGTTAGAGGTAGACTTTGTGTGCCAGCTGATGAAGGAATCAAGAAAGAGATTTTGAAGGAAGCACACTAGTCGATCTTTACAATACACCCTGGAAGCACCAAGATGTATAAAGACTTAAGAGAACATTTTTGGTTGATTGGTTTGAAGGCCGATGTTGAAGATTTTGTTGCCAAGTGTGAGACTTGCTAGCGTGTGAAAGCCGTTCATCGACCTCCATCTGGATTACTTCAGCCTCTTCCTATTCTTAGTTGGAAGTGGGAAGATATCTCTATGGACTTCGTGACTAGCTTGCCTCGGACAGGTAAAGGTAATGACACTGTATGGGTAATCGTTGATAGGCTGATCAAATCAGCCAATTTCATTCCTATGGAGATCACTCATACTTCGGCTATATGTGGATAATGTAGTTCCTCTGCACGGTGTGCCTGTAAGTATTGTGTCTGATCGTGATCCTAGGTTCACCTCAAGGTTTTGGAACAATTTGCAAAAAGCCTTGGGAACCCAATTGAACTTGAGTACAACTCATCATCCACAGTCTGATGGACAATCTGAGCGGACAATTCAAATTTTGGAAGATATGCTTAGATCTTGTGTAGTGGATATTGGTGGAAATTGGGATGAACACTTAGCTTTGGTTGAGTTTTCCTATAACAACAGTTATCAAGCAACTATAGGCATGGCTCCGTTCAAGGCTTTGTATGGTAACACCTGTAGGACACCCTTGTACTGGACTAAGACCGGTGAGAGAAAAGTCTTAGGCTCGGAGATGATTGAAGCTACAAGTGCAATGGTCGATATGATTAGAGAAAGGATTAAGTCTGCTCAGTCAAGATAGAAATCCTATGCTGATAAGAGAAGGACTGATTTGGAATTTCAAATTGGAGAGAAGGTTTTCTTGAAGGTTTCACCTATGAAGGGTGTGATGAGATTCAATGTCAAAGGAAAGCTTAGCCCTCGGTACATTGGACCTTTTGAGATTTTGGAAAAGGTTGGACCTGTTGCTTATCGATTGGCATTACCTCCATCTATTGCTACTGTGCACAATGTGTTTCATGTTTTGATGCTTCAGAAATACATTCCGGAACACATATTACAGCAAGCGCCTGAAGGACTTAGTGTTGATTTTACCTATGATGAAGAGCTAGCTGGAATTTTGGATAAGAAGGATAAGCAATTGTGGAAAAGCACCATTCCTTTGGTAAAGATTCGTTGGAAGACCCATACCCCTAAAGAAGCTTCTTGGGAGAAGGAAGAAGATATGAAGAAGATGTTTCCCCACCTTTTTGGAAATCCAGGTATGCTCTCAATTTCGAGGATGAAATTTCTTTTAAGGAGGGGGGAATGTGAAATCCAGCCCTAACCTAACCTTGACCTTGACCCGAAAACCCGGTTGTTTTTAGGTCCGAAGACCCGGAGTAAAGGAAGAATCCATCTGTGGGTCATCTCAGTAGAAGACATGGTGTTTTACTCTGAACCCATGGATATTGATGGTGGAGTTCAAATCTTGGAAGTCTGTACTGATCTGGAAAGGAAGCTGCATCTGTCTGAAGATGAGATTAGTTGAAGGACTTGGAGTACTATCTAACTTGGTTTGAAGGCATTTCTATACACTAGGTATGTCACTTGATATGTGTGCAAAAGCCCTTGAGGTTTAGAGCCCATTTGATCCTTCAATTCCCAGTTTGTTCCTTACTGTCTACCTTGGTCGACTGGGCCAGTCGACCAAGCACTCGACCAAAGGTTTGCCAAATCCGAGAAAATGAAATTTTAGGGTTTTTCACTTTTATTTAAACCCTACTTCGTGTTTCTTAGTTACGGCAGCCTCCTAAACACTTTTTGAACGTGAGAAGACCTCTCCGAAACTCTCTTTGGTGATTCGAACAATTCCTCTACAGATCTGAAGCTTCTCATCTTTGATCTGCCAATTCAAGGTTAGTAATCACTTCGACGTTACGAATTTCTTTTCATTAATATTGTTCTTGATTGATATTAGGAAGAAGATGCTGCATTCTTGCAACCATCCCTTCGTGTTCCCCTTCGAATTTCGGATCAATCCGACTTCAAACGAAGATGTTATGACCAAATCAGTTTCTGCAATTCCGTACTGACTCGGTTGGTCGACTAGGTCAGTAGACCAAGCACTCGACCAAAGGAGGCAGTAGCTTCATTTTTCGTTTGGTTTGATTCGTGTGCTCTCTGATGTTTTAGGTATCTTTCCTAATGTTGTATCTATGCTTGTTAGGAGTTTATTTGCTAAGTTTGGAGTTGCTCTCTTTGATCTTTGGTTTATCTTCGGCGATAATCAAGGTAAGGAAAGTTATTTCATAATAACATAGATCGCATACTCTCTAGTTTCTACTTTAAGAAACTCTTAGTTTACTTACTATTCTTATATTTTATACTTCTGATGTACTACTGTAACTACAGTAGCACTTCACTTATGTTTTCTTTTTCATTATTCAAGCTTATATGAATTGCTTATTACTATGTTGTTTAAGGATTAGATCATGACTTTATATTCTCTTTTATATGATGAATTGTTGATTGTGTATGACATGACTGATCAGAGAATGTGTTTGATTAGGTATGGTTTGGGATTGGGGAGTGTCCTTTTGACACTTCTGTCCTTGGACATTGGAGGGAATAGTATGGGATGTTCTCCGATGATGCCCATTGACGCTTTCCCGAATCATTGGGTGTCATACCTAGGACTGTCTAGCAATGTTTGGCTAGGATGTCCCCATCATATCAGACCCAAATCGGAAGGGTAATGAGACCGAACGACCCGTGGTAGCAATGTGATCCACGGGCGCTCAAGACCGGTAACTAACCCGTGAGAGGACGAGAATCATATTGTGGGGGCCATTTATTGGAGGGTTGCATATGGATAGACTTGGGCTCATGGGCGCTCAAGATCGGTAACCAACCCGTGAGAGGACATGAGAGCTTCCCGTTTACCATATGTGGATAACCAATAGGGTTGATGAGTCTGTAGTCAGGGATTATTAGGACTCTCGTGCGAAGGATACCGGAAAGGATCGTCAGGGACGAGGAATGAACATATCTGGAACTGAGTTGATGTGACTGAGTAGATGACTTGCATTGGGCTAGGCTTAACCTTGACATGCGCCAGTACTTAGACCAATGGTGATGTGAGAGAGTGGTGACCTAAACCCCAACCATGGTTTGATGAGGACTTTACCTAATTACCTCGGCAGACCCAAGATGCCAGGATGGTTGAGGGGGAGTGACTGATGACCCAAAAGAAGTACGGTGCTATGACTTAAAGCATGTCTGCCAATAGAGACCAGCATACATAGAGTTTAGATGCATACATACATTATATGTTTCATACTGCATTGCATCTTGTTATAATGTGCCGCATGTTATTTATGTTGTTATGAGTTAACTTGCCTTACTGAGTTTCTTTCGAAACTCATTCCTTTCTGTACAATGTTTTGTTAGATTATCGTACAGGTACAGACTACTATGAAGGACAGTACAATGAAGTGCAAACCGATGAAGTGTACTACACGGAAGGTGTTGGCGACAATCAAGATCCCTGATGATCCCTCGAGCAATCACATTGCGTACTACGATTAGACGTAATGTAGAGATGGAACATCTCTGTTGGACTGACGAGTCCAGTATTTTTAAGATGTCATCGGTACGATAGAAAACTCTTAAGTTGAGTTGTCTTTCTTGTTTTCTTTAGAAATAGTTCTAATTCTTAATAGACTTATGCACTACATTTCCACTGTATCTGTGGAGTGAGTTTCTGCCTCACTCTACTTCTTTTGATGTGATTACATCTGGTATCATTTCCGCACTCTGATTATATTGATTATTCATTTCCTGATTTGAATCTTTTGTTTATAATGTTAAAACCTTGATTATTTTCTGTTTATGATTATGTTATTGTATATGTGGGAGGATGATTTCCTCGATACGTCATCTTTGGGGCTGTGGATCACACTCTCAGGTATGCCAGTTAAGGTACCGGCTGGGGGGATGTGACATCCTTGGCATTGGTGAAGAAGATTCCACCCAAATGAGGTATATAGTGTGCTATGTATATGTTTATCACTAGCATATGATCCTAATCAAATTCCTATAAGTTCCCCTAGCTAATTCATGCCTTTCCAATGCAAATGCAATTACTTTCAATCCATGCTATGATTCTTGTCTATTGAACTTAGTAGCTCAATTTGGGGCTTTCTATTTAGACCATTAGATTATGTTAATTCTTTGATTAGTAGTGTTCTCATACTATTCTTAAGCATCCCTCCAAGTTCCGGATCGATCCGAGCCCGGGAAGACCAATTTCGGACCAAAATCCCCAAAATCCAATGTGCAGCCCCGAGACTGTCTTGGTCGATGCCATCGACCAAGAGCATCGACCAAACTTGCTGCTGACTGCAACTTCAATCGATTTTGACCCGTTCGACCTCCGATCATCCCGATTTCTTCTCTAATCTCTTATTTATGTTTGTTTAGGGTCTTAACACTATTATTGGATCATTCCTTTGTGACTCTGAATCGTCATCAACTCAACTTAAGGTAAGGACGATTATCGCCATAAATACATAGGCTATGTACTTATGTCTTGATGCTCATAACTTAGTGAACATAGCCTCTTAATTGCTTTTGAATATCATAGGACTGCTATACATGCTTTAGAACAGTAGTATTGTGATTTCATATTCTCTTGTGATAATGACTTATCATTCTTGTTACTTGTATATATGATGGATCATTTTGATGTTATGATTTAACTTCTATCATGATGATGTATCAAATGTATGCGATATGATGGACTTGAGTATGTGATTGCTTAGGTATAACTTGGGATTGGGGAGTGTCCTATTGATGCTTTTGTCCTTGGGCATCGGAGGGAATAGTATGGGATATTCTCCGAAGGTGCCTATCGATACTTTTCCAAGTTATTGGATGACTTACATAGGATTGTCTAGTTGTGTGGCTAGATGTCCTTGTCGTGTTAGACCCGAATCGGAAGGGTATTGAGACTGAACGACCCGTGGTAGTGTATGGTTTGATGGGCGCTCAAGACCGGTAACCAACCCGGGAGAGGACATAAATCATGCTACGGATACCCGAAAGGGGCCATTTATTGGTAGGGTTGCAAATAGCTAGACTTGGGCTCACGAGCGCTCGAAGATCGGTGAGTCATATCCGTGAGAGATTCCCGTCTACTATTTGTGGATGACCAATAGGGTTAATGAGTCCGGTGGTAATATCGGTGACTCTAGTGTGAAGGATACCGGAAAGGATCCCGGGATGGGAGGAATGGAAGTATCCGGATCTGACTTCATACGACTGAGTAGATGACTTGCATTGGCTAGGCTTTACCTTGACATGCGCCAATACTTAGACCAAATGGTGATGTGAGAGAGCGATGATCAAAACCCCAACCATGGATATTGTCCGAGAGGGATGCAGGAACCCAATTCCCCCGGTATTGAGTGACTGAGACTTACCTAAAGAAGTATAGTGCTATGGCTTAAAGCATGTCTACCATAGAGACTAGCATTCATAGAGTTAGAATCATACTTGCATCATGTGTTTCATATCATATTGCAACATGTTATGATTTGTATTTATATGGTTATGAATTATGGAATAACTGCCTTGTTGAGTTCTTTTGAACTCATTCCTTTTGTGCAAATGTTGTTAGATTTTCCCGCAGGTGTTGAAGACTTTGATGACACACCCTACGAGATGGACTATGATCCCACATACTACCCTCCGAGTGGTAGCTATGGTGAAGATCAGGGTTATGGTGCCGAGGAGGATTACACTACGTACCAGGGTTAGCCCCGCTGTAGTGAGGGAGCGGCCGTGCTAGGCATTCTTCGTCCACAGTTCTGAAGAAATAATCATTAAGATAGAAGAAACCCTTGCTTAGTGCCCCATTTCCCTGGATTTTTGTTAAACATTTGGGATATGTAATTAACTTTCTTTGAGTTACTCTTTAGACATGGGACACTCTCTCAATGTCAGTGGAAAAGTAGTGAAATCAAGTTAAGTTAGTGACTTTCACTCATTTTCTCATTCTTTTGATTATACTTATACACTTGGTATCATTTATTTCCGCACTCTGATTATCTGTTCATATCTTATTCATGATATCTGTTATTTATTGGTTTTACCTTGATTATCATTGTTCATGATTGTATTATCTCGTATGTGGGAGGCACGGTCCCTCGATGCTTGATTCTTGGACAGTGGATCACATTCCCGGGTATGCCAAATAGGGTACCAGCTTGGTGGATGTGACATAAACCCCAGCCAAGGTTGTACGAGAAAGTTTCATTATCCATTGCCAACCTGGGAACCCAAGATGCTGGGAAGGTTGAGTGAGAGTGATTTGAGACCCTACCCATGGGAGTATGGTGCTATGACTTAAAGCATGTCTTCCAATAGAGCCCAGGATACATAGAGTTATAGAGACCAGCATACATAGAGTTAGAAGCATATCTGCATTGTTTGCTTCATATCATTGTGCATTTTGTATGGTTTCCTATCATGTGTTATTATGTTATTATGGATTGAAATGCCTTGCTGAGTTCTTTTGAACTCACTCCTTTTTGCAACATCTTTTATTAGATTTTCCTGCAGGTACTACAACTGTTGATTATGATGGTCAGTACTATGAAGACCAAGTTGATGATTCTTATGGTACTCAAGGTACTGGCTACGGTGACTACATAGGTGAAGACTACCAGTACGAGACTGATAATTATCAGGAGTAGTTCACCTCTTGCACCTGTGTGCCAGTGATGGGACATTGTCTCATCTCTTTTTTTTTATCTTATTAGCTTCGTTGAGACCTTAGTTGTTTGTTCCCTTTTTATTTTGGGAACCGGTTGTAATCTATCTTTTTGATCTATTTTTCTGCTGCTATTGTGGATTGAGTTTCCACCTCACTCTACATTTTGATTTATTCTATTGGTATCATTTTTCTGCACTCTGATGTTCTTTTGTGATCCTTCTGTGATCTTTTCTTGATTTTTATTATTAAATTACTTAAAACAATGATTTGTTCTTGCTTTTGATTATGTTATTGTGCTAAGTGGATATGATCATTCCTAAACTTGATCTTCGGGGCTGTGGATCACACACTCGGGTATCCCAGATAGGGTACCGGCTGGGTGGATGTGACACAAATTATGACAAAAACCAGAGAACCCGATGATATTATGCCCGTTGTTTGGGCTCAGGTTGGACGGGCTGATAGAAAAGTGATTTAAAATATCAACAAAAAGTTCATGCATGGGAAGATGCAGCCCCCCGATGAAGGCATCACAGGTAAAGGGGTAAAAGCGGAGTCACTTGGGAGGATAACCTCATAGCCATCGGGAATAGAAAAAGAAGACAAAAATCTGCCCAGATCAATAGAAGAAAGAGAGCAGGGGTAGAGCTTCGGTCCTGATGTACTTTGGACAAAATCAACATGCCAAGGGGTTCGGGGCTAAGATTGGGCCAATGCCAAGGCTCTGGCATCCAACTTCTTCCTATCTGTCTTTCGAGGAATGGTGTGAAATCCCACCTAACCCTAACCTTGCTGCTATGCCAAATGCATACATTTTATATGCATTGTTTGATTTATTCTGTGTCGTATGAGTTGCCTAGTTTCGTTTGGTAGAAGTTTGCCCCCGAAGCTGATCTATTCTCTCTACCATTTCTTTTAGTGCCTTCTAATTCCCTTTGATGGGAGGGTGATCTTAAGTCATTCCCATGACTGATCCTTTTATCCCTGTTGTTCTAGAGTGGATCTCCATACACTCTATAACCTTGTGAATTCTCCACATCATGATTTTGAAGAGAAATCAAGTGTGATCTTCATGATTTGTTAAACTCCTAATTGTTTATGATTTCGAAGCATGTAGTTTTACTCCTTTTTTTTCCTACAAAAGACTTATTGTTATTTGTTTCCCGTAAATTTTGGGAGAAGGAAATCAAGATAAAAGTGAAGTATCTCCATCTCTTTAGAAGCCATGTACTCTCCCAATTTCGAGGACAGAACTATTTTAAGGGGGGAGAATGTGAAATCCAGCCCAAACCTAACCAGGACACCCTATCTGTTTTTGGTGAAGAAGGGCTTGTTTGACCTTGAAGTTGGAGCTTAAGTACAGTGTTGTTACCCTTGGAAAGTCCTAAGAAGTCAAGTCAGACCTCAGCCTTAGTGTAGATCCTAAGACCCAAAATGAAGGAAGAAGTCTTTGTGGGCCATCTCAGTAGAAGACATGGTGTTTGACCCAAAACCCATGGATATTGATGATGGTGCTTCCTTATTGAAACCTTACTTGATTTGGAGTTGAACTAAAGAAGAACTTGGTTGATGGGCCTAAAGCCTAGTTGGACCTGGTTTGAAGACATCCCTCCATACTAGGTAAGTAGTATGATGTGTTGAAAGAAGCCCATCCAAAGATATTGAAGTTAGGCCCATTAAATCCCTATTTTTGAGCAAGTTGTGCAAGCAGGGGCAATTTGGTAAAATTCTATTTTTAGGGTTTTTAAAGCTTTATTTATTGGAAGTTCATAGTAAACAATCCCACTATGTTTCTAAGACTTTAGAGAACATGGGAAGGACCTTAGAACCTCATCTTCAACAACCAATCAACCAACAAGGGTAGTTTGGTGAAATCCTTGCAATTTAGGGACTTCTTATGCTATTTAAAGGGGGGATGTCACATCCTCCCAGCCGGTACCCTATCTGGCATACCCGAGAGTGTGATCCATAGCCCGAAGATCAGGTATCGAGTAATCAACCTCCCACATAAACAATAACATAATCATGAACAATAATAATAAAAGTGCGGAAGATAAACCGTAGATCCAAATAAGGAAAGAATGAATCATATATAAATCAGAGTACTAGATAAAATCAGATAAGTAAAGTGAGGCGAAATCCCACTCTACAACCAGCGGAAAAGTAGTTCTAAAAGAGAATAAGCAAGACAAAATCTAATCCCAGTAGCAGGTACAATAGGTAACTAAATTGTTCTCAACTTTATAGACAACATCCCTATAAGTATAAATCTCAAAAACACAAGTCAAGAGTCGACCGAAAGCCAAGTTCCTATCCCCAGGAAACGCAACCCTATCAATCATAACATTCTGCATGATGTATGCTAAATCGATCTGCACTCCAGTATACATGCTATAGATAACCAGTGCCTCCATCGCCGACACCTTGCTATGGTGCCCTGCCTTCGAAAGGATGTTTCGCCCGATGATGCGAGCGATAACCCAAGCTGAAGGACGCATCGCGGTACCACACCGGGGTATATAGCAGTTAATGTCATCCCATAGAGTCATGCAAACCTCGTATACCTCGTAGGGAAGAAGAACCTCAATGATGTCTGTACCGGCAGGAATCCACCAACGGGAATCTCGTACAATCGGGACATCTAAGATGCGAGCCAATGTCCTAGTAGTGAAATTAATCTCCCTGCCTCCGACCATAGAATCCATGACAATCCTAGAACCATCCCGTGGATCATCCTCTATACGGTAAGTCAGGTTACTATAGAAGTACCTAACAAGAACTGGATAGACTGGTTGTGCGGTGGTGTATAAGTGAAGCCAATCCATAGCCTTCAATCTCTCTCGAATGTGAAACACCTCTAAATCATCCACATCAACCAACCGCCCATGCTCGATTGGAATATCATGGAAATAGTGCTCATATAAAAACTCAGCCTTAGGAGTAGTAAAATGCTCCTCGTCCGTAACCTCTGATCGGGGAACAAGTCCTCGACCTCTATCCACCCTTCGCCCTCCTCTAGGCATAGTGAATCTATTGAAACAGAGAAAGAAACTCATTTGGATTAGTCCCAGTGTATGATTGTTAGATGAAGGGCATTTTTGTAAATTTTCAGAAAATTTCGATCTTGGTAAAATTTTGATTCGATTATTCTAACATATGCATAAGACCTGTACAAACATGCTAGAATACTTCATTTGGTGAAAATCCATCTTTTTGGCATATTCAAAGTGAAAATTCAGCAAGTAGGAGAGAGAAAATCCCTCTTTTGCTTTGCATTTGTGATTTTTGAAAAAATTAGAACTTGACCGAATGGGGAGTGGGAACACCTCCCCCATAGTAAATCAGTACTGTAGAAATTTATTTCATGTTAAAATTCATTTTGGTTTGAAAATGAGACAAGTTTTTGTAAAGTTGGGTTTTTTATAACCAAAATTGTCACATCCCCCCAGCCGGTACCCTAACTGGCATACCCGAGGGAGTGATCCACAGCCCAAAAGATCAAGTTTAGGAACGATCAAATCCATTTCGCACAATAACATAATCAAAAGCAAGAACAAATCATAATGTTCAAGTAATTTATAATAAAAGTCAAGAAAGGATCTCAGAAGGATCACTAGAGAATATCAGAGTGCGAAATAACAAGATACCAAATCAAAAGACAACTGTAGAGTATAGCGGAAATATACTCTACAAACACATGCGGAAGGTAGATCGAAATCTAAATAAAGCTCTAAGCTAATACAAGTAAAGTAAAAGATAAGTCTAGAAGAAACAAAAGAAATCTAATCCACATCTTCAGTCAGCTCTTCTTGCTCTTCAGTCTTCATCTTCTTCACCTTGTGCTTCCTCATACATACCGTCAAAGAAATCCGAACCTGTAGAGAAGTCTAACAACAAATTGTACAAAAAAAGGAATGAGTTTCGAAAGAAACTCAGTAAGGCAAGTTAATCCATAACAACATAAATAACATGGAAGCAAACCATAACAAGATGCAATGCAATATGAAACAAGTAATGTATGTATGCATCTAAACTCTATGTATGCTGGTCTCTATGGCAGACATGCTTTAAGTCATAGCACCGTAATTCTTTGGGAAGGTCCGCTCACATCCTCAACCATTTAAGATATCTTGGATTCTCTCACGGATCATTTCACCGGTCTTGAGCAGCCGGTTGGTAATGGGTCCTTCATCCCTCAGGACAAACCATGGCAGGGGGTTAAGTCAACACACTCTCTCACAACCATTTGGCATAAGTACTGGCACATGTTAGGGAAAAGCCTAGCCCAATGCAAGTCATCTGCTCAGTTACATCAACTCAGGTCCAGATACTTCCATTCCTCGCCCCGGGCGATCCTTTCCGGTATCCTTTCCACTAGAGTCACGGATATTACTCACCGGACTCATCAACCCTATTGGTTATCCACATATGGTAAACGGGAAGCTCTCATGTCCCCTCACGGATCATTTCACCGGTTTGAGCGCCCATGAGCCCAAGTCTAGCCATATGCAACCCTCAATAAATGGCCCCCACAATGTGATTCCCGTCCTCTCACGGATCATTTCACTGGTCTTGAGCGCCCGTGAATCCCCATTGCTACCACGGGTTGTTCGGTCTCAATACCCTTCCGAATCGGGTCTGATATAACAGGGGTGTATCCTAGCCAAACACTGCTAGACATCCCTAGGTATGACAACCATTGATTCGGGAAAGCGTCGATGGGCATCTTCGGAGAACATCCCATACTATTCCCTCCGATGTCCAAGGACAGAAGCATCAAAAGGATACTCCCCAATCCCAAACCAAACTTAAGCAAACACATTCTTAGATCAGTCATGACATACACAACAAGTAGTTCATCATATAAAAGAGAATGTAAAAGCAAAATCAGATTAAGTAGTAATAAGTAATTCATATAACATGAATAATGAAAAAGATGATATAAACAAGTGCTACTGTTCCCACAGTAGGAGATCAGAATTAAAATACAATAACAGTAGGTAATCTCATAGTTTCATAAAGTAGAAACCAGAGAACAAGCAATCTATGTAGTTAAGGAATTAACTGTCCATACCTTGATTATCGTCGAAGATAATCCAAAGATCAAAGAGAGAGGCTCCAAACATGGCAAATAAACCCCTAACAAGCATAGATACAATATTAGGAAAGATACCTAAAAGATCAGAGAGCAAACGAATCAAACCAAGCAAAAATTGAAGCTACTGTCTTCATTGGTCGATTGATTGGTCTACTGACCCAGTCGACCAATCGAGTCAGTACGGGATAGTGAAAATTGTTTTGGCCATAACTTCTTCGTTTGAAGTCGGATTGATCCGAAATTCGAAGGGGAACTTCCTAGGATGTATTAGAATCATATAGGAAGATAAAATCATCAAGTCATGGTAAAAATATGGGTTCTTGATTTGACCCAAGGAACTAGGGTTTCAACCTTAATGGCTCTCATGAAAAGGTTATGATCACGGAAAGAGAGGGAATGATTGTTATCAAGAAAATAACAAGAAATCATAGTAAATCTAGTTTAGGTTAATAGAAACATTGCCCATGAGGTTTCCCTCACATGGGAGGTTACCAAAAAGTTTCCAGAAAGATCATACAAGGGTTAGGGTTAAGGTTTCAAGAATCTATTGGCTAGGGTTAAGATCATGATGATGATCATAGATCTCAAAGAATAAAATGAGATCATGGAATAGATGGTTGCAAGGATGCATCATCTTTTTCCTGATCTCAATCAAGAACAAGAATGAAGAAAGAATAATTTAGAAATCCTAATTAGGTTAAACATGGATCATGAAGAAAATATAGTATGATCAAGGATAAAGGATTAAAGATTGATAGGTTACAATTCTAGTAAGGGAAACACATTGATTGGAGGTTAACAAGATCAAACTAAGGGTTCTTGGTTTGATCCAAGAAGTTAGGGTTTCACCCTTTTTTGGCTCCCATGAAAAGGTTGAGAGCACCGGATGAAGGGAAGTAAATTGTTAGTCAAAAATAACAAGAAGAATCATTCAATGATAAAGTTTAGGTTCACATAACTTTTACCCAAGAGGTTACCCTCACATGGGAGGTTACCAAAGGTTCTCTGGATGACCACACAAGGTTAGGGTTTCAAAGGTTTGGGTTTCAAGATTAGGGTTTCAAGAATTCAACTGGATGGGGTTGAGATCATGATGATGATCATAGATCTCAAGAAACAAGATGAGAACATGGAGTGGATGGTTGCAAGAGTGCATCATCTTCTTCCTGATCTCAGCCAAGAACAGATTAAAGAAAGAAAATCAGAGATGGAGAAGAAAGAAAAGAGAGTAGACATACCTTTGATGCGAGAGGAAGAAGATTACTTCAAGTCTTGTGAGAGATCACCAAGGAATGCAAGGGAATTGATTAGATTAGGGTTCTAACTCATTCTAGAGGCTTAGCAGGCATAGGAGGTGGAGTATTCCTGAGATTAGACTTAAATAGAAGAGACAAGACCAAATTGGTAAATTCAGACACCATTGGTCGATTGATTGGTCTGTTGGTCCAATCGACCAATCAGAACAGCAAGGTTCAAACAGGGATTCGGAGGGCTATACAAGGTTAAATTGAGTGAGGTTTCCTTCTACGAGTCAATCAAGAAGTCTAGTTTTCAGAAATACTTTCAGATCAATAATTAGAGTTCATTAGGTCCACCAACTAAGCTCATCTTCTTTGATGCGCAAGCAGGATTTGTCAAACATAGTTCAGCAACTTCGGACAGGGATTTGAAAGGTTATATGGGGTCAAATTGAGTGGGGTTTTCTCCTGGAAGTCCATTAAGAAGTCTAGTTTTGGGAAATATAATCGGATTGAGCACAGGAGTTAATTAGGTATTTCAACTAATTCACCCCTCTTCGGTGCGCAGATTCAGAACAAAAATGATGGCTCTCATGGAAAGGCTAGGGGTAATCAAGATTCACCCTAGGGAAAGAGAAACAAAGAATGCACAATCTGAAAAGGTGTTGGGAAGTTTCCAATAGATAAAAGAACATTAGGGTCTCAGATATGGTTACCTCTCATAAGAGTTGGTTACCTCCCATGAGAGTTACCCATAATTAACTCTTACAAAAAAAACCCAAGATAGATAAAGGAACATCTCATTAATATTTCAAAATCAAGAATGGAATTAGGAAGGGTCTACCAATGAGAGGAAAGAATGTAAATAAATTCAAAGGAAAGAAATCCTAATATCCCATGGGAAGACTAGGGAGAATAATGATTCACCCTAGGGAAAGAATTTACAATCAAGAAAGGTTTTGGGGAGGGTCCAATGAATTAACAGAAAATAAAAGGTTGCCAATTGGTCCAAGGAAAAACAAGGATCAACTCCTCAATCATGAGGACACAAGGGAAGGTCATGGTAATTGTATGAGACCTTCCCCACAATTATAAAGATAGGTAGAAAATTCAAGGAAAGTATCATCAAGATTTTGGTGGAGTCAAATTCAAGAATCATCGCCATATGGCTTCAAGAACATAGAGTGAATTGGGGAATTCACTCTAGGGCTAAAAGAATTAGAGAAGAGGTCATTACAGCAGTGTAATACCCTTCTCATAATCAGAATATCAGAAGTAGAGAAGAAAGAATGAATTAAAGAAGAAACGAATTGAATACTAACCTTTTAGAAGAGAAACCGATGAATAAATCTAAACAGATGCTTGAGGGTCTTCCTTGGTTTCGAAGGAGAGGATCTAGGGCTCTTCCCACGTTCCATAGAGAGTTAGAAACCTAGTGGGATTTTTTACCACGAAATTAAAAGAAATAAAGCTTTTAAAAACCTTCAAAACAGAAAATTACCAAAATGCCACTGCCTAGACAGCTTGTTCAAAAATATGGATTTAATGGGCCTAACTTCAATATTTTTGGATGGGCTTCTTTCAACACATCATACTACTTACCTAGTATGGAGGGATGTCTTCAAACCAGGTCCAACTAAGCTTTAGGTCTATCAACCAAGTTCTTCTTCACCAATGAGTAGTTCAACACCAAATCAATTAAGGTTTCCATAAGGAAACACCATCATCAATATCCATGGGTTTTGGGTCAAACACCATATCTTCTACTGAGATGGACCACGAAGACATCATCCCTCATTTTGGGACATTGGATCAACCCTAAGAGAAAGGTCTAACATGGCTTCCTAAGATTTTCAAAGATAGTAAAACTGAAATCACGGTCAAACTTCAAAGTCAACATTAAGCAAAACTGAAATCACGGTCCAACTTTAAAGTCAACATTTAAACAAACCCTTTTTTACCCAAAACAGATAGGGTGCCCTGGCTAGGTTTGGGCTGGATTTCACATTCTCCACCCCCCCCTAAAATAATTTCGTCCTCGAAATTGGGAGAGAACTTGGTTTCAAAAAGGCAGGGGTACTTTCCTATTATATTGGCTTCCTTCTCCCAAAGTCCACGGAAAACAAATAACAATAAGTCTTTTGTAATAAAACAAGGAGTAAATCTGAGATGCTTTGAAATCAAATCGAAAGTATGATCATTGCTTCATGAAGATTTCACAAGGATCATGGCGAAGATTAATATGAAGATCATAAAACTTTAAGAATGAAAGGATATTGTAGAAGAGATGGTTGCAAGGATCAATATGTTGCAAGGATGCAACATCTACTTCATAATCTCAATCTTAAAGAATAAATCATAGCAAGAGTAGATCAATACAACACAAGAGAGATTACAATTCTTTGATTGAAGAATAGGAGATGAAAAGCTTGAAGTCTTGAAAGAATTAGAAGGAATAACAAATCATGAAGATCATACTTGATTTCTCTTCGAAATCATCATGTGGAGAATTCACAAGGTTATAGAGTGTATGGAGATCCACTCTATAACAGCAGAGATAGAAGGATCAGTCATGGGAATGATTTAAGATCATCCTCCTATCAAAGGGAATGTAAGGCACACAAAGAAATTGTGGAGAGAATAGTTCAGCTTTGGGGTAAACTTCTACCAAACAAAACTAGGCAATTAGTACGGCAGAGAATAAATCGAACAATGCATATGGTATATATGTATTTAGTACAACAGCAAGGTTAGGAATAGGTGGGATCTCACAAAAATGAATGCAATCTTGTGTTTGGAACTTAGACTTACTTGAAAAATTATAAAAACATGTTCCTAATCACTAACATGCATGATTTTAACCATTAGCAACAAGTATTATTCAGTTTTAATGAAGAACACATCAATGGTGAATGAAATTTCAAGAAAAGAGAAAGAGAAGGAGAACCTACTTGTGTTGATGATCAAGTGAGACTTTCAAGAATGGTTGAAGCCTTGAATCAAGTCCTAGCACCTTTGAAAACCCTAGAAAATCGTTTTCCCCAGAGCCAAACTCGAAATGGTTGAGTGAGAAATGAAAATGAAATGAGAAGTGGGCCCTTTAAATCTGATTTTTCGTGCAGGATTTATTTTGGTCGATGCCATCGACCAAGAAGCATCAACCAAAGTTGGTCAGTTTTCTGCCTTAGGCTGTTTTTGGGAATTTTTTATTTTTGACTTAACTCCTTTGGATTTTGAGCAATATTGATTTATTTGATTGCTATATTGATGATTCTAACCATGATTTGGTTATCCTATTCGTTGATCAAGTTGTCTTTGTCAGATTTGAAATTTTGGTATCCTTATCTTTAATTCTTGCAGAATGGTTTTACTTAGAAACCGTTTTGTCGGATCCGGCAGCAACAGAAACGAGGAAACCCCTACTGGGGGCTCTGATCAGCAGACACAGGATGATAGCCACACCACAAATGGCATCTCTGGTGCCCCTGATATCGGAAGCTTTAGAGATATCGCCAGCGTCATGACCAACATGATGCAACAGCAGGCTACCCAATTTAATCAAATGATGACTAGTTTTGCAACCCTTCGCAATGAGAACCGTGCCGGAGTTGGAACTTCTGAAGCCGCAGCCCCTCTTGTGGAAAGATTCATCGGGACACCCCACACCCGTTTGATGGAAAGTTTCTTAAAGTTACAAGTACCTTCTTTTACTGGAGTAACAAAGGACACCCTCTTTCCGAACAAGTGGCTTCGAGAACTGGAGAAGGCCTTCAGACATTTGCAATGTTCTGATGCTCAGAAAGTGTTGTTTGCCGAGATGAAGCTTCAGCAAGAAGCTGATGCATGGTGGGCTTCCACTAGGCCTATCCTTGAGACCTTGTGTCATATCCACCCAGCCGGTACCCTATCTGGCATACCCGAGTGTGTGATCCACAATCCACAAGATCCAGTAGTTAGTGAAATCATCCTCCACATTCACAACAATATATTCATGAACAAGACTAAATAAATGTTAAAAACATTATTCAAATGAATCATAGATAAGTAACGAGATAATCATCAGAGTGCGGAAAAGATACCAATAGATATATAAATCAAAAGTAGAGTGAGGCGGAATCTCACTCCACGAGTACAACAGAATGTAGTTCGAAAATCAAATGGGATTACAACCGATTCTAAAGACAGGAAAGAAAGATATAATCTAACTAAACTAGAGTCTTTTCTACTTTATAAAGGATGTCCTCATAAACATAGACTTCATCGATGATGCTCAGACCCTCCCACTCCACAGTAGGGCTAATCCTGGTAATAAGAGAGACCACTCGAGGGATCCTCACAGTAATCTTCGTAATCGCCAACACCTTGCTTAGGGTACGCTTCTTCATCTTGCGCTTCCTCATATTGCGCTTCATAGCCATCAAAACCTGTAGAATAGTCTAACAAAAGATACTGTACAAAAAGGAGTGAGTTTCAAAAGAAACTCAGCAAGGCAAGTTATTCCATAATAGCATAAATAACATAGTAACACAAACAAGGCATAAGATGATATGATATGAGACAAACAATGCATGTATGAGTCTAACTCTATGTATGTTGGTCTCTATAGGCAGACATGCTTTAAGTCATAGCACCATACTTCTTTGGGTAGATCAATTACTCCCCCTCAGCCATCTTGGCTCTTGGGTCTACCGGTGGTAGTTGGGTCTTGCATCCTTTCTGGACGTTTCTTGGTTAGGTGTTAAATCACCTTTCTCTCACATCACCGTTTGGTCTAAGTATTAGCGCATGTCAAGGTAAAGCCTAGCCCAGTGCAAGTCTTCTACTTAGTTACATCAACTCAGATCTAGATACGTCCATTCCTCGCCCCTGGCGATCCTTTCCGGTATCCTTCACACTAGAGTCAGCGTATCCTATGGCTACAACCAACTCGGACTACGGACTCATCAACCCTATAGGTCATCCACATATAGTAAACGGGAAGCTCTCATGTCCTCTCACGGGTTGGTTACCGGTCTTGAACGCCCATGAGCCCAAGTCTATCCATATGTAACTCTACCCATAAATGGCCCCCACAATGTGATTCATGTCCCCTCACGGATTGGTTACCGGTCTTGAACGCCCATGAGCCCAAGTCTATCCATATGTAACTCTACCCATAAATGGCCCCCACAATGTGATTCATGTCCCCTCACGGATTGGTTACCGGTCTTGAGCGCCCATAAATCCCCATTGCTACCACAAGTCTTTCGGTCTCAATACCCTTCCAAATCGGGTCTGATATAACAGGGAAAATCCTAGCCAAACACTGCTAGACAAGTCCTAGGTATGAAAACCAATAATCCGGGAAAGCGTCAAAGGGAAACATTGGAAATATCCCATACTACTCCCAATGAGGTCCAAGGACAGAAATGTCAAAAGGACATTCCCCAATCCCAAATCATACCTAAGCAATCACAATCATAATTCAGTCATATCATCCACGACAAATATCTCATCATATGAAAGAGTATAATAAGACAAGATTAAATAATAAGAAAACATACATGAGTAAGTATTCATACAAATCAAGTACATAAAGTAAATAAGGAAATAAGATCCTAATGTAATTGCAGCATTCATATCATAATAGAAACTAACATAACAGTAGCAATTCTAAGTAGTTCCCAAATTAGAAACTAAATCTATGCAAATCTATGTTAATATGGTAACAACTTTCCTTACCTTAAATAGATTCGAGAATATTCTGGACGGACAAGAGGATGAATCCAAAGTTAGCAAATAAACCCTAGAATAGCATCACATAATCATTAGGAAGTAGTCCTAAAAGAATAAGCATGAATCAAATCAAATCAGATGAAGAAAACAGATTCTGCTGTTGCAGGTTGATTGGCTGGGTTGAGTGCTCCAGTCGACCCAGGCAATCTGCCCAAGAGCAAATCCGAAAATAAAAAGAGAATCTTGATCCAAAACCTATGCTAACACAGTAGTCTAAGACTAAAAAGCATAATTTAGACATCAAACCACCATTAAAACATTACTTACTAATTTAGAACCATAGTTTCTATTTTGGTTAAAATCATAGTTTTCATTGGAAACATGCTATGAATGAAAGAGATGAACTAGAGATGATTAGATCTCATTCTAGTACAAGAACACAGTAGATCAGAGGTATGAATAATCATAGAGAAGCATCTATAATGCTAGAATGAATCAAAATAGGAATATTATCATAGTTTAAGAAGAAATCATAAGAATCATGTCAAGAATGAATGAGATGATCATAGTACAAGAGAATGAAAAGAGATTGTAAAGATATGACTACAAGGTTGCAGCATCTTCATCATAATCTCAGTTCAGAGATGAGAGTGATCATAGAAAGAATAAATCATTAACATAAAAGATAGATTACTAACCTTTAATTGAAGAACAAGAAAGAGAGTTTGCAAGATTGCAAGATTAGGTCTTCTTCTTCACTCTTGGAGGCTTGGAGATGGTTTCCCTTCGTTCTCTAAGTGTTATGGAGGCTAGGGATACTAAAATCACGAAGTCATGGGGTATATATAGCAAGATACTCAAAACAGAAGATTCTGTTCGAGTTCAACAACTCTGGGTCGATTGGATGGGTAGCATTGCCCTGTCGACCCAAGCTGACAGCAAAGCCAAAAATAGGGATTTGAGGGCCTTCCACTACTCAGAATCAAACGAAACTTTAAACACATATTCTATAACATACCTAGCATGGAAAAATGTCTTTAAATCATATCCCACCAAGCTCTAAGGTCGTCAACTAATCTTCTCTTCATCAAGGTGCAGTCTCTTCTCTATATCCAACACTGTCTTCAAGTATGGGGCATCATCTTCAATCTCTATAGGTTTGTAGTCGAACACTATATCTTCTACCAATATGGCCCATAGTTGACTTTCACTTCTACTTCGGGTCTTCGGACCTACAATCAAAGAGTATCCGGGTTAAGGTTAGGGCCGGGTTTCACACCTTGAATGCTGGTGTTGTCACCTAGGAGAAGTTTAAAGAAGCCTTTTGTAAGAACTACTTTCTGAAAGCCGTGAGGGATGCAAAGGAGGCCGAGTTCATGGCCTTAGTACAGGGTACCTTGTCTGTGCTTGAGTATCAGCAAAAATTTGAAGAACTTTTCTTCTTCGCCCCCGAATCTATTAAGTCTGATGAAGCCAAGGCGAACAAGTTTTTCAAGGGTTTGAGACCTTCTATCAAGGCATACCTCACTGTCTTGTCTCTTGAAGGATGTACTCAGGTGGTCCAAAACTCGAAGAAGCTTGAAGAAAATGAGAAGGAAAATGCTCAAGTTCAGAGACCCTGGCAATCTAGACCTCTTGGCTTTGTAGACCACACTGATTGGCATTTTGCTAGACCTGCTCCTTACCCTGCTCCGAGCGGAACTACCCCACTCATGACTTAGAGCATGCTGTTGTGGTATTTGCTTTGAAAATTTGGAGACGCCATCTTTACGGTGAGAAGATCGCCATCTTTACTGATCATAAAAGTTTGAAATACTTCTTCACCCAAAAGGAGCTGAATATGAGACAAAGAAGATGGTTGGAATTGGTCTCTGACTATGATTGTGACATCCAGTACCACCCGGGTAAAGCAAATGTAGTGGCGGATGCTCTTAGTTGAAAGAGTCAAAGAAAAGAGTTGGATTTAAATGCTTTGAGTCGGCCTTTGTTGTCCTCGATGGAAAGATTTGGTTTGGAAGTGGTCCCTAAGGGTTCGGATTGCATTCTCTATGCCATGACTGCAAGATCCTCCCTTAGAGATAGAATTGTTGCCTTGCAAAGTTCTGATCAAGAGTTGAAAGAGAAGATTGATAAAATTGCCTCGAATTCAGAAATGGACCCTGCTTTTAGTACATCTATGGATGGTACCTTATTGTTTAGAGGTAGACTCTGTGTGCCCGTTGTTGATGAAATCAAGAAGGAAATATTGAAAGAAGCACACCAGTCCATCTTTACAGTACACCCTGGAAGTACCAAAATGTACAAGGACTTAAGGGAACATTTTTGGTGGAATGGTTTGGAAGCAGACGTTGAAGACTTTGTTGCCAGGTGTGAAACTTGCCAACGTGTGAAAGCTGTTCGCCAACCCCCATCTGGATTACTTCAGCCCCTTCCTATTCCTAGTTGGAAGTGGGAAGATATCTCAATGGACTTTGTGACTAGCTTGCCGCGGACGAGTAAGGGAAATGACACTGTGTGGGTGATCGTTGATAGTTTGACTAAATCAGCCCATTTCATTCCTATGAAGATCACTTACTCTTTGGATAAGCTAGCTAAACTTTATGTGGACAATGTAGTTCGTCTACACGAAGTGCCATTGAGTATTGTTTCTGACCATGATCCTAGGTTCACCTCAAGGTTTTGGAATGGTCTGCAGAAAGCCTTGGGAACCCAATTGAATCTGAGTACAGCTCATCACCCACAGTCTGATGGACAATCTGAGCGGACAATTCATATTCTTGAAGACATGCTTAGGTCTTGTGTGGTTGACATGGGTGGAAATTGGGATGAACAGCTAGCCTTAGTCGAGTTTGCCTATAACAACAGTTATCAAGCAACAATAGGCATGGCTCCGTTTAAGGCTTTGTATGGTAACATTTGTAGAACGCCCTTGTATTGGACTGAGACTGGTGAAAGAAAAGTCTTAGGTCCAGAGATGATTGAAGCTACCAGTGATATGGTTGACATGATTCGGGAAAGGATCAAGTCTGCTCAATCTAGACAGAAGTCGTATGCCGACAACAGAAGAACCGACTTAGAATTTCCAATTGGAGAGAAAGTTTTCCTTAAACTATCACCTATGAAAGGGGTGACGAGATTCAATGTGAAAGGAAAGCTTAGTCCCCACTTCATTGGACCTTTTGAGATTTTGGAAAGGGTTGGACCTGTAGCATACCGCTTGGCCTTGCCTCCATCACTTGCTGGAGTTCACAATGTGTTCCATGTTTCAATGCTTCGGAAATACCTAGAAAACCCGGAGCACATACTACAGCAAGCACCCGAAGGACTTAGTGCCGATCTTTCTTACGATGAAGGACCAGCCGAGATCCTAGATAGAAAGGACAAGCAGTTGCGGAATCGCACCATCCCTCTGGTGAAGATTCGATGGAAAAAACCATACCCCTGAAGAAGCTTCATGGGAGAAAGAAGAAGACATGAAGGAGAAGTTTCCTCATCTTTTTGGAAGCATAGGTACGCTTCCAATTTTGAGGACGAAATTCTTTTAAAGGGGGGAGAATGTAATATCCAGCCCTATTCTAACCTTGACCCTGACCCGGATCCACTGTTGTATTCAGGTCCGAAGACCCGAAGTGGTGGAAGAAGAGATTTATGGACCATTCTGATTGATGATCATGATTCGGAGACTGAGCCCATGGACATTGACAATGATACCCCTTGCTTAAATGCATTATCAGTGTTTAAGGAAAGTCTGCGCATCGGAGAAGATTAATATAGTTGATGTACCAAATGACCTCCTGTGCACAATCCGAAGGTATTCCCTGAAACTAGACTTCTTGATTGAATTGTGGAAGAAAACCTCACTCAATTTGACCTTGTATAGTCTTTCAAATCCCTATTTGAAGTTGTTGTTCTAAACCTTAATTTTCTGCTGAAAATATTTTGGTCGATCCTTTTGGTCGATACCATCGACCAAGGACCATCTACCAAAATATCGCAGTCTACCATGTTAATGATTCCATGGAATATTCCTTTTCTATTTAATATAACCTCGAGCCTTGAGCCCTTTTGCAATCATTTTCTCACCTAAGAACTTGGGGAGAGCTTCCCAAAGCAGCTCCTTGGTTAGTGTGAAGGGTACCTCATCAAAGACACTTAGTTTATCATTGATTCTTGTCTTCATCTTCCTCACTAAGGTATGACTCCTTGTTCCACTGTCTACCCTACCATTTTCTACTCTTTTCTATTGTCACCTTGCTGATGAGACATTGGGAATGGTGCTGCAACCTTGCAACCACCAATCCAAGTGTCTACTCATGATTCAATCCATGATTTCCTTAGCTATTCATTGATGCTATGCTTCTATCTCATGCCTAGCATATGTATTCCATGATTTACCTATTAACATCATGCCATTTGATACCAAACTGAGCTATAGAGTGTATTATGTTCATGTTTAACATTGCCATATGATTCCAATCGAATTTCTATTAGTTCCTCTAACTATTACATGCTATTCCTCATCAATGCAATCAATTCCAACTCATGCCATGATGTTTATCACTTGAACTTGATAGCTCAAATTGGGGCTTTTTATTTAGACCATTGGATTGGGTTAATTTCTTGATTTATAGTGTCCAACTATTGTTAAGTATGCCTCCAAGTTTCAGATTGATTTGAACACCGGAAGACTCATTTCGGATGAAAACCCCCAAAATCCACATTTTTGTCTCGAAGGAAATTTTGGTCGATCCTTTTGGTCGATACCATCGACCAAAATGTTGGCTGACAGCAACCTTGGCCAAGTTTGATCCAAATGACATCCGATCTTCCCGAATTCTTTTCTAACTTATTATTGATGTTTGTTTAGGGCCTTAACAATTCTATTGGACTATTCTTGGTATTCTCAATTCATCATCAATTCATCCAAGGTAAGGATGGTTATCTCCATAAACATATAAGTCATCAAATATTGAATTGTGTTTTATTTAAAGAATGGAATCCCTTATTTTCTTTCAATCATTATAAGACTGTTACATAGGTGTTAGAACAGTAACATTTAAATCTTTATACTCTTGTTGTGTCCTCTTATCATTTTGATTGCTTATGTTTATAATGATTCGTTTCAATATCATGATTTGATTACTATTATGAATATGCATTGGATGCATGAGAAATGATGAGATTGGATATGTGATTGTTTACGTATGACTTGGGATTGGGGGGTGTCCTACTGACACTCCTGTCCTTGGGCATCGGAGGGAATAGTATGGGATGTTCTCCGATGGTGCCTATCGACACTCTCCCGGGTTATTGGATGACATACATAGGACTGTCTAGTTGTGTGGCTAGGTTCATCCTTGTTGTGTCAGACCCGAATCGGAAGGGCATTAAGACCGAACAACCCGTGGTAGTGTATGGTTTGATGGGCGCTCTAGGCCGGTAACCAATCCGGTAGGGGACATAAACCATGCTACGGATACCTGAAAGGGGCCATTTATTGGTAGAGTTGCATATGGATAGACTTGGGCTCACGAGCGCTCAAGACCGGTAACCAATCTGTGAGAGGACATGGGAGCTTCCCGTTTACTATATGTGGATGACCAATAGGGTTGATGAGTCCGAAATCCGGGATTTTGCTGACTCTAGTGTGAAGGATACTGGAAAGGATCGCCGGGGGCGAGGAATGGACGTATCTGAATCTGACTTGACCGACTGAGTAGATGACTTGCATTGGGCTAGGCTTTACTGTGACATGCGCCAGTACTTGACCAAATGGTGATGTGAGAGAGCGGTGACCGATCCCCTTACCACGGCTTTTTGATGACTTTACCGATCTTCCCCGGGCATTCCCAAGATATGGAAATGGGAGAGTGACTGACGACCCAGAGAAGTACGGTGCTATGACTTAAAGCATGTCTACCCTAGAGACTAGCATTCATAGAGTTAGACTCATATTTGCATCATATGTTCCATATCGCATTGCATTATAATATGTTCTGAATGTGTATGATTTCTAATTATGGGATAACTTCCTTGCTGAGTTCTTCGAACTCATTCCTTTTGTGCAAATGATTTAAATTATATTCCAGGTACCGAAGATTACGATGGCACCTTTTATGAGGCGGACTATGATTCCACATACTACCCTCCGGGTAGTGGCGTCGGTGAGGATCCGTATATTGGAGCCGAGGAGGATTACTATCCGCACCAGGGTTAGCCCCACAGTTGTATGGGAGCGGCAGCGTTGGGTTTACTTCATCCATATTGTTGAGGAGACTACCATTAGTATAGAAGAAACCCTAGCATAGTGCCCCATTCCCCTGGTGTATTTATGGAACCTTGGATCTTGTAACTAACTTATCTTTGGGATTTTCTTGTGACATTTGGACTTGTATTCAACGTTATCACACTTCTTTTCCCCTGCTTTAATAGAGTGGTTATCATACCTTCTCTCACCCTTATGATTATGTTTATACTTTAATGTTATTGTCTTCCGCACTCTGATTTATTTAATCTTATCTTATTCATGATAGTTAGTATTAACTGTTTTTACCATTGATTATTACTGTTCATGATTATGTTACTGTGTATGTGGGAGGCATGGACCTCAAATCATTGATCCTTGGACTGTGGATCACATCCCGGGTATTCCAAATGGGGTACTGGCTGGGTGGATGTGACAGAGTTAGTTTTCTTCCCCAGCAAGCTACCGCCTGGACCTGGCTCACTTGGAAGCGAGTCGATTCCCTTCATCCCGACCGGAGTCGAGGGTTGAACCAAGAATAGACCACGTTCGGTCATATTTTCTCCATATCACGAGCCCCCCAGACCAAGCGTTCCGTCGATCTCGAGGGCTTGGTTTTTAACTGGGTTCTTCGTCGAACAATAGTCTTGCATAGTCCCCAACCCATTAAATGTCATATCACATTTAATGCGGCTATCCTGTTTTTTTCTCAAGCATTGTGAGTATTCTCACATTTTGTGGGGGTGACGCCACGCATCTTCCGCAGCCAAAACTATTGTTGCTCATGCAATCAAACGACGGTTTCTAAACACCTGTTTTGGATTCGTGAGTTCAAACTTTTGAACCGTCTCCAAATCTCGATCGTTGATGCTGAATTCATCTTGATTGTACACGTCCTCAAACACTCGTGCGGGTGCTTAAAAGTGGTTCGTTGTCTCCGTAGGTTTCATTCTCCTTGTCTGGAATTTTGAAACCTTGTCGTCTTCTTTGCACCTTCATGATCCTCTCGTTCTCGAGCTTTCTGCCTCAGTGATTCAGTAAGTTTACTAACTTCTTTGCAAAGTTTACTTTAGTCTCTAGGTTTCTTTTTTCTCTAGAAACCACAATCAGATTTTTCAGTAATGGAGGACAGTAGGGTTTCTTCTGAAATTTCCCCCATGCATAGCGCCGGTAAAGGTGATAGTGGTGATGAGGCCTTTGTCTCTGTCCCTTCTGATCAGTCGGATAGAGACAAGAAAACCTTAACTGCTCTCTGGCGTGACTTCACAGAAGTTAGCCAACTGAGAAAAGTAGAAGAAAAAGCTGAGACTTCTTCTTCCCTTCCTGATTCTGGACCATCCATGACTCCGAAGGTGACCACCGAATCTTCTGGGCAGTCCAGACAACCTACTAAGTCCGCTGGTGGACCTGATTCTGTTGCTTCCTCCTATACCGAGGAAAATCTTCCTCTTGCAGTCAAAGGTTTTGACTATCCTTCTTCGTATCAACTTAGGGATCCCACTTCGGATGAGAGGGTGGATTTGATCCTTCCAGGCGAATTCTCCCTATATATAGATACACTAGAAAGCGGAGTTCGCTTTCCCTTCTTCAATACTTTGTTTTCAGCCATTCTGAATTATTGGGATATTTGCCTGGAATGATTCTTCCCAATAGCTGGCATCTCATCATTGGCTTCTTGGGTTTATGCTTTGAACTTGGCATCACACCTTCTCTTCCTCTTTTCGTACATTTTCATGTTCTTTCTATTTCCCATCCTCCTGGCTGGGTTGTGCTTTCTAAGCGCAACAAAGTTGAGCTTGACTGGACGGGCAGCATTCTTGCCAAAGGAACTTGCCCTTCCAATCATAAAGGGTGGCGCAAGTGGTATTTTTTCTTCTGAGCGCCTCAATCAGATCTTAACTTCCCGACTGCCTGGAAGCAGTACATTTCATATTCTGAGGGTAACCGAGTCCTTCCATTATCCAAAGAAGACTGAGCTGCCGTTGGGAAGATCAAGTCAATTCCATGGTATCAAGAGATACATGGATATGAGATGGAATACAACTCCATCCTTCAATACTGGGGGCTGGCTCAACGTGAGCTTTCTAACTGCCATGTTTCACTTTCTTGAATATACAGCGAACTTTTACCAACTTTCTGACTGTCGTCTTTCTTTGTAGTGCCTCCAAGAATGAATCCCGAGAGTCTTCGTGTGAGGGTTGCCAAGGCTGTTGTGACTGCAGAGCAACAATCCCCTTGAGCCTTGACTATAGAACAGGTAGCCTCTGTGCCAACCCCAGACCCTTCCTATAAGGGTATCAGAAATTTGAAGCCAATGGTTGAGGCTTCAGGGAGAGGGAAAAAACCAATGGTGGAAGAGGTAGATATCCCCTCTTCCACTCGAACCAAAAGGAAGGACGACTCAGCCGATGCTTCCGCCCCGAAGAAATTCAAGAAGAACAAAGATTCTAAGGAGATCTTCGTCCCTCAATGGACGCTGATGCGGACAGATCAGGCAACGCAGGATCCTGAAAAGGCTGCTGAGTGGAGCTCTCTTGGCCTCATGGCTGCCAATCGTTAGGCCTTTGAGACCCTGGAGGACAACGTTCTCGTTCGTCATTCCACAAGGTATTATTTTTCTTGAGCTTTTTCTATTTGCTTTATAATCTCCCCTGAGATTTTCTGATAATCTCCCTGTCTTTCCAGGAATGCTGTGTTGAGCTTCTATCAATACATGGAGGCATTGAGCCGAGTTGGTCGTAATGGCTCCTTGCTGCAGACCTATGAAGAGAATTTGGTGAAGACCAATTCTAAGGTGGACCGGCTGAAGAAAGCAGCCAAAGAGTTGAAGGAGAAGCACGATGAGGAGATGAATTCTTTGAAGAAAGAACTTTACTCGTCAACTATTCGTGTTGTTGCTGCCGAACGTGAGGCCAAAAAACATAAAATGAGTCTACTGCATTTGGTGAGAGCCTCGAACTTAAGGCCTTGGAGAACGAACGCCTGTTGAAGATGACAGTTCCTAGCAAGCCCGACCATCTTAGACCAGATCTTCAGAGGGACTGCATTCGGAAATATCTGAACACCGTTCCCTTTAATGACCTGTTGGGCTCCTTCAACCTTCAAGCTTACCGAGAGGGGCAGAATGATGTTTGGAAAAAGATTCTTGAATCTAATCCTTCTTTTAACACAACTCGAAATCTTCGAGAAGCTTAAACTGTCTTTCCCCGACTGGGTTTTGAAAGAGGTGGATCCTATTCCAGTGGATCCAGACATTGAGAAGTATCTTGCTGATTCGCCGCCTCTTGAAGAACTTCAGAAGCCTGCTTCAGTTAAAGACTCTGACAAAGACTCTTCGGCCGTCAGTGAGAAAGAAACATAGGAAACCATCTTTTTTTTTTTGTAAGGGTTGGCCCTCTACGGTCTTAATGAAATAGAAATCTGTCTTCTTTTTCTCGAACTCTTCCAATGATTGCCTTAATACTTCCTCATATCATTCCCAGGGAATTATCTATTCCCTCTCACAAGAGATATTTGAGAATGATATAAAAATGACATAAGAATGATATAAGTCATCATGTAGATTAACTTGTACCTTAACTGGAGACAACGTTCGGGACATTAGGGAGATGCGTTCAGGAGAGATGCGTTCAGTCAATTTGATGCATTCGTCTTGTACATGAACTTTATCTCTCAACTGCTCCTTTTATGACAAAGCCCAAACATTTATTGTATTCGTATACCAATTGCTCTTCCCAAGGAATTGGAAATACTCTATTATTTAATACTGGTGCGACAGTTGATATTTGGCAGTATCCTCGTATTAGGTGCACATTGTTCCATGTGGAAACCTAGTTCAGCGTTCAAGTTTCGAATTTGAAGCGCCGTTATCCCCTGACCGTTGATCCTGAATTTTTAGGAATTCGAAGCGTCTCTTCCATCTTGTCCCTTGATTATCTTGGGCTTTTAACCTTCGTATCTCTCCTTGGGGCTATTTAAGCTTCTCAAGGGTACTTCATCCTTGTCTCGCTATCTACAAGTTATTTCTGTCTGATAAATTTGCAAAGTAATATCTTGTCATCCTTTGTTGTCTCTGTACTCTTGTCCTCCAACAATATCTTCGATCAGAACTTGAACAAGTAAGTCTCCTGCTCTATCTATGTCACGAACTTCTTCTTCTCCCTGAGTAATCTCCACAATTTTCATACTTGGGGTTTACTCATTACGAAAGTTCTGAGTGGTGTTCGTTACTTAATCTGTTCAACAAAAATCTAGGGTTTTCCTTTTCTTGCTTATAAGTTGTTGGATTCTCATACTGACATTGCTTTTTTGCATTTGCAGTGCCTCCCAGAATTAACTTGGACTTTATTAGGGCGAATTTCTGAAAGAAGACTTCTGCAGTACCAACGAAGGTTGCTCCCTCTGAGGTGATTGCTGCTGGTGAATCTTGTAAACGTGGGGAGACTGCTGTTGGTAAATCTTCGAAACAGATTCCCACAATTTCTGCTGATGTTTCTCCTTCGCTTCCTTGCCTGAAGAGACCATTCGTTCTTCCAAGGAGGATGTGGCTCCCTCCGTCGTTGCTTGTACTGTATTGTTGACGCTCCTGCTGGCACTATGCTGGAGTCTTCTTCCATGATGAAGACCCTTCGGGCATCTAAGGAAGATGTGGTCCATGCAGGTGCCGCTCCTATTTCCAACTCTAGTGCTTGTTTGGCATCCTCCTCCACTCCTTCCCTGGAGCTGGAGGATTTTGCCACTAGGAAGCCACCTCAGTTGGACGATGATGTGTTCCATCCTTCTTGGTCACTGAAGAGGTCTGACTTGGTGACAAGCGATTTTGACAAGGCACTAGAATGGTGCATTGCTGTTCAAATGCCTGTCGAGAGCAGAGCCCTCTCCACGATCCCAAACAAAGGTTTCATGAAATCACTGGTGATGTAAGTTTTTCTTCATTACCTTTCGCTCTGAAGATTTTTCTTTTGCTCTTAACTAACTCTGAAGTTGTTGCAGGAGTCTCACTGGTAACTTCCACAATCAAGTGGAAGCAGCCTTTAGACTCAGTAGACTGAGTGATGAAGTTTCCAGCCTTCGGGAAGACTCCAAAGCCAAAGATGCTGAGATTGCTCGTCTTGGAAACCAAGCTTGGGAGATTTCCAGAGAGAGGAATTCCAAGAACGAGCGTCTTCATTCAGATTTGGATGATGCCAGGGAGAAGATCCGCCGGCTATAGCGGGAAGTAGGAAAGCTTTCAGCTGGGGCGAAAGGGTCTGAAGCTGTGTCAACGCTCCAAAGGCAAGTTGTTACCCCTTTGCCCGAGCTCCTTTCAACAGATGTTCGCAGGGCTTGCATCTTCAAATATTTGCACAGTAAGCCTTTTGTTGACATGTTGAACGCTTATAACTTGCAGGCATATCAGGATGGCTAGAACAAAGTATGGGAATCGATACTAAGGAGAAATCCATATATCAAGACGACTCCCCACCCCACTAATTGTCATCCTGAAGTGTTTGCAAAGCTGGGACTTCCTCTTCCTGCCTGGTCCAACGATGCAACAGACCTTCCACTTCCAGATCCGGATATAATGCATCATCTTGATGATTCTCCTCCCTATTCTCCTCTGAAAGGATAGCTGAAGAGCTTGCCTTGAATGCAGGTTTGATCAAAGATCAAACTTCTTCAGATCAAGATGGATAACAAGTATGGAATTGCAGAGGATTTTTTACTTGCAGAATGCTTCACAATCCCCGAGGGAGACAAACAAATGATAACATATGTTTTCCCGACTCTATTCTTCTTCTTCTTCTTGAATCTGTGTTGCTTCTTGACTCTATGTTGCTTCTGACAAAGTTACTTAAATTTTTTACGATCACCGATGATGACTTTCCTTTTTGACCAAACGAAGATTGTATCTCAATACTTGTTATCTCATATGTATATTTGATGTAAAGGTTGGCCCCTTCTGGTCATTTAAAGGAGTAAAGAATTAACTTCATCTGTGATCAAAACTGCCAGCCGCTTGAGTCATTGTTGCAGTTGTAAAACCCAGCCCTAACCTTGACCCGGAAACCTTGTTATTTGTAGGTCCAGTGACCCGAAGTAAAGTAAGAAGTCAGCTTTGGGCCATCCCAGTGGAGGACTTGGTGTCTGGCTTTGAATCCATGAGAGTTGATGATGAAGTTCTATTTATGGAAACTGAATCTTGATGAAGATCGGATTAGTTGATGGACTTGGAGTGCTCTCTATCATGGTTTGAAGGCATTTCTACCTATTAGGTAAGTCACTTGATATGTGTGCAAAACCCCTTTAGGATTGGATTTGATCTGGGTCTTCAATTCCCTGTTTTGGAATTGTTGTCTGCATTGGTCGACTGATTGGTCGACTGGACCAGTCGACCAATCCACTCGACCAATGGGTGCTGTCTTTGGCAATTAGGTCTTGCTTGCTCTATTTAAGTCCAATCTCGAGTCTACTTCGTAATTGCTGCCTCCAAACTCTTTGGAACGAACCAAAGACCTCTGCAAGTCATCTCCCTTGCATCCTTGGTGATTTTCTTGACGGATCTTCATCAAAACTCTTCCTTTTGCATCAAAGGTATGTCTACACTCTCTTCTTCTCCTCCATCTCTGTTTTTCTTTCCTTTTTGAGTTGAGACAGTAGAGGAGATGCTGCATTCTCTGTTGCAAACATCTCTGGACTTGTCTCTCATGATCATCCTAAGGATTAATGGCTAAAACAATGATCTTAACCATGATCATTGCAAGCTTTTGAAGGAATCATGATCAAACCATGATCTAGTCTTTGTTTAACTTCTGATTTGAATTCTGATCTCCTTGGATCTTCTATATTGATCATGTTAGTAGTCAATTGCTGTGTTTTCTTTTCATGATCCATGATCTATCAATCTCTAGTTGTTTCTCTTCTACCATACCATGTTTTCTTCATGAATCATGATAGTTACATATATGGTAGGTTTTGTTTCCTTATTTAGATTTATGCTCTTAGGTCTATTTTCTTGAAGATCTAAGTATGCTTTTCATGATACCTTTACCCGAATCAATGATTCATTCTCCTATTGTTCTTGTCTTTGATTTCTATCTTGAATTCTTCAAGATCCATGGTTGATCTAATTATGGTAACTTTTTGTTTCCTAATTTGGATCTTGATGGCTTGATTCGATTAGTGTTTTGAGGTCCCCTATATGTTAGGATACTACTGATGTAGTTTACCCCTTGATTAGTACCCTTTTGAACCACCAAATTCAGATTTATATCTTAAATCTCTGTTTTTTTTAGGCTACTGTCTGCATTGGTCGACTGGACCAGTCGACCAATCCACTCGACCAATGAGTACAGCAACTCCAGAATTGGTCTGTGTTGGATGTTTTGGTATCTTTTCTGTTAGGGATCTTTCCTAATATGTTGTATACACTTGTTTAGGACCTTCTTCTCAAGTTTGCCAAGATCTTAGTTGATTTCTTAGGATTCCTTTCCGAGTTATAAAAGGTAAGGATGTTACTTCTTTAACAACATAGATAGCATGAATCTAGTTTCTATATTTGAATATCATTGATTTGTTTCCTTAATTAGATTCTTACAATGCTATATTACTGTTGCATAATCTTGATAACAGTAGCATTACTTATTCATATTGAATTGACTCATGTATGATTTACTTACCAATTATATACAAAGTGATTGTAATTATTGATTTCTTTCCATATATGAAGTTACCATATATGTGATGATATGAATTGATGCATGTGTATGCTTAAGTATGGTTTGGAAAGGAGAGGTGTCCTTTTGACACTTCTGTCCTTGGACTACTACGGGAATATTATGGGATGTTTCCGGAGATGCCCTCTGGACACCTTCCTAAACTGTTGGATGACATATCTAGGACTGTCTAGTAGTGTTTGGCTAGGATGTCCCGTTATGTCAGACCCTAATCGGAGGGGTATTGAGACCGAACGACCCGTGGTAGCAATGGGGATTCATGGGCACTCAAGACCGGTAACCAACCCGTGAGAGGACAGGAATCACATTGTGGGGGCCATTTATTGGTAGGGTTGCATATGGATAGACTTGGGCTCACGGGCGTTCAAGACCGGTAACCAACCCGTGAGAGGACGTGAGAGCTTCCCGTTTACCATATGTGGATGATCAATAGGGTTGATGAGTCCGTAATCAGGGACTATGAGGACTCTAGTGTGAAGGATACCGGAAAGGATCGTCAGGGACGAGGAATGGACATATCTGGATCTGACTTGATGTAACTACGTAGAAGACTTGCATTTGGCTAGGCTTAACCCTGACATGCACCGGTACTTAGACCAATGGTGATGTGAGAGAGTGGTGACTTAACCCCCAGCCATCGAATGTCCCGAGGGATGCCAGACCCATTACCAACTGATGATGAGTGATTGAGACCTTCCTAAAGAAGTACGGTGCTATGACTTAAAGCATGTCTGCCAATAGAGACCAGCATATGTAGAGTTAGATTCATTCATTCATTGCTTGTCTCATGCCATATTGCATTTATGTTTGTTCTGAAATCCTGCCATTTATGTTATTATGGATTTAACTGCCTTACTGAGTTTCTTTGAAACTCATTCCTTTATTGTACAATGTTTGTTAGACTATTCTGCAGGTACTGAATATTATGACGGCCCCTATGAAGAAGCGCAAGGTGAAGAGGCATATCTCCAGGAAGGTGATTGCGGTTACAACAATTACACTGAAGATCCCGCGAGTGGTTATGCTCCGTACGATGCTTAGTCCGACCATTGAGTGGAAGCGCCCTTGTGCTGTTTATGAGATTTATACTTATAGGGATGTTGTCTATAAAGTTGAGAACAATTTAGTTACCCATTGTACTTGCTACTGGGATTAGATTTTGTCTTGCTTATTCTCTTTTAGAACTACTTTTCCGCTGGTTGTAGAGTGGGATTTTGCCTCACTTTACTTATCTGTTTTAGACACTCTGATTATATCTAGTACTCTGATTTATATATGATTCATTCTTTCCTTATTTGGATCTATGGTTTATCTTCCGCACTTTTATTATTATTGTTCATGATTATGTTATTGTTTATGTGGGAGGTTGATTACTCGATACCTGATCTTCGGGCTGTGGATCACACTCTCGGGTATGCCAGATAGGGTACCGGCTGGGAGGATGTGACAGCAGTAGGTCATAGTTGTTTCAAAACAATGCCTTTACTTATAGATTTCCACAAAAATTCAATAAGTTTGAGAAGGAACTCACTCGGTTTTTAAACCAATGCCTTGTAGAAGGAACTCACTCGGGTTTTAAATCGATGCCTTGTAGAAGGAACTCACTCGGGTTTTAAACCGATGCCTTTACTTAAGAATTTCTGAAGAAATTCAATAAGTTTGAGAAGGAACTCACTTGGGTTTTAAACCGATGCCTTGTAGAAGGAACTCACTCGGGTTTTAAACCGATGCCTTGTAGAAGGAACTCTCTCAGGTTTTAAACCGATGCCTTTACTTAAGAATTTCCGGAGAAATTCAATTAGTTTGAGAAGGAACTCACTCGGGTTTTAAACCGATGCCTTGTAGAAGGAACTCACTCGGGTTTTAAACTGATGCCTTTACTTAAGAATTTCCAGAGAAATCCAATAAGTTTGAGAAGGAACTCGCTCGGGTTTTAAACCGATGCCTTTGTAGAAGGAACTCACTCGGGTTTTAAACTGATGCCTTGTAGAAGGAACTCACTCGGGTTTTAAACCGATGCCTTTTGATTTTGTCGCTGGATTTGTTCTTAAGTGTTGTATGATGCCCCCAATCAAAAGACAGTATGATGAAAACTGATAATTGTATTGATTGAGTTGAAATTTGTTACATTATGAATGAAAATGATAATCTTCTCAAGGATAATATTTCTTCAGATGCCTGGCATTCCACGAACGATCCAACTCTTTTTGGGTTGTCATGTTCTTTAGCTTATAAGCTCCCGAACCGACCGGTTTAATAACCATATATGGTCCTTCCCATGAAGGGTCCAACTTCCTTTGGTGTCGTGGATCTGAAGCTAAGGTATTTCTCAATACCAAGTCTCCTATTATGTACCGACGATTCTTCACTCGGGAATTATATTGTGATGCTATCCTTCATTGATAATGTTGAGTTCGTGCTATTGCTTTTGCACGAACTTCATCCAACAAATCAAGGCTATCTAGCAGTCCTTGTTCGTTCGCTTTTTCTTCGAACTCTCTTTCCCGTAGTGTTCCAGCCATTACTTCGACAGGTGCCAACGCTTCAGATCCGTAAGCCAATTTAAAAGGAGTTTCTCATGTGGGTGTCCGAACCATAGTTCGATAGGCGCACAGTACATTCTGTAATTCTTCGACTCACAAGGCTTTATCAGCTTCAAGTCTTCTCTTTATTCAATCAAGTAACGTCTGATTTGTAACCTCTACTTGGCCATTGCTTTGGGCGTATGCCACTGATGACATACGATGCTCGATTAAGTAAGTCCCACAATATTGTTCGAATTGCGGGTTATCAAATTGAGTGCCATGATCGGTAACGATTATTTTTGGCATCCCGAACCGATATATGATTGACTCGAGCACGAACTTTTCCACCTTTCTTTCAGTGATGGTTGCCAGAGCGCTAGCCTCAACTCATTTGGTGAAGTAGTCGATTGCCACTATAAGATATTCTCTTCCGCCCGATGCCTTGGTGAATTTTCCCATGATATCAATTCCCCACATCGCAAAAGGGATGGGGTCCAGAATTGAAATCATGGTTTCAGTTGGGCGTTTAGATACTGTAGCATGGATTTTACAATTGCTACACCAACGAACATATTCCATGGCAGCCTATTGGAGCTTAGGCCAGTATAACCCGAGCCTCAAAATTTTGTGTGCCAGGGCTCGACTGCCCATGTGAGCACCACAAATTCCTTTATGCACCTCTGCCAGAGCTGATTCCTATCCTTCGGGACCCAAGCATCTCAAAAGGGGTCCGGAGTAAGATCTTCTATACAGTTTTCCATTCTGTATAATGAATCGCGTTGATCGCACCTTGATTAATCTTGCTTCTTTTGGATCCTCTGGTAGTTTATCATCTCTTAGATATTCTACTATCAGATCCATCCAGCAACGCTCCGCTTCAATATAGGAAATTTCCTTTTCCTGATAACTTGGAAATGTTATCTCTTCTATGTAGACCGAAGGGTCTAAATTCTTTTCTTTGGCGTTGGCTAATCTGGATAGCTCATCTGCCACTGTATTTTCTTTTCTTGGGATCTGACATACTTTTAGATTCCTGAATTCTTTCTGCAATACTTGCACAATTTCTTGATATTTCTTTAACCGGGGTTCCTTAACACCATACTCGCCTTGTACTTGATTGACAATAAGCTGTGAGTCACTAAAAATAGTTACGTTTGCTATCGCCAATGCTTTTGACAATCAAAGTCCAGCTATTAGGGCTTCGTACTCTGCCTCATTGTTACTTGCTTTGAATACAAATCTCAATGCATATCGAATAATAAATCCTTCCGGACTCTTCAGGAGAATTCCAACCCCTGCTCCTTGCTTGTTACTCGAACCATCCACATATACCTCCCATACGGTCGAAATAGTGGGCTCGACAATTTCCTCCATTGGTGCAGTAGTCTCTACTACAAAGTCGGCCAGTGCTTGAGCTTTGATTGTCGTTCGAGGCTTAAAGCTTACTTGGAACTCACTGAGTTCGACCGACCAAGCTACCATTCTTCCAGACAAATCAGGTTTACGAAGAACTTTACAAAGGGGAAAAGTAGTAAATACCTCGATTGGATGAGCCTGAAAGTATGGCTGTAGTTTTCTAGCTGCTATCATAAGAGCTAGAGCCTGCTTTTCGATCTGAGAATACCGTGTCTCCGCATCAAGTAGTACGTGGCTGACATAATAGATTGGCCACTGTTTCTTGTCCTATTCCCGAACGAGTACAGCGCTGACTGCCGAAGGGGATGTTGCTAAATATAGCTGTAAGATTTCTCCCTTCTCGTGTCGAGACAATAACGGTGGTCTTCCCAGTGTCTCCTTCAGGTCTTCGAAAGCTTTCTGACACTCCTCAGTCCACTTTGCCTCCTTGCTACCCCTCAAATCTTTGAGTGCTTTGAATAAAGGTAGGCACTTTTCTCCTGATTGTGAAATGAAACGATTCAACGTGGCTACTCTCCCCGTTAAGCATTGCACATCCCGAACAGTTTTGGGGGCTTCCATATCAATCAAAGCTTGTATTTTGGTTGGGTTAGCCTCAATACCTCTTTGTGATACCATGAAGCCCAAGAATTTTCCTAACGAAACTCCGAAGGCACACTTCTCCGGATTCAGCTTCATTTGGTATTTTCGCAGTACTGAAAATACCTCTGTTAAATCTTCAATATGTTTCGTCCTCGCAGTGCTCTTTACCATCATATTGTCAACAGAGGCTTCCACGTTGTTCCCGATCAATTGTTTGAAAAATTTGTTGACGGCCCTCTGATAAGTAGCCCCTACATTTTTCAGGCCGAACGGCATGACTTATAATAGAAGCTCTCATGATCAGTCATGAAAGCTGTAAATTTTTCGTCCTCCTGGTTCATAAGGATCTGGTTATATCCTGAGTAGGCATCCATGAAACTCAAAGTTTCATATCCTGCTGTTGCATCTATCAACAAATCAATCCTGGGCAACGGGTAACAATCTTTAGGTCAGGCCTTGTTGAGATCTGTGTAATCTGTACACATTCTCCACTTCCCATTTGCCTTTTTGACCATTACCACGTTGGCCAACCAGATTGGGCATTCAATAGGTTCAATGAAACCAGAGCTCTTCAAATTTTCAACTTCGCCCCGAACGGCTTCGTATTTTCCATGGAGAAATTTCTCCTCTTCTGAATAACTGGTTTCACCTTTGGATCTATCCAAAGTTTGTGCTCTGCAACTTGCCGATCAATTCTTGGCATGTCGTTCGCAGACCATGCGAACACATCACTATTTTGTTGAAGAAAATACTTCAACTTCTCTTTGAATTCTTCCAGCTGCTCAGACCCATATAAGTAACTCTTTTTTCATCATCGGGATACAACTGGATTTGTTCTAACTTTTCTACCGGCTCAGGCCTTTGCATTTCCACCTCATCCCGACCATCTCGTACTTCAATTGGTAACGCCGTTACCTTTCTCGGGCCCTCCTTATCTTTTAAATATGCAACATAACATTGCTGAGAAATTCTCTGGTCAGATAAAACTTGACCAATCCCCATCTCTGTCGGGAATTTTATTTTCAGGTGCTTCGTTGAAACGATAGCACCTAACTTTGACAAGGATGGTCTCCCGAGGATGACGTTGTAAGCCGGGAGATCTCGAACTACTAAGAAATTTACCCGAACGGTAGCCTCCTTGGGGAAGCTTTCAAGAGACAGGTCCAATTGGACCGATCCTTCCGATATTGCAGACGATCCTGCAAAGCCATATAAATGTGTGGATGATGGGTCCATCAAGTCTTCACCCACTTTAAGCTTTTGATAAGCTGCATAAGATAAAAGGTCTGCAGCAGACCCGGCGTCAACTAACACCCTATGTACTTCACAGCGCACAATCTCTACCTTGATGACTATGGCATCATCATGAGGTAAACAGACACCTCTTTCATCTTCTTCGTCGAAGGTGATCGAACCCTCACCATTCGGCCTTTTACGCTTCTGCATTTCTCCAGTCCCAACGCACTTGGATTTTGCTTTCAGCTTCTGGAGTGACTCAGGTTCAGGACCTCCAAAAATTGTTAGGATTGGTGACCGAGTAGCATCGATCACCTCCTTTCCTTTCTTAGACTTAGGAGTCTCCGTTGGTTGGTCTAGGCGAACCGAACGGTCCCTTTTTGCACCTACGTCTCGTGGTTCCTCTCGTCTTCTTCTGACGAAATTGGACAAGTGTCCCTGAGATATCAATCTTTCGATATCCGCCTTTAAATGTCTACAATCATTGGTATAATGACCGTAATCCTTGTGGAAATGGAAATACCGTTCTCGATCCTACTCCCCAGGTTTTGTGGGAAGCTTGGGAGGCCACATCAGGATATTCCGCTTCTTGATAATATTCAGAATATCAGCCCGAGGAGTATTTAATGGAGTATACTCACTTTTGTCGGGAGATCTCTGCCGCCACGCCTGATGAGGCTTTCTGACTCGATCACGAACATTCTGCTTCGGCTTCTGCTTATTCTCAGGAGCCTTCTGCTCTTTTGCAGGGACTTTATTGTCTCCCTGGTGTGCGTCTAAGATCTCTGTGACCTCTGCCTGCTTCTGGCATCTCTGCACCAGTTCAGCATAAGTGGTGGGCATAACTTGAAGTAATAACTCCAAGAGCCGTCGATTTGTGAGTCTAGTGAACAAAGCAATTTTAGCTACTTGCTCATCTAGATTCTCTATCTCCATTGTAATTCTGTTGATTCTTTTCAGGTATTCCCGAATCAATTCATTCTTCCCTTGTCTAATAGTAAACAAGGTCTCCTCGGTCTTTTGATCTGGATTCCACTTTGGAATCGTCCTATGAATTTGCGTGCCAATTCGTCGAAATCCACGATCTTTCTTGACTAGAGATTCGAGAACCATTTCTGTGCTGCTCCAGTCAAGGACGAACCAAAGACCCTACAAAGGATTTCATCAGAATTACCTGCAACTGCCATAGTCTACTAATAATAACTGATGTGGGCCGTGGGATCTCCCGACCCATCGAACGTGGAAAAAGTTGGAAGACGGAAATTGTGAGGAAACTAATATCCGGCAATGGGCCCGGCAAACGGAGTCTTTCGAATAACCGAATAGATATCATTGGTTATCCTCCCTTTCGCCAGTTGTCCGAGTTTTTGATTGATATTGGCCAATTCTTGACCAATATGTGCTGACCGATCCCCAACATCACGATCACTCCCTCGAGCAACATGATCATTATCTCAAACGACATGATCATTCTCTTGAGCAACACGTCTGATAGTTGGTGAGTGAGTTCATACTCTTGCACCCAACCTTGTATTTGAATCAATCGTACTTACTTGTGGTCCGTCATACCGATCGCTCGCCTAGGGAGACCTTCAGTTCTCCTAGGCTCTCTTGCGCGTAACCGGTCGCCTTCCTGGAAATTTTGACTGACATTCTGCTCATCAATCAGTCTTTGATACCGTTGTGACGCGCGCCTTCCTGCATCACAATGATCGAGTGCTTGTGGTATCACCACTTGTCTGGTCAGCACATGGAGTCTAACTTATCTCCAACATTTGGAGTTTCAGTTGATACTGGAGTGGATCTGGAGGATTATTACCTCCTTGACCCCCATCTACTTCAAGGGGTCGACTTCCCTCTGGAATATCTGGATTGTTTACTCCAGGAATTTGGATGCCAGCATCTCGCTATGCAGCAGCTACTACTGTTGCCGCTGATCTAGTCACCATAGCTTTCTGAAATAGTTCCCATAGACAGCGCCAAATGATGCGTCCAAAATCTGCTCAGCCCTTAGATCTCCTGAGAGTGACCTGCAAAATAAAGCGTCAGATGTGGCCCAATCACTAGGATCGGGAGTCCACCTCCAATCATTATCTGGAGGTTATCCGTATGATGGCGATGAGTGACTGCCGTTGAATACTGCTAGCCGTCATTAGGTTGATCAACCTACTCCGATAGTATCAGATTAGGGCGTGCTTGTGACTGAGTTAGTTTTCTTCCTCAGCAAGCTACCTCCTGGACCCGGCTCACTCGAAAGTGAGTCGATTCCCTTCGTCACGACCGGAGTCGAGGGTCGAACCAAGAATAAACCAAGTTTGGTCATATTTTCTCCATATCATAATTATACTCCCCTTTCCTAGATCTAGAGCTGACATTTGGACCACTTCCATTTTATTTTTATTTATTTATTGTTCGCATTTTTTTCTGCCTTTTATTAATAATGCATTGGTTATAATTGCTTTATTTTTCATCTCAATTCGATTGCATTAGATATATGGGTTAGGACCGCTCGTTTAACTTAATTAATAAGTTAAAATCTTTGAATCATTGCACTCTCGCATTATCATTAAGAGGTTAATTCTAAAGTGGCATATCTCCTTGAGATCGACCCATTAGCTACACGATACCGTGCGCTTGCAATATTTATTTTTAATTTCACAAACAGTAGGGTTGCAGTAGTAGACTTGGGCTCATGGGTGCTCAAGATCGATATCCAACTCATGAGAGGACCTGAGAGCTTCCTGTTTACTATTTGTGGATGACCAATAGTGTTGATGATTCCGTAGTCCGAGTTGGTTGTAGCCATAGGATATGCTGACTTTAGTGAGAAGGATACTGGAAAGGATTTCAAGAGGCGTGGAATGGAAGTATTTGACTATGATTTGATATAATTTAGTAGAAGACTTGCATTGGGCTAGGTTTAACCTTGACATGCGCCAATACTCAGACCAATTGTGATGTGAGAGAGCAGTAACTTAATCCGCAGCTAAGGAATGTCCGAGAGGGATGTGGGACCCAATTACCACTGGAGAACCAAAGATACCGAGATGGTTGAGGGAGAGTGATTTGAGACCCACTCAAAGGAGTATGGTGCGATGACTTAAAGCATGTTTGCCAATAGAGACTAGCATACATAGAGTTAGAATCATACATGCATTGTTTGTTTTGTATCATTTTGCATCTATTATGTTCTATTATCATGCTTTATTATGATGTTTTGGAATAAACTGCCTTGCTGAGTTCTTTTGAACTCACTCCTTTTTGCAACAATATTTGTTAGACTATCCTACAAGTACTAATGCACAAGAAAGCCAGTACTATGAAGCACAAGCGGATGATGCACACTACACCCAAGGTGTTTGTCACATCCACCCAGCCGGTACCCTACCAAGCATACTCGAGTATGTGATCCACAGTCCCAAGGATCAAGTATCGAGCAACCATGCCTCCCACATACTCGATAACACAATCATGAACAATAATAATCAAGGTAAAAGCATATAATAAAAGCAATCATGAACAAGATAAAAGCAAGATAATCAGAGCGCGGAATTAAAAGCTACCAAAGTATACATATAATCCAAAAAGAGAGAGAGTGAGCGGAAATCACTCCCTCAGCGGCAGCGGAATGTAAATCGGCGAAAGTTATAATTACACGGTGTGCCTGTAAGTATTGTGTCTGATCGTGATCCTAGGTTCACCTCAAGGTTTTGGAACAGTTTGCAGAAAGCCTTGGGAACCCAATTGAACCTGAGTACAGCTCATCATCCACAGTCTGATGGACAATTTGAGCGGACGATTCAAACTTTGGAAGATATGCTTAGATCTTGTGTAGTGGATATGGGTGGAAATTGGGATGAACACTTAGCTTTGGTTGAGTTTGCCTATAACAACAGTTATCAAGCAACTATAGGCATGGATCCATTCAAGGCTTTGTATGGTAACACATGTAGGACACCCTTGTATTGGACTGAGACTGGTGAGAGAAAAGTCTTAGGTCTGGAGATGATTGAAGCTACAAGCGCAATGGTCGATATGATAAGAGAAAGGATTAAGTCTACCCAGTCAAGCCAGAAATCCTATGCTGATAAGAGAAGGACCGATTTGGAATTTCAAATTGGGGAGAAAGTTTTCTTGAAGGTTTCACCTATGAAGGGTGTGATGAGATTCAATGTTAAAGGAAAGCTTAGCCCTCGGTACATTGGACCATTCGAGATTTTGGAAAAGATTGGACTTGTTGCTTATCGATTGGCATTACCTCCGTCTATTGCTGCTGTGCACAATGTGTTTCATGTTTCAATGCTTCGGAAATACATTGAGAATCTGGAACATATTCTACAGCAAGCGCCTGAAGGACTTAGTGCTGATCTTACCTATGATGAAGAGCCAGCTGAAATATTGGATAAGAAGGATAAGCAATTGCGGAATCGCACCATCCCTTTGGTAAAGATTCGTTGGAAGAACCATACCCCTGAAGAAGCTTCTTGGGAGAAGGAAGAAGATATGAAGGAGAAATTTCCTCAACTTTTTGGAAGTTCAGGTACGCTCTCAATTTCGAGGACGAAATTTCTTTTAAAGGGGGGAGAATGTGAAACCCAGCCCTAACCTAACCCTGACCTTGACCCGGTAACCCGGTTGTTTGTAGGTCCGAAGACCCGGAGTAAAGGAAGAAGCCAACTATGGGCCATCTCAGTAGAAGACATGGTGTTGGACTCTGAACCCATGGATGTTGATGATGAATTTCCATACTTGGAAGTCTGTGCAGATTTGGAAAGGAAGTTGCACCTGTCTAAAGATGAGGTTAGTTTAAGGATTTGGAGTATTATCTGACTTGGTTTGAAGGTATTTCTACATAGTAGATATGTCACTTGATATGTGTGCAAAAGCCCATAAGGTTTTGTGAAACCCAGCCCTAACCTAACCCTGACCTTGACCCGGTAACCCGGTTGTTTTTAGGTCCGAAGACCCGGAGTAAAGGAAGAAGCCAACTATGGGCCATCTCAGTAGAAGACATGGTGTTTGACTCTGAACCCATGGATGTTGTTGATGGAGTTCCATACTTGGATGTCTGTGTAGATTTGGAAAGGAAGCTGCAACTGTCTAAAGATGAGATTAGTTGAAGGATATGGAGTATTATCTGACTTGGTTTTGAGGTATTTCCTTACACTTGACATGTCACTTGATGTGTATGCAAAAGCCCATATGGTTTAAAGCACATTTGATCCTCCAAATCCCTGTTTATTCCTTACTGTCTGCCTTGGTCGACTCCTTGGTCGAGTGAGCCACTCGACCAAGCACTCGACCAAAGGAGTGTGAAATCCGAGAATTTGTAATTTTAGGGTTTTTCACTTTTATTTAAACCCTACTTCGTATTTCTTTGTTATGGCTGCCTCCTAAACACTTTGTGAACGTGAGAACACCTCTCCGAAACTCTCTCTGGTGATTTCGAAAAATCCTCTGTAAATCTGAAGCCTCTCATCGCTGTTCTTACAATTCAAGGTTAGTAATCGCTTCAACATTGCGAATTTCTTTTCTTCGATCTTGTTCTTGATTGAGATCAGGAAGTAGATGCTGCATCCTTGCAACCATCCCTTCGTGATCTCCTTCGTTTCTTTGAGATCTATGATCATCATCATGATCTCAACCCTGGCCATATATTTTTCTGGAAACCCTAACCCTTGCTTGATTTCTGGTAAACTTTGGTGACCTCCCATGCGAGGGAAACCTCATGGGTAATGTTTCTAGTAACCTAAACTATAATTTCTATGATTTTCTTGTTATAATTGGCAAATCATTAATTCCCTTTCATTATGTGATCATAACCTTTCCTGGGGAGCCATAAAGGTTGAAACCCTAATTTCTTGGGTTAAATCAAGAACCCATATTTTTACCATGACTTGATGATTTTATCTTCCCATATGATTCTAATGCATCCTAGGAAGTTCTCCTTCAAATTTCAGATCAATCCGACTTCAAACGAGGAAGTTATGGCCAAAGTAGTCTGTACAATTCCGTACTGACTTGCTTGGTCGACTGTTTGGTCGACTGGGCTAGTCTACCAAGCACTCGATCAAAGGAGTCAGTAGCTTCATTTTTCGCCCGACTTGATTCGTTTTCTGTCTGATCTTTTAGGCATCTTTCCTAATGTTGTATCTATGGTTATTAGGAGTTTATTTGCTAAGTTTGGAGTTGCTCACTTTGATCTTTGGATCATCTTCTTCGATAATCAAGGTAAGGACAGTTATTTCCTTAACTACATAGATTGCTTGTTCTTTGGTTTCTACCTTATGAAACTATGAGATTACTTAATGTTATTGTAATTTAATTCTGATCTCTTATTGTGAGAATAGTAGCACTTGTTTATATTATCTTTTTCATTATTCATGTTATATGAATTACTTATTATTACCTAATCTGATTTGGCTTTTACATTCTCTTGTATATTCTGAACTGTTGGTTGTATATGTCATAGCTGATCTGAGAATGTGTTGCTTAAGTTTGGTTTGGGATTGGGGAGTGTCCTTTTGACACTTCTGTCCTTGGACATCGGAGGGAATAGTATGGGATGTTCTCCGAAGATGCCCATCGACGCTTTCCCGAATCATTGATTGTCATACCTAGGGATGTCTAGCAGTGTTTGGCTAGGATATACCCCTATTATATCAGACCCGAATCGGAAGGGTATTGAGACTGAACGACCCGTGGTAGCAATGTGATTCACGAGCGCTCAAGATCGGTAACCAACCCGTGAGAGGACATGAGAGCTTCCCGTTTACCATATGTGGATAGCCGATAGGGTTGATGAATCCGTATTCCGAGTTGGTCGGTGCCATAGGATACGCTGACTCTAGTGTGAAGGATACCGGAAAGGATCGTCAGGGACGAGGAATGGACGTATCTGGAATTGAGATGATATAACTGACTAGATGACTTGCATTGGGCTAGGCTTTTCCCTGACATGCGCCGGTACTTATGCCAAATGGTTGTGAGAGAGTGTGTTGACTAAATCCCCTACCATGGTTTGATGAGGACTTTACCCAATTACCCGGTAGACCCAAGATGCCAGGATGGCTAAGGGGGAGTGACTGACCTACCCAAAGAAGTACGGTGCTATGACTTAAAGCATGTCTACCATAGAGACCAGCATACATAGAGTTTAGATGCATTCATACTTTATATGTTTCATATTGCATTGCATCATGTTATGTTTTGTCACATGTTATCTATGATGTTATGGATTAACTTGCCTTACTGAGTTTCTTCGAAACTCATTCCTTTTTGTATATTTTCCTGTTAGATTATCCTGCAGGTACAGATTATTATGATGAGCAGTACAGTGAAGCGCAAGCCAATGAAGCGTATTACACGCAAGGTACTGGCGACGATCAAGATTACTCTGATGATCCCCCGGCGGATCAAGCTGCGTACTACTTTTGAAAACAGCATAGAGTTAGAAAGGATTCATTGGGTTGATGAAGTCCTCACTTATGAAGACGTTATCTATAGACTAGAAGACTCTTGTTCCTAATTATTTCTTAGTACATTTGTTTCAGTTGTTATTTCCTTTTTGACTTTCATACTGCGTTCTGCTATGTTTGTGGAGTGAGTTTCCGCCTCACTTTACTTCTTTTGATATCTTCAGATATCTGGTATCATTTTCCGCACTCTGATTATATTATTTATTCATTTCTTGAGTTAAACCTTTTGTTTATAATATTTAAACCTTGATTATTTCCTGTTTGTGATTATGTTATTGTATATGTGGGAGGATGATTTCCTCGATACTTGATCTTCGGGGCTGTGGATCACACTCCCGGGTATGCCAGTTAGGGTACCGGCTGGGGGAATGTGACAGGTTTAGAGCCCATTTGATCCTTCAATTCCCTGATTATTCCTTACTATCTGCCTTGGTCGACCAAAGGATTGTCAATTCCGAGGAAATGCAATTTTAGGGTTTTTCACTTATATTTAAACCCTACTTCGTGTTTCTTTGTTACGGCTGCCTCCTAAACACTTTTTGAACGTGAGAAGACCTCTCCTAAACCCTCTCTGGTGATTTCAAAGACTCCTCTGCAGATCTGAAGCCTCTCATCTCTGATCTAACAATTCAAGGTTAGTAATCACTTTGACATTACGAATTTCTTTTCTTTAATCTTATTCTTGATTGAGATCAGGAAGAAGATGCTGCATCCTTGCAACCATCCCTTCGTGATCTCCTTCTATTCTTTGAGATCTATGATCATCATCATGATCTTAACCATAGCCAGATTAATTTCTTGAAACCCTGACCCTTGTATAATCTTTCTGGAAACCTTTGCTAACCTCCCATGCGAGGGAAACCTCATGGGCAATATTTATGTTAATCTAAACTAGATTTTCTATGATTTCTTGTTATTTTCTTGATAGCAATCATTCCCTTTCATTCCGTGATCATAACCTTTTTATGGGAACCATAAAGGTTGAAACCCTAGTTTCTTGGGTCAAATCAAGAACCCATATTTTGACCATTACTTGATGTTTTTATCTTCCTAAATGATTCTAATACATCCTAGGAAGTTCCCCTTTGAATTTCGGATCAATCCGAATTCAAACGAGGAAGTTATGACCAAATTAGTTTCAGCAATTCTGTACTGACTCGCTTGGTCGACTGCTTGGTCGACTAGGCCAATCTACCAAGCACTCAACCAAAGGAGGCAGTAGCTTCATTTTTCACCCGATTTGATTCGTTTTCTCTCTGATCTTTTAGGTATCTTTCCTAATGTTGTATCTATGATTGTTAGGAGTTTATTTGCTAAGTTTGGAGTTTCTCTTTTTGATCTTTGGATTATCTTCGGCGATAATCAAGATAAGGACAACTATTTCATAATAACATAGACCGCATACTCTCTGGTTTCTACTAAGAAACTATGAGTTTGTTTACTGTTCTTGTATCTTATACTTCTGATGTACTACTGTAAGTATAGTAGCACTTGTTTATGTATTCTTTTTCATATTCGAGCTTATATGAAATGTTTATTACTGCTTGATCAGATTATGCTTTTACATTCTCTTTTATATGATGAATTGTTGGTTGTGTATGTCATGACTGATCTGAGAATGTGTTTGATTAAGTATGGTTTGGGATTGGGGAGTGTCCTTTTGACGCTTCTATCCTTGGACATTGGAGGGAATAATATGGGATGTTCTCCGAAGATGCCCATTTCGCTTTCCCGAATCATTGGTTGTCATACCTAGGGCTGTCTAGCAGTGTTTCGCTAGGATGTCCACATTGTATCAGACCTGAATCGGAAGGGCATTGAGACCGAACGACCCGTGGTAGCAATGTGATTCACGGGCAATCAAGACCGGTAACCAACCCGTGAGAGGACGGGAATCATATTGTGGGGGCCATTTATTGGAGGGTTGCATATGGCTAGACTTGGGCTCATGGGTGCTCAAGACCGGTAACCAACCTGTGAGAGGACATGAGAGCTTCCTGTTTACCATATGTGGATAACCAATAGGGTTGACGAGTCCGTAGTCTGGGACTATTAGGACTCTAGTGCGAAGGATACCGGAAAGGATCGTCAGGGACGTGGAATGGACATATCTGGAACTGAGTTGATGTGACTGAGTAGATTACTTGCATTGGGCTAGGCTTAACCCTAACATGCGCCAGTACTTAGACCAAACGGTGATGCGAGAGAGTGGTGACCAAATCCCCTACCATGGTTTGTGAGGACTTTACCCAATTACCACGGCAGACCCAAGATGCCAAGATGGCTGAGGGGGAGTGATTGACGACCCAAAAGAAGTACGATGCTATGACTTAAAGCATGTCTGCCAATAGAGACCAGCATTCATAGAGTTTAGATGCATACATACATTATCTGTTTCATACTGCATTGCATCTTGTTATGATTTGCTGCATGTTATTTATGTTGTTATGAGTTAACTTGCCTTACTGAGTTTCTTTCGAAACTCATTCCTTTTTGTACAATCTTTTGTTAGACTATTCTACAGGTACTGACTACTATGACAGACAGTACGATGAAGTGCAAGCCGATGAAGCGTATTACACGCAAGGTGTTGGCTACAATCAAGATTACACTGATGATTCCACAGGAAATCACATTGCGTACTACGATTAGTGGCAATGTAGAGTTGGAACATCTTTGTTGGACTGACGAAGTCCTCTATTCTGAAGATGTCATCTATAGGATAGAAAACCCTTAAGTTTAGTTTGTCTTTCTTATTTTCTTTTGTTTCAGTTGTAATTCCTTTTAGACTTACATACTACGTTCCGCTGTATCTGTGGAGTGAGTTTCCGCCTCACTCTACTTCTTTTGATATCTTCGGATATCTGGTATCATTTTCCGCACTCTGATTATATTGTTTATTCATTTCTTGATTCTAAATCTTTTGTTTATAATATTTAAACCTTGATTATTTCCTGTTTATGATTATGTTATTGTATATGTGGGAGGATGATTTCCTCGATACTTGATCTTCGGGGCTGTGGATCACACTCCCAGGTATGCCAGTTAGGGTACTGGCTGGGGGGATGTGACAGATTTACTCTTTAATATTGGGATTGTAATTTAACTACTTAATAACTGTTGTTATAGGCAAACTTAGGCAAACTCAACCAAAGCTAAGTGTTCATCCCAATTTCCAACCATATCCACTACACAAGATTTAAGCATATCTTCCAAGGTTTGAATTGTCCGCTTAGATTGTCCATCAGACTGTGGATGATGAGCTGTACTCAAGTTTAATTGGGTTCCCAAGGCCTTTTGCAAACTGTTCCAAAACCTTGAGGTGAACCTAGGATCACAATCAGAAACAATACTCACTGGCACTCCGTGCAGATGAACTACATTATCCACATAAAGCCGAGCTAGCTTATCCAAAGTATGAGTGATCTTCATAGGAATGAAATGGGCTGATTTGGTCAACCTATCAACAATTACCCATACAGTGTCATTACCTTTGCTTGTCCAGGGTAGGCTAGTCACGAAGTACATAGAGATATCTTCTCACTTCCAACCAGGAATAGGAAGAGGCTGAAGTAATCCAGATGGGGGTTGATGAACGGCTTTCACATGCTGACAAGTCTTGCACTTGGCAACAAAATCATCTACATCGACCTTCAAACCAATCCACCAGAAATGTTCTCTTAAATCCGTATACATCTTGGTGCTTCCAGTGTGTACTGTAAAGATCAACGGGTGTGCTTTCTTCAATATCTCTTTCTTGATTTCTTAATTAGCTGGCACACAAAGTCTTCCTCTAAACAATAGGGCACCATCCATAGATATACCAAAGTCAGGGTCTGAATCAGGATTCGAAGAAATCCTCTCAATCTTTTCCTTAATTTCCTGATCAGAACCTTGCAGAGCAATAATTCTGTCTCTAAGGGTGGATCTTGCTGTCATGGCAGAAAGAACAAAATCCAAACCTTCAGGGACCACTTCCAAATCGAAATTTGCAATCGAAGACAACAAAGGCTGACTCAGAGCATTCAAGTCCAGTACTTTCTTCTGACTTTTCTTGCTAAGAGCATCAGCAACCACATTTGCCTTACCAGGGTGATACTGAATGTCACAATCATAATCAAAGACCAATTCCAACCATCTTCTTTGTCTCATATTTAACTCCTTTTGGGTAAAGAAGTATTTCAAACTTTTATGATCCGTGAAAATAGAAATCTTCTCACCATAGAGGTAATGTCTCCAAATCTTCAGAGCGAAGACAACAACGGCAAGCTCGAAATCGTGAGTGGGGTAATTCCGCTCATAATCTTTCAGTTGCCGAGAAGCATAGGCTACGATCTTACCATGTTGCATCAACACGCAACCCAAACCAATCTTTGACGCATCAATGTTGACTGTCAAACCGCCGGAGTTATCAGGTATAGTTAAAACCAGGGCACTTGTCAATTTATCCTTCAATTCTTGGAAATTCTTCTCACACGCGTCAGACAAAACAAACTTCTCTCCCTTTCTAGTCAGCTTAGTCATGGGAGCAGCCAACCTAGAAAAGTTCTCAATAAACCTTCTGTAGTACCCTGCCAAACCAAGGAAACTCCTTATTTCTATCATAGTCTTCGGTCTTTCCCAATCGGCAACTGCTTGTACCTTTTCGGGGTCAACACAAATACCTTCAGCTGAAACCACATGGCTGAGGAATACTACTCTCTTGAGCCAGAAATCACACTTTCTAAACTTAGTATAAAGCTTCTTTTCTCGCAGTCTTTGCAAAGTGAAATCTAGATGCCTTGCATGCTTTTCTTCATTCTTTGAGTAAATCAAGATATCATCGATGAAAACTATCACAAATTTATCAAGCACATCATGAAATACCCGGTTCATGAGGTCCATGAACACAGTAGGAGCATTAGTCAAACCAAAAGGCATGACTCGAAATTCATAATGCCCATACCTTGTTCTAAATGCCGTCATGAAAATATCACTTGACTTCACTTTCAATTGGTGATATCCAGACCTCAAATCAATCTTTGAGAACACTGCTGCACCCTTCAACTGATCAAAGAGATCATCAATTTTGGGCAACGGGTATCTATTCTTGATGGTCAGCTTGTTCAACTCACAGTAATCAATGCATAGATGCATACTACCATCCTTCTTCTTGACAAACAAGACCGGGGCTCCCCAAGGTGATACACTAGGCTGAATGAAACTTCTATCTAAGAGTTCTTTCAACTGCTTTTGCAACTCTTCCAACTCGGTAGGAGCCATTCTATATGGAGCCTTAGATACTGGGGCAACTCCAAGGATTAGATCAATTGAAAATTCCACTTCTCTATCAGGTGGCACTCCTGGCAGATCCTCCGGAAAGACATCAACGAAGTCACATACAATCCTGACTTCCTCTACTTTCTTTCCTTCCTTAATCTTTCCTTCAGATGGCATCCCTTCTACTAATGCATAGACTTGCATCAGTGCGGACAAGGTCTTCTTACCAATTCTTCCTTTCTCGCCTTGGAATTCAAAAATTGAACTTCCACTAATCTGAAACTGAATTCTCTTTGAAGAACAAAGAATTATAGCATTATGGGTAGTCAACTAATCAATACCCAAAATGATATCAAAATCCTTCATATCCAGAGGTACCAAATTGGCTTCCAAATTCTTCCCACCAATCAAAACAGGACACTTAACTAACCCTTTATCTAGTTTCACAATAGGTTCAGTAGGTGTACAAATCAATAAACTACTAGATAAATTCTCAGGTACTAAGTTAGTCTTCTTGAGGAATGCAAATGATATGAACGAATAGGAAGCACCCGTATCAAATAAGACAAATGCAGGAATGAAAGCAACAATTAAAGTACATGTAACCACTTCATGACTCGCATCCTGTTCAATACCAGATATACTAAATACTCTACCAGAAGGAGGGACAGGAGTACTCTTCACTATAGGAGCCTGCTATTGAACTGGCCTCTTAGGACAGGCACGAGCAAAGTGACTAGTTTGCTTACAGTAGAAGCACACAAGGTTACTAGGTCCAACAGGAATAGGTGCAACTGGAGGCTTCTGAACCAAAGGCCTAGGAATAGCATTCACAAGCCTAGCATTTGCATTCATCAGTGGTCGATTCCCGCCATACTGACTATACTGGCCTAGCTACTGAAATCCAGAACTCTGACCTACACTCCTAGGCTGGAAAGCAAGAGTAGGGTATGGCGTAGGTCTCACAAAGTGCCGATCAGTACGGTCCGCAAATCCAGGATTCCTTGATTGCCAAGGTCTCTGCACTCTAGCATTCTCCTTCTTGGCATTCTGCACCACCTGAGCATAACTTTCAATAGGCTGAACTGTGAGATATGCCTTGATTGCAGGTCACAATCCCTTGAAGAATTTCTTCGCTTTGGCAATGTCAAGCTTCAAGGAGTCAAGAGCAAAGAAATGAAGCTCCTCAAACTTCTGTTGGTACTCCAACACAGACAGAGATCCTTGTGTAAGAGCCATAAATTTAGTCTCCTTCGCATCCTTTACTGCTTTCGGGAAATAGTTCTTGCAGAAAGCTTCCTTGAACAATTCCCACGGCACAACGCCCTCATGCAAACCTTCCAAAATAGGTCGGGTGGAAGTCCACCAAGCGTCAGCTTCATGTTGCAGCTTCTGCTCAGCAAATAGAATTTTCTGGGCCTCAGTACATTGCAGGTGTGAAACCCAGCCTTAACCTGGCCCTGACCTTGACCCGGTAACCCGGTTGTTTTTAGGTCCGAAGACCCGGAGTAAAGGAAGAAGCCAACTATGGGCCATCTCAGTAGAAGACATGGTGTTTGACTCTGAACCCATGGATGTTGATGATGGAGTTACATACTTGGATGCCTGTGCAGATTTGGAAAGGAAGCTGCAGTTGTCAGAAGATAAGATTAGTTGAAGGACTTGGAGTATTATCTGACTTGGTTTGAAGGTATTTCCTTACACTAGACATGTCACTTGATGTGTGTGCAAAAGCCCATAAGGTTTAGAGCCCATTTGATCCTTCAATTCCCTATCTTGGCCTTATTGTCTGCCTTGGTCGACTCCTTGGTCGAGTGGTCCACCAAAGGATTGTGAAATCCGAGAATTTGTAATTTTAGGGTTTTTCACTTTTATTTAAACCCTACTTCGTGTTTCTTTGTTACAACTGCCTCCTAAACACTTTGTGAACGTGAGAATACCTCTCTGAAACTCTCTCTGGTAATTTCGAAGACTCCTCTGCAGATCTGAAGCCTCTCATAGCTGTTCTGACAATTCAAGGTTAGTAATTGCTTCAACATTGCGAATTTCTTTTCTTCAATCTTGTTCTTGCTTGAGATCAGGAAGAAGATGCTGCATTCTTCCAACCATCTGTTCCATGATCTCATTCATTTCTTTGAGATCTATGATCATCGTCGTGATCTCAACCCTAGCCGAATATTTTTCTTAAAACTCTAACCTTGCTTGATTTTTGGAAAAATTTGGTGACCTCCCATGCGAGGGAAACCTCATGGGTAATGTTTCTGTTAACCTAAACTGGATTTTCTATGATTTTCTTATTATGTTCTTGATTGCAATCATTCCCTTTCATCCTGTGATCATAACCTTTCCTGGGGAGCAATAGAGGTTGAAACCCTAATTTCTTGGGTTAAATCAAGAACCCATATTTTTACCATGACTTGATGATTTTATCTTCCCATATGATTCTAATACATCCTAGGAAGTTCCCCTTCGAATTTCGGATCAATCCGACTTCAAACGAGGAAGTTATGGCCAAAGCAGTCTGTACAAATCCGTACTGGCTTGCTTGGTCGACTCCTTGGTCGAGTGGACCACTCGACCAAAGGAGTCAGTAGCTTCGTTTTTCGCCCGATTTGATTCGTTTTCTCTCTGATCTTTTAGGCATCTTTCCTAATGTTGTATCTATGATTGTTAGGAGTTTATTTGCTAAGTTTGGAGTTGCTCTCTTTGATCTTTGGATTATCTTCGGCGATAATCAAGGTAAGGATAGTTATTTCATAATAACGTAGATCGCATACTCTCTGGTTTCTACTTTATGAAACTATGAGTTTAACTACTGTCTTGTACTTTATACTTCTGATATACTACTGTAAGTACAGTAGCACTTGTTTATGTATACTTTTTCATTATTCAAGCTTATATATGATGTTTATTACTGCTTGATCGGATTATGCTTTTACATTCTCTTTTGTACGATGAATTGTTGGTTGTGTATGTCATGACTGATATGAGAATGTGTTTGATTAAGTATTGGTTTGGGATTGGGAAGTGTCCTTTTGACGCTTATGTCCTTGGACATCGGAGGGAATAGTATGGGATGTTCTCCGAAGATGCCCATCGACGCTTTCCCGAATCATTGGTTGTCATACCTAGGGCTGTCTAGCAGTGTTTGGCTAGGATGTCCCCATTATATCAGACCCAAGTCGGAAGGGTATTGAGACCGAACGACCCATGGTAGCAGTGTGATTCACGGGCGCTCAAGACCGGTAACCAACCCGTGAGAGGACAGGAATCATATTGTGGGGGACATTTATTGGAGGGTTGCATATGGCTAGACTTGGGCTCATGGGCGCTCAAGACTGGTGAAATGATCCGTGAGGGGACGTGAGAGCTTCCCGTTTACCATATGTGGATAACCAATAGGGTTGATGAGTCCGTAGTCCGGGACTATTGGGACTCTAGTGGAAAGGATACCGGAAAGGATCGCCCGGGGCGAAGAATGGAGGTATCTGGACCTGGGTTGATGTAATTGAGTAGATGACTTGCATTGGGCTAGGCTTTACCCTGACATGCGCCAGTACTTAGACCAAATGGTGATGTGAGAGAGAGGTGACTTAACCCCCCAGCCATGGATTGTCCCAAGGGATGCTGGACCCACTACCAATAGGAGCCATACGCGTGACTTAAAGCATGTCTGCCAATAGAGACCAGCATACATAGAGTTTAGATGCATACATTCATTATTTGTTTCATACTGCATTGCATCTTGTTATGTTCTGATATATGTTATCTATGTTGTTGTGAGTTAACTTGCCTTATTAAGTTTCTTTCGAAACTCATTCCTTTTTGTACAATCTTTTGTTAGACTATTCTACAAGTACTGATTACTATGACGGACAATACAATGAAGCGCAAGCCGATGAAGCGTACTACACGCAAGGTGTTGGCGACAATCAAAATTACTCTGATGATCCCTCAAGTGATCAAGCTACGTACTACGATTAGAGGCAACATGGAGTTGGAGCATCTCTATTGGACTGATGAAGTTCACTATTTTGAAGATGTTATTTATAGAATAGAAGACTCTTAGTTTAGTTGTCTTTCTTATTTTTCTTTTGTTTCAGTTGTTATTCCTTTTAGACTTATGCTACGTTCCGCTGTATCTGTGGAGTGAGTTTCCGCCTCACTCTACTTCTTTTGATATCTTCGGATATCTGGTATCATTTTTCCGCACTCTGATTATATTGTTTATTCATTTCTTGACTTTAAATCTTTTGTTTATAATATTTTAACCTTGATTATTTCCTGTTTATGATTATGTTATTGTATATGTGGGAGGATGATTTCCTCGATACTTGATCTTCGGGGCTGTGGATCACACTCCCGGGTATGCCAATTAGGGTACCGGCTGGGGGGATGTGACAGCAGGTGTCGGAAAGCTTTCTCCAACTCACGTAGCCACTTGTTAGGAAACAAGGCATCCTTGGATATTCTGGTGAAGTTGGACACTTGCAGCTTCAGGAAACTCTCCATCAAGCGGGTATGAGGAGTTCTGGCTAACCTTTCCGCATTCAAACTACAGCATGAGGGTTTCCGTTGGCACCGACACGAGTCTCATTGTGTAGAGTCATGAAACCTTCCAGCATCTGATTGAACTGGGCTGTTTGTTGCTACATCATATTGCCCATAAGGTTGGCAATATCGCGGAAACTTTCGATGTTCGGGGCACCAGGTACGTCATGGGTACCTTGGTCAGTAGTGTTGGTATGCTGATCATGACCACCAATTGGTATCTCACCACTTCCGTGACCACTGGATTCACCATGCCCACTTCTTAACGTAGCCATTCTGCAAAAACCCAAATGTCAAAAACACCGAATTTCAAAGTTTCATCATAATTCACAAGTCCAAATGATTAAGAATCTTTAATCATGCTCAAATACATCCATTTAGTCATTTTAATCAATCAACCATAGGACAAAAATCACATTTTTCCAAAATTCAACAGAAATTGGCGCTACTGGGTCCATTGGTCGATTGATTGGTCAATTGACCCAGTCGACCAATGCTCACAGCAAAAATTAGGGTTTTAAGTGCCAAAACCTCATTCAACTTCATTCCAAACCTTGCAAACTTGAGAGGGAGCTCTAGGGAAGAAGTGCTAAGGTCTTTCTAATTGGTTTCCAAGTAGTTTGGTGCTTCATCAACAACACTACACCTCACTTAGATCATCGCACAAAGTAAACACTCATTCTCATTCTCATTCTCAAATTCAACTTCTCATGCTTGCATTTCATCAAAATCCATGTTTTACTTGTGTCTATTGCTAGAAATCATGCTTAGGAACACTTAGAAACATGTTCCATGAGTTTTTAACACAATGTCATGCTTAGACAACAAATTCTAACACAATCTTGCATTTTCACATCGTTAACGCAACCGAAATTGCCTATCTTTAGAAAAACTTCGTTTTCTCACAAACCGCTTGGAGTTTTCACACAAAATCAAATGCTACATGCTTAAAATGATATTGTGGATGTGTACATGTAGTTTGATTCCATCAATTTCAGAATTTTCAAAAATCCAATTTTGACCTAGAATGCAAAATCCCCAATTCCTTTTTGCTGATTTTTTACTTTATACCGAGGTTTAGATCAATTTTTTTCAAATAAACCTCATAATCATGCAATTCCAAGTATTGCGCACATGCTAGTATGTTCAATTTGCATTTTCCCCAAATTTTCAATTTTGATAAAAATTACGAAAATGTCCTTCTGGCTGAATTTTCGAAACAACATTAACAAGCTATGTCCTTTGTCTTTTCAACAAACATTCATCATGCAAAGAGGAGGACTTAGTCGAGTTCGGATAGTTGGTGCTAGGCAAGGCAGAGGTTGAGTTCCAACTCAGCCAAGAGCAGAGGTACTTCGGCTCGATAGATTCGATACGCCGGAGGCACAGTTCCTGTATGAGGCATTCTTTGAGTACTGCCACATTGAGTACGGGCGACTTCTTCATTTATGGGAGCTGAGGGTGTTCAGGATCCGATAGAGATTCGACACCCTAGGGTGGACTCATCTCTTCACGGCAGACTTGCCCGTCTACCCGGAGCTAGTGAGATTGTTTTTTAGTAACCTCAAGTCTATCGAGGAGGCCAGAGGACAGGGTCATCCTTTCATACTGATTCTTGAGAGCACGGTCATGGAAACACAGATCCGATTCTCTACTAGGACACTGGCATAGATTCTTCAAGTGCCTTATTATTCACATCAATGCCTATGGATACCTTCGGGGGCGGAGGTGGACCTTTACTTGCTGCCCTACGAGCTTCATGAGATAGGTGCCACGCTTTGGAATAGCTCAAAGTGTAACCTTCCACAGAACAGCATGGATTCGGCTCAGATTATCGGTAGCATTGTGGGCCGAAACATCATGCCGAAGGCCAGACATCCTCATAGGGTTACAGTGATGGAGGCCGTAGTCATCTACCGTATCTATATGGGTTTTCAAATCGACTTGTCCTACATCATACAGAACGTCATGATAGAACTGGTGGCGCGTCCAAGTATGAGGAACCTTTGCTTTAGAAGATTACTGACATTAGTCTTCCAGCACTTCAGGGTGGATCTAGAGGGAGCAGATGCAGTCACTGGAGCACTGGGGTACACTATTGGGACGAGGACTATCAGACAGATGCTGTAATATCCGGCCCTATTCTAACCTTGACCCTGACCCGGATCCACTGTTGTATTCAGGTCCGAGGACCCGAAGCGGTGGAAGAAGAGATTTTTGGACCATTCTTATTGATGATCATGATTCGGAGACCGAGCCCATGGACATTGACAATGATACCCCTTGCTTAAATGCATTGTCAGTGTTTAAGGAAAGTCTGCGCATCGGAGAAGATTAATATGGTTCATGTACCAAATGACCTCCTGTGCACAATCCGAAGGTATTCCCCGAAACTAGACTTCTTGGTTGAATTGTGGAAGAAAACCTCACTCAATTTGACCTTGTATAGCCTTTCAAATCCCTACTTGAAGTTGCTGTTCTAAACCTAAGTTTTCTGCTGAAAACATTTTGGTCGATCATTTTGGTCGATACCATCGACCAAAATGTCCCAGTCTGCCAAGTTAATGATTCCATGGAATATTCCTTTTCTATTTAATATGACCTCGAGCCTTGAGCCTTTTGCAATCATTTTTCTCACCTGGGAACGTGGGGAGAGCTTCCCAAAGCAGCTCCTTGGTTAGTGTGAAGGGTATCTCATCAAAGACACTTAGTTTATCATTGATTCTTGTCTTCATCTTCCACACTAAGGTATGACTCTTCATTCCACTCTCTACCCTACCATTTTCTACTCTTTTCTATTGTCATCTTGCTGATGGGACATTTGGAATGGTGCTGCAACCTTGCAACCACCACTCCAAGTGCCTACTCATGCTCAATCCATGATTCCCTTAGCCATTCATTGATGCTAATGCTTATATCTCATGCCTAGCATATGTATTCCATGATTTACCTATTAACGTCATACCATTTGATATCAAACTGAGCTATAGAGTGTATTATGTTCATGTTTAACATTGCCATATGATTCCAATCGAATTTCTATTAGTTCCTCTAGCTATTGCATGTTATTCCTCACCAATCCAATCAATTCCAACTCATGCCATGATGTTTATCACTTGAACTTGATAGCTCAAATTGGGGCTTTTTAATTAGACCATTGGATTGGGTTAATTCCTTGATTTATAGTATCCTACTACTGTTGTTAAGTATGCCTCCAAGTTTCAGATTGATCCGAACACCGGAAGACTCATTTCGGACCAAAATCCACTATTCTGCCCGAGGACTATTTTGGTCGATCATTTTTGTCACATCCACCCAGCCGGTACCCTATCTGGCATACCCGGGATGTGATCCACAGCCCCGAAGATCCATAGTTCAGGGACCACATAATCCACATCGACGATAATACAATCATGAACAGATAATAATCATAAACTAACAATGAATGATCATGGAATTCAGAAATAAGGTGTCAGACATAATCAGAGTGCGGAAATAAATATCAAATCAGATAAATTAAGAAGGCAGTGGGCAGAATCCACTCCTTCACCAAACGGAAGTGAGGTCAAAAATTTAGTTAAGTACACGTCTCAAGTTATAAAGGTAATTTAAAGTTATTACAATTCTTCTAAGTATACTGTCACAAAAGAAAGGGTAACTACTCATAAGTCTCCTCCATAATAAATATATCTTCTTCAATGTTGAGGACCATGGAGACCCAACATGACTGCTCCCATACAACTCCGGGGCTAACCCTGGTATGCCTGGTAATCTTCTTCGGTATGGCCACCGAAGTCTTCAACGTAGCCAGCCTCCGGATGGTAGTATGAGGTATCTGGGTCCGCCTCAGGGAGGGTGCCATCAGAGTAATCACCTGTAGAATAGCCTAACAAAATATTGCAACAGAAAAGGAATGAGTTCAAAAGAACTCAGCAAGGAAGTTATCCCACCACACATAAACCACAAGATAATCATAAAATGATGCAGATGATATGAGGCATATAATGCAATATGACTTTATTCTAAGTATGCTGGTCATCTATGGTAGACATGCTTTAAGTCATAGCACCATACTTCTTTAGGTAGTCTCAGTCACTCATCACCGGGGGGAATTGGGTCCTGCATCCCTCTCGGACAAATCCATGGTTGGGGGTTTCGGTCACCGCTCTCTCACATCACCTTTTGGTCTAAGTATTGGCGCATGTCAGGGTATAGCCTAGCCCAATGCAAGTCATCTACTTAATCATATCATGCCAGTTCCAGATACTTCCATTCCTCCCCTCTCGGGATCCTTTCCGGTATCCTTCACACCAGAGTCACGGATATTACTCACCGGACTCATCAACCCTATTGGTCATCCACAAATGGTAAACGGGAAGCTCTCACGTCCCTCTCACGGATCATTTCACCGGTCTTGAGTGCCCGTGAGCCCAAGTCTAGCCATTTGTAACCCTACCAATAAATGGCCCCTTTCGGTAACCGTAATGCAATTTATGTCCTCTCACGGAGTGGATACCGGTCTTGAGCGCCCACAAATCCACACTACTACCACGGGTTGTTCGGTCTCAATGCCCTTCCGAATCGGGTCTGATATGATAGGGACATCCTAGCCATACATCTAGACAAATCCTATGCATGTCATTCAATAACCCGGGAAAGCGTCAATGGACACCTTCGGAGAACATCCCATACTATTCCCTCCGATGTCCAAGGACAGAAGCACCAGTAGGGTACCCCTCAATCCCAAGTTATACTTAAGCAATCACATGCCCAAGTTCATCATATCAGTTCACAAGATACAACGTCATAATAAACATTCAATTCATGACATTGACATAAGTCATCATATATTGAAATTGATAAACATGATAAAACATTGAAGTAATATAATGTAAACACAAAGCTACTGTTAAAAGACATATGTAGCAAGTCTAACATGATAAGAATATGAAATAGAAACTATATTTAATAGGTTAGGAATACCAAGTCAAGATTTCCATATCCTAGGTAATTACATCGATAACTATCCTTACCTTGAATCGGAGAAGAGAATGGTCCAAGATCACAAGCAGTGGCCCAAATAGTCTTAAAGTCCTAAACAAGCATATATGAAAGGTTAGAGAAGAAATCAGAACAATCGGAGATCAAACGAATCAGAACTGGGCAAAAGTTGCTGACAGCAACTCTATTGGTCGATACATTTGGTCGATAGTATCGACCAATAGTATCGACCAAATGAATTCCAGGACAGCAAGCTGGCTGTTCGGATTCTTGCCCAGATTTGGTCTTCCGGGTCTCGGATTGACATGAAACTTGGAGGATAGTCTAAGCACAACATGGGGACACTAATTATCAAGAAACTTTCATAATCCAATGGTCCATTTGGAAATCCCCAAATTGACATATTAAGGTTAAGAGTTGTAGATCATAGCATTGGCTATAACTCAATGCAAATTAGGGGAAAACATGGGGGATTAGGTAGGGAATCGTTTAGAAGTAACATGGAGCACATATGCAAGGTATAGATTAGGTAAATCACGAGCTTCATCTCAGTTTTGGTAAATAAAGCAAGTTGGTAAGCAATAAATCATGGAAATGTGTAGTCAATGATCATGAGGTGAATCAATCATAGTCATATCAGTGAAAACATCATTGTATGGGGTTTAGAAGGTTCATGGCAAGGTGTATGCAAGGTTGCAGCACCTTGACCATGGTCCCAACAGTAAAATAGAGAAAAGATGAGTGAGAAAGTGATTAGGAGAGAGAGTCATACTTTTAAAGTGGAACAAGAAAGTAGGAATAAGTGGTTGGCAATGATTGATGACGAAGATGCTTCACCACTACCAAGGAGGAGTTCTTGGGAGGCTCTCTCACGTTCCCAGATGTTAAAGACGCGAGAATAGGGCTCCAGTCTCGAGGAATAAATAAATAGAAAAGAATATTCTAAGAATCTTTAAATCTGGGCTCAGCAGACTTGTTGGTCGATACTATTGGTCGATGGTATCGACCAAAACAAACTCTGCAGAAATTTTACAGAATAGTTCAGCAACTTTAGGTGCGGACTTGGAGGGCTATACAAGGTCAAATTGCATGGGTTTTTCTCCTACAGTTCACTCAAGAGGTCTAGTTTCAGGGAGTACCTTCGGATTATGCACAGGAGTCCATTTGCTATTTCAACTGTCTCGCTCTTCATCAGTGCGCAGTTTCTAACTTAACACTGGTAATGTGCTCAAGGAAGGAGCAGCATCATCAATGTCCATAAACTGGAATCCCGACATTACGTCATCAACCAGTAGGGCCCATAAGTCCCTCCTACCACCATTTCGGGTCTTTGGACCTACAAACATAACAATGACCGGGTCGGGTCAAGGTTAGGTAAAAGCTGGATTTTACATTCTTCCCCCCTTAAGAGAATTTCGTCCTCGAAATTGAAAGCGTACCTGTGCTCCCAAAAAGATGAGGAAACTTCTCCTTCATTTCTTCTTCCTTTTCCCATGAAGCCTCTTCCGGGGTATGGTTCTTCCACCGGATCTTCACCAAAGGGATGGTGCGATTCCGCAGCTGCTTGTCCTTTTTATCTAGGATTTCAGCTGGTCCTTCATCGTAAGAAAGATCAGCACTAAGTCCTTCGGGTGCTTGCTGTAGTATGTGTTCCGGGTTCTCTATGTACTTCCGAAGCATCGAAACATGGAACACATTGTGAACTCCAGCAAGAGATGGAGGCAAGGCCAAGCGATAAGCAACAGGTCCAACCCTTTCCAAGATTTCAAAAGGTCCGATGAAGCGGGGGCTAAGCTTTCCTCTCACATTGAATCTCATCACACCTTTCATAGGTGATACTTTAAGGAAAACTTTCTCTCCAATAGGAAACTCCAGATCGGTCCTTCTCTTGTCGGCATAGGATTTCTGTCTTGACTGAGCAGACTTAATCCTCTCTCTAATCATGTCGACCATAGCACTTGTAGCTTCAATCATTTCCGGGCCTAAGACTTTTCTTTCACTGTCTCGCAGTCCAATACAAAGGCGTTCTACAAGTGTTACCGTACAAAGCTTTAAAAGGAGCCATGCCTATTGTTGATTGATAACTGTTGTTATAGGCAAACTCCACTAAAGCTAAGTGTTCATCCCAATTTCCACCCATGTCCACCACACAAGATCTAAGCATATCTTCTAAAATTTGAATCGTCCGCTCAGAATGTCCATCAGACTGGGGATGATGAGCTGTACTCAGGTTTAATTGGGTTCCCAGGGCTTTCTGCAATCCATTCCAAAACCTTGAGGTGAACCTAGGATCACGGTCAGACACACAATACTCACCGGCACACCGTGTAGACGAACCACGTTGTCCACATAGAGTCTAGCTAGCTTGTCCAAAGTGTAGGTGATCTTCATAGGTATGAAATGGGCTGATTTAGTCAACCTATCTACAACCACCCACACAGTGTCATTTCCTTTACTTGTCCGCGGCAAGCTAGTCACGAAGTCCATGGATATATCTTCCCACTTCCAACTAGGAACGGGAAGGGGCTGAAGCAATCCGGACGGAGGTTGGCGAACGGCTTTAACACGCTGACAAGTCTCGCACTTGGCAACAAAGTCTTCCACATCCGCTTTCAAGCTATTCCACCAAAAATGTTCCCTTAAGTCTTTATACATTTTGGTACCCCCAGGGTGTATTGTAAAGATCGACTGGTGTGCTTCTTTCAATATTTCCTTCTTGATTTCATCAACAGCAGGCACACAGAATCTACCTCTAAACATTAAGGCACCATCTAAAGATGTACTAAAAGCAGGGTCCATCTCTGAATTCGTGGCAACCTTCTCAATCTTCTCTCTCAGTTCAGGGTCAGAACTTTGCAAAGCGACGATCCGGTCTCTAAGGGTGGATCTTGCCGTCATGGCAAAAAGAATACAATCCGAACCCTCAGGAACCACTTCTAAGCCAAACCTTTCCATTGACAGCAATAAAGGTCGACTCAAAGCACACAAGTTCAAATCCTTCTTCTGACTCTTCCTACTAAGAGCATCCGCAACTACATTTGCTTTACCTGGGTGATATTGGATGTCACAATCATAGTCAGAAACCAACTCCAGCCATCTTCTTTGTCTCATATTCAGCTCTTTCTGGGTGAAGAAGTATTTCAAACTCTTATGATCTGTGAAGATAGCGATCTTCTCACCGTATAGGTAATGTCTCCAAATCTTTAAAGCAAAAACAACGGCGGCAAGCTCTAAGTCGTGAGTGGGATAATTCCGCTCATAGTCTTTCAATTGCCGAGAAGCATAAGCCACAACTTTTCCGTGTTGCATCAACACGCAACCCAATCCGATCATGGAAGCATCGGTGTAGACTGTCAACCCACCGGAACTATCAGGTATGGTCAAAACCGGGGCGCTTGTCAATCTAACCTTTAGCTCCTCAAAATTCCTCTCGCAAGACTCGGTCTAAACGAACTTCTCTTCCTTTCTAGTTAGCTTAGTCATAGGGGCAGCCAACCTAGAAAAATTCTCGATAAATCTCCGATAGTATCCTGCCAATCCAAGGAAACTTCTTATCTCAGTCACGGTCTTCGGTCTTTCCCAATCGGTAACGGTTTGCACTTTTTCCGGGTCGACACGAATACCTTCGGCTGAAACAACATGGCCAAGAAACACTACCCTTAAGAGCCAAAAGTCACACTTGCTAAACTTAGCATAGAGTTTCTTTTCTCTCAACCTTTGCAAAGTGAAGTTCAGATGTTCCGCATGCTCTTCTTCATTCTTCGAGTAAATCAAGATGTCATCAATGAATACGATCACAAACTTATCGAGCACATCATGAAATACCCGGTTCATGAGGTCCATGAACACGGCAGGGGCATTTGTTAAGGGCATAACTTTGAATTCATAGTGTCCATACCTTGTTCGGAACGCCGTCTTAAAGATATCACTTGACTTCACTTTCAACTGGTGATACCCTGATCTTAAGTCAATCTTCGAGAAGACAGACGCACCCTTCAACTGGTCAAACGGGTCATCAATCCGAGGCAACGGGTATCTGTTCTTGATCGTTAACTTGTTCAACTCTCTGTAGTCAATGCATAGGTGCATACTACCATCTTTCTTCTTAACGAACAAGACCGGAGCTCCCCAGGGTGACACACTTGGCTGCACAAAACCTCTATCCAGGAGTTCATTCAGCTGAGCTTGCAACTCCTCTAGCTCGGTAGGCGCCATCCTGTAAGGAGCTTTAGACACCGGAGACGCTCCAGGAGTTAAGTCTATGGAAAACTCAACCTCTCTATCAAGGGGCAGTCCTGATAATTCGTCTGGAAACACATCAGCGAAGTTACAAACTACACTGATATTTTCAGGTCTCTTCTTTTCCTTAACCTTGCTTCCAGATGAAACATCTTCCACTAGGGAGTGGACTTGCATTAAAGCGGTCAAAGTCTTCTTGCTCACTCTTCCCTTCCTTCCTTGGAACTCCAAAACTGAATTCCCCTCCAATCGGAATTGGATCTTCTTTGAAGAGCACAAGATCATAGCGTTGTAGGATGTCAACCAATCAATTCCCAAGATCATGTCGAAATCTCTCATATCGAACAACACCAACCTTGCCTTCAAGTTCAAACCACAAACACAAACAGGACATTCCTCTAACACTTTATCTAGTTTAACAGCAGACCCAACAGGGGTACAAATTGATAAATAACTAGACAAACATTTGGGTGTTAGGTTAGTCTTCACAGCAAAAGTAGATGAAATGAATGAATGAGATGCACCCGTATCAAACAATACAAATGCTGGTAAAGAAGCGACTAACAATGTACCTGTAACAACATCATGACAAGCTTCTTGGTCAGTACCAGATATACTAAAGACTCTGCCGGCAGGAGGGGCAGGGACACTCTTCTGAACAGAAGCACCGAGCTGAACAGGACTTCTTGGGGGCGAGGCGGGCAAAATGGCCGGGCTGTTTGCAAAAGAAGCAAACATTATCCTTCGGTCCAACAGAGGTAGCTGCCACTGGGAGGTCTCCGAAATGCGGGCACTGGGGTGTACCATTCCGGGTAGAGAAGGCTGAACAATTCCTGCGGGTCGGGTCCCACTAGTCGGCCATCTCGGCCTACATGAGCAGCACTTGGGACTCGGCCCAACACTCCGGGGCTGATAGGTGGGAGTGGGGGTGCGGTGCGAGCTTCACAAAATGACGGTCGAGACGATCAACAAATCCGGAAGGTCCGGATTGCCAAGGTTTCTGTGCTCGCACATTCTCCTTCTCGGTTCCTCAATCTTCTTCGCATTCTCCACGGCCTGAGCATAGTCTCCAAGAGGTAAGGCAGTGAGGTGGACTTTGATAGAAGGTCGCAGCCCTTTGAAAAATTTCTTCGCCTTGGCAACATCGGAACTCAAAGAATCAGGGGCGAAGAAAAAGAGTTCTTCAAACTTCTGCTGGTATTCCAGCACAGAAAGGGCACCTTGTACCAATGCCATGAATTCTGCCTCTTTGGCATCCTTTACCGACTCAGGGAAATAGTTCCTACAAAAGGCTTCCTTGAACAACTCCCAAGTAACCACACCAGCATGAAGGTTCTCGAGAATAGGCCTGGTGGAGGTCCACCATGCATCAGCTTCATGTTGGAGCTTCTGTTCTGCAAACAACACCTTCTGATTATCTGAACACTGCAGGTGTCTAAATGCCTTTTCCAATTCTCTCAACCATCTATTAGGAAAGAGGGTGTCCTTGGTCATTCCGGTAAAAGATGGCACTTGGAGTTTAAGAAAACTTTCCATCAGCTTGGTATGCGGGATCTCAGTGGACCTCTCCACATACGGGGCTGCACGGCCAGGGTTTCTTGAACCACTTGCTCGGTTCTCTTCTCGCATAGCCAAAAATCCGGTCATCATTTGATTGAACTGCGCCGCTTGTTGCTGCATCATGTTGGTCATAATGCTAGCAATGTCTCTAAAGCTTCCGATTTCAGGAGCATCGGGAACTCCATTAGGGGCGGGGTGCTCTCCTTGTCTTTGCTGGTCCGGGGTCCCAGCAGGCACATCTTCAACTCCGGAATTATCAGAACCAATCAAACGATTCCTCAGAAGCACCATTCTGCAAACATCGGAAATTTACAACATCGAAAATCAACTTGTCAAAATCACTTGATCAATAGAATAGAATGCCCAAATCATGCTTAAAATCATCAACATAGCAAGATTATAGTCCAACATTGACAAGAAACAAATCACAAATCAGATTTCCACAAAAGCCCAAAAGCAGAAATTTTTCCCTATTGGTCGATACATTTGGTCGATGGCATCGACCAATAGTATTGACCAAAAAACATTCTGCGCGAAAAACAGAATAAATGGCCCACTCGTTTCATTTCCAAAACATTTCCATTTCAAAATTGGCTCTGGGAAAACTTCTCCTTAAGGTCTCTAAGGGTTTTAGGGGTGATTTGAGACTTCCAACACTCTTGCAAGCTTGCATTGATCAACAACACAAGTAAGTCTCATTCTCTTCTTCTCTCTTCTTGCGTTATCATTTACCAAGATATAATTTTTCTTCAAAACTGCAAAATGGTTGATGCTAATGGTTAGAATCATGTCTAGGGACGTTTAGAAACATGCTCCCACCATTTTACAAGCCAAACTAAGCATGAAACACAAGATTTCACATTCTTAGGATTCAAAAATCACTATTCATCTCAATGTTTCCAACTTTACAAATACTTGCCTCATTTTTAAACCAAAATGAATTTTGACATGAAACCAAGTCCCACATGACTAAATTACCATGGGGAAGGTGTTCCCACATTCGGTTTGCCGAAATTCCAACTTTTGAAAAATCTCAAACATAGCCCAAAGAGGGATTTCTTCCTTCACCTTCTTGCTGAATTTTCACTTCTACACGGCCAAGATGTTAGATTTTCGCCAAACGAAACATCCCAGCATGTTTATCCAAGTCTTATACATATGCTAGTATGTTCGAATCGCATTTTCGCAACAATTTCAAATTTTTGAAAAAAATTACAAAAATGCCCTCCATCTAACAAATGAACAAGGGAATTAATCAAAATGAAATTTCTTTCTTGTCTCCGCAGGTTCATCATGCCCGAGAGGAGGACGGAGGGCTGACAGAGGTATAGGACATGCTCCACGGCAGGAGGTGACCGATGAGGACCTCTTCATATCACCTCAAGGCGAGTTCCTGTTCGAGCACTACTTCTATGACATACCGATCGAGTACGGGCGGTTGGTAGTCTTAGATGAGCTAGAGACCTTTCGCATATGGGAGAGGTTAGAGGCGATGGGATGGTCATCTTTGTACACCACGCCATATCCAGTCTACCCAGAGCTTGTCAGGTACTTTTATAGTAACCTGACCTACCGATTCGAGGATGACCCGCGAGATGGACCTCGGATTGTCATCTGCTCCGTGGTCAGAGGCGTTGAGATCACATTCACTACCAGCGAGTTGGCTGGGATCTTGGGAGTGCCGTCTATACCAGACTTTCGCTTGTGGATTCCTCCTCGCACTGACATTCTGGAGGGTCTCATTCCATACGAGACACACGAGATATGCAAGACTCTGTGGGACGACGAGAACTGCTTCATGCCCAGGAGTGGCACTTCTATGATACCATCTGCCCGAGTCATCGCTCGCTTTGTCGGGCGAAACATTATTCCGAGAGGCGGGGCATCACAAGAGGGTGACGTATTATGGAGGCACTAGTCATCTATTGCATTTACACTGGCGTGCAGATAGACTTGGCTCACATCATGCAGCATATCATGATAGACCGAGTTGAGTCTCCCGGGGTCAGGAACTTAGCTTTCGGCCGGGTCTTGACACGCATTTTCCAGTACTTCCAGGTGGATTTAGAGGACACACTGACGATTCCTGATATAGAGATAGGTGAGGACCTCTGTGAAAGGTCGGTCAAGAAAATGGGGCTTGGTAATGCGGTTAGATCAGACAATGAGGCCGGCATCGATGGGGATGCCGAGGATGACTATGTAGATGAGCATGGAGACGATGATGATCGGGTGATGCTCCGTTCGGGATGATGACCGGGGGCATCGGGAGATTCCCGCTCCACGATTCTCCGAGGATGGAGGTCCATCTCACCAGACTTCTGAGGCTCCAGGTGTGACTTCTCATCAGTCTCCGATTTATTCCATACTCGAGAGGATCGAGGCTCGACAGATGAGGATGGAGACATACATGCACACTTTAGGTGAGAGGTTTACACGGCTCGAGGATGAGTTCAGATCGAGGAGGGATCAGACAGATCGTCGGAGTAGATCACCTAGATAGATAGCATTAGGAGTTTTCCTTTTTATGTTTCCCAGATGTACTTTCTTTCAGACTTGTAAAAATTTTCTTATGTGATTAATGAGATCAAGTTGTTTTGCTTATATTATTGTATCTTATTCCATAATCAGTTAAGTTTCATTTACTCAGTTACTAATCTCGGTTATCTATTATTCAGCTCTAAGAATAGTTGAGTTACCCTTTTTGATCGGTAACTCGGAATGTTCCATCATGGCTTCCGTCGTTAGGGTCTTACTGAACCCGGGCTCGATACCACTCTGTCACATCCACCCAGCCCGGTACCCTATCCTGCATACCCGGGATGTGATCCACAGCCCCAAGATCCATAGTTCAAGGACCACATAATCCACATCGACGATAATACAATCATGAACAGATAATAATCATAAACTAACAATGAATGATCATGGAATTCAGAAATAAGGTGTCAGACATAATCAGAGTGCGGAAATAAATATCAAATCAGATAAATTAAGAAGGCAGTGGGCGGAATCCACTCCTTCACCAAACGGAAGTGAGGTCAAAAATTTAGTTAAGTACACGTCTCAAGTTATAAAGGTAATTTAAAGTTATTACAATTCTTCTAAGTATACTGTCACAAAAGAAGGGGTAACTACTCATAAGTCTCCTCCATAATAAATATATCTTCTTCAAAGTTGAGGACCATGGAGACCCAACATGACTGCTCCCATACAACTCCGGGGCTAACCCTGGTACGCCTGGTAATCTTCTTCGGTATGGCCACCGAAGTCTTCAACGTAGCCAGCCTCCGGATGGTAGTATGAGGTATCTGGGTCCGCCTCAGGGAGGGTGCCATCAGAGTAATCACCTGTAGAATAGCCTAACAAAATATTGCAACGAGAAAAGGAATGAGTTCAAAAGAACTCAGCAAGGAAGTTATCCCACCACACATAAACCACAAGATAATCATAAAATGATGCAGATGATATGAGGCATATAATGCAATATGACTTTATTCTAAGTATGCTGGTCATCTATGGTAGACATGCTTTAAGTCATAGCACCATACTTCTTTAGGTAGTCTCGATCACTCATCACCGGGGGAATTGGGTCCTGCATCCCTCTCGGACAAATCCATGGTTGGGGGTTTCGGTCATCGCTCTCTCACATCACCGTTTGGTCTAAGTATTGGCGCATGTCAGGGCATAGCCTAGCCCAATGCAAGTCATCTACTTAATCATATCATGCCAGTTCCAGATACTTCCATTCCTCCCCTCTCGGGATCCTTTCCGGTATCCTTCACACGAGAGTCACGGATATTACTCACCGGACTCATCAACCCTATTGGTCATCCACAAATGGTAAACGGGAAGCTCTCACGTCCCTCTCACGGATCATTTCACCGGTCTTGAGTGCCCGTGAGCCCAAGTCTAGCCATTTGTAACCCTACCAATAAATGGCCCCTTTCGGGTAACCGTGATGCAATTTATGTCCTCTCACGGAGTGGATACCGGTCTTGAGCGCCCACAAATCCACACTACTACCACGGGTTGTTCGGTCTCAATGCCCTTCCGAATCGGGTCTAATATGATAGGGACATCCTAGCCATACATCTAGACAAATCCTATGCATGTCATTCAATAACCCGGGAAAGCGTCAATGGACACCTTTGGAGAACATCCCATACTATTCCCTCCGATGTCCAAGGACAGAAGCACCAGTAGGGTACCCCTCAATCCCAAGTTATACTTAAGCAATCACATGCCCAAGTTCATCATATCAGTTCACAAGATACAACGTCATAATAAACATTCAATTCATGACATTGACATAAGTCATCATATATTGAAATTGATAAACATGATAAAACATTGAAGTAATATAATGTAAACACAAAGCTACTGTTAAAAGACATATGTAGCAAGTCTAACATGATAAGAATATGAAATAGAAACTATATTTACTAGGTTAGGAATACCAAGTCAAGATTTCCATATCCTAGGTAATTACATCGATAACTATCCTTACCTTGAATCGGAGAAGAGAATGGTCCAAGATCACAAGCAGTGGCCCAAATAGTCTTAAAGTCCTAAATAAGCATATATGAAAGGTTAGAGAAGAAATCAGAACAATCGGAGATCAAACGAATCAGAATTGGGCAAAAGTTGCTGACAAAGAACTCTATTGGTCGATACATTTGGTCGATAGTATCGACCAATAGTATCGACCAAATCAATTCCCGTACAGCAAGCTGGCTTTTCGGATTCTTGCCCAGATTTGGTCTTCCGGGTCTCGGATTGACATGAAACTTGGAGGATAGTCTAAGCACAACATGGGGACACTAATTATCAAGAAACTTTCATAATCCAATGGTCCATTTGGAAATCCCCAAATTGACATATTAAGGTTAAGAATTGTAGATCATAGCATTGGCTATAACTCAATGCAAATT